>NC_090834.1:5693560-5996590 GCF_028021215.1 Eschrichtius robustus
CTGTGTTTCCAGGCTACGGTATCGAGCATGCCCAGTGTGTCCCTCCCTCGGAGTTCTCCGAGCCCAGCTTCATTACAGAGTCCTACCAGACCCTCCATCCCATCAGCTCGGAGGAGCTCCTCTCCCTCAAGTATGAGAACGACTATCCCTCGGTCATCCTCCGGGACCCTCTGCAGACGGACACCTTGCAGACTGACTACTTTGCCATCAAACAAGAAGTGGTGACCCCAGACAACATGTGCATGGGGAGGACCAGTCGTGGTAGGTCGGATTTCTGCTCTAGAAAATTCTAAGAATGACCTGACTTTGTGAGCTCTCCAGGTCCCACTTTTCCCCCCTTGCTCTTAGCCCCGGGCATTCCTGAGTTTCAGCCTTTCCATCTTAGAATGTCTAGATATTAAGAACTTTGTATCGTGGAATTTTAGCTAAGTCCTTCATGATGACAAAGGCTCTGGGTCCATGGTGGAACTGAAATCTGGCAGGAAGAACAATCGCCTTTCTTATTTGGGTAAAACATTTCACCACCTGATAACTTTAGGTGCTTGTGGCTGTTTTTTAAGGTATGCGTTATTTTCTTGGAGAGGATTTTGCTTAAGGAGGACACAATCACATAAAAATGATTCAGAGACCCTCCCGGGGAGCCCTTATCTCTGCGTCATCCTGGTGTTCCGAACATTCCCGGTCATCCCGAACATCCTGGCTTGGTATCTGAATGACCTCTGCTTCTCAGCCTGGGCTTCCTAGCCTCCTGTGACTTCTTTGGTTTGGGAAGATAGAAGATGGTTAACCAACAGCTTATTTGGAACCAGTCTTCAGCAGTGTGGTGGAAGTGTGTATTTAGCTAGAGGACCAGGGAAAGAGGCGGCCAGAGGCTTCCAGGAGAAGGTACTTTCGTTGCCGTGACTGTTAGGACAATGATAAAATACTCACTGACAGTGAAATAAATGGTTCAAAATAGAGCTGGCTGACTCTATAAAGCAAAAAAGGTTAAATACGCCCAGTTTTTAAGATCAGGACATAAACACTCAGAGGCGCGGCTCACCTAGTGAAGTTTTCCAGATTGTTTTGTTTCTGACAAAAGTGCAGTCCATCGTAAAGAGGGACTTGTTCATCCAGGAAGGACTAGCTGATTTCTGACAAGTTGAAAAAGATGACTATTCTGATGGATAAGTGGGAGGGAATTAGAGACAGGAAGAGGACAGGAGAAAGCCCTTCCAAGTGGTGCTTGCGAGGCCTTTGGCCCCAGAAGTCGGGCCTGGCCGCCTCGTGGTGACTTCTGCTCCGTGATGACCCCGCTTCCTATGCTAAGGCCTCGTGGGCCGGACACACTGTCCTCTCCTTCGAGTGTCCAGGCTCCTACTTCCTCCCAGCAGGCCTCGCGATGACCAGCAGGCCTGCAGAGGGAAAGTCCCCAGCAAAATCGGAACCTGTAATCTGCCTTCTTGCAGCCCCGGGGTGTTTTTGTGTTTCAGACAGAAGGGGATGGGTGGGACCAGCTTCGCCTTCCCCTTTCTTCTTTATTTTTGGATGCAGGTCTATTTAAATACTTACACACATGTGTACCTTTTTTCTCAGGCGGGTCACAGCAACAGAGCGCCTTTCTTTCTCACGGGGCTTCCTGTGCATGTGTGATGAGGCCGAGTGTGCGTGGGGACTCAGCCGTCGTGTCACTTTGGGCAGATCTGCTGCCAGGTCGTTTTCCAGTTGGCGTCTGGCTTTGCATTTGTGTGATTCCCCCTTCTCCCTCTCCTTCTCCTGGTTTTTGGTTTTGGTCCCCACCCGCCCCGCGACCCCAGATGAATCCCGATGGACCAGACGGTGACCTGTACAAAAGGACAGGAGGGCTTTCTCTCTGGCCTCCTTCTCCCTCACTCGCACCAAGCTTCACGCCACACAGACTTGAGGGGGAGACCGGTCTGTTCACGGTTGCTTCTTGCGAGTTAGAAGCGCCGCAGACAGGATGTATTCCAGGGGCTGATTGGCTGTGACACGGTAGGATCGGTCTAGACTGAAAGCATCACTGCGAGCTGCTTATTATCAACGATCATCGTAGTGTTCGTGTACTGCATTAGGGTATACAGAGTGCTTCTGTGTCCCACTTCTGTGGACTCGGAGAGCTGTCTTCTTTTTGCTGGTCTGTTCAGTGGGCTGCCGTCGTCCTCCCCAACCTACTGTTCTGAGTGCTCCGAGGTCTGTGTGGTGGAGTAGCTTTGGAAGGACCTCGCTGAGCCATTTCTCAGGAAAGCCAGCTGATGGATGGCGTGGAGGACACGAGCTTCCCTGCGTGAGCACAGTAGCCTAACCGAGTGTCTAATCCAGTTGGAGTCAACCCATTTTGGGAGAAAATACCCGTAAATGATGGTTCCCAGCTCCAGGATTGTGAAAGAGAGCTAAAATGAAAGCAGCCTACTGCTATAAACTGCAACTCTCAACAGACTTGCATTTGGCTCATGTTTGAGAGGCTGCCAGAGAGTGGTTCTGGCCTCGTTTAGTGCCCTTGCTTATTGGGACTCCTTGGAAGCTCAGCTGTCTTGCATGTGAAAATTCCAGTCTCTGTGCCCTCCAAATATAAAAATGAGTGAGAGAATCACCTCAGGGACATTTGAGTATAAATACAGCCTCAACATCGGTGACTTCGTGGGAGTATTCTTCATGAAAATATAAACTTTCTTTCTTAGGTTTTTGGTGTGTGTAAGATGGATAGCTGCTATGAGCAAACACCTTTTTATGAGAGACCACAAAATTTCCTGTTCTGTTGAAAAGAAGCTGTTGCATTCTTGGTTGGGGGCTGTTTTCTTGAGTCTTTTAATGTGAATTTCTGGAAGGGACAATCCCTTCTTTTTTTATTTTTTAAATATTTGTATTAGAGTAGAGTTGATTTACAATGTTGTGTTAGTTTCAGGTGTACAGCAAAGTGAATCAGTTATACGTATACCTGTATCCACTCTTTTTCAGATTCTTTTCCCATGTAGGTCATTACAGAGTACTGAGTAGATAATAATAATAAAAAGTTGCAAATATGACAGTGGACTGGGTAGGCGGGGCCGATAACTCCGTGAAGCTCTTCCATTTTACCTTCTGGGGCTCTTCCGTTTACCTTCTGGGGATTACCCTTCTTTGAATGAGTGATTGGAAGAAGGCATGAGATGAAGCAGATAAATAACTATGTTTCTGTTCCAGGCAGTATTGGAGGGGTTAAGAGGTTCAGGAAATCTGCAAGGGGAGATTATGTAAAAATTACATATTTAACTGAGTATCTTTTATCTGGGGTTAAAAAAAAATTTTTTTTTGGAAGCAGTGCATCTTCTTTCTTAATTACTGTATATTTAATTTTGGTTTGGGCACCAAGATTAAATATTTGAATTTCATCGGTTTAACGAATTCCCTCTGTTATGAAGGGGAGAATACACCAGAAACACATTAGTATTACGTTGTGTATGCCAGCCTTATGCTGGGATTGAAATTTCATGGTAGACCAGCCAGCCCTGACTCACAGGTATTTCTGCGTACACATTTGTCACATCCTTTGGCTTCTTGAATTTGCTGAAGTGGCCATTTAATCTCCCATGATTTAATTTAGGTTGCCTGGAAAGTATCTGGAAATAAAACATAAAAAAATATTCCTGTGAGCCTTTTCAGTAGTTAGATGCATTTATTTTTGTCCCCCCCCATTTTTTTAGGCTTCTTTTTAATGGCATTTTTGCCAATGGAAATTTCTCTAGCAGCTATTATGCAATCATAGCAGCTGTTTATAACCTGGTTTGGGAAATTAATGAACTTGCATGATCTTGTGGTCAGTTAAGAATGCCTTAAGCAACTCATAGAGTAAAGGATTTCTGACATCGCTATGGACCTTAACTCTTTAATCAACTTCTTTGTTTTTTATTGCCTACATTTCCCTAATAAAGTACAAATTTCAAGTACAAAGTTGCACCTGGAGAGGATAAAGAATATGGATTTCTATTTAGAAGAGTGATAGTGTTTTCTTTTTTTAACCTCCTGGAAAAAGCATCTCATAACTTCTTTCTCTGTTTGAGAAGGCATAGAGGCACTACTGCATGTATTTCATTTTAAAAGAGTGTTTGGAAAAAAGGCTAAAAAATAATATTTTAGTTCCAAGGTCAAGGAAGGTCAATCTGCTCTTAGTCTAATGGAATTTTTTTTTCTTATGACCAGAATATTTTGCCAGATGGGGCCTTTTGAAATCGTCTCCCTGGCTTGAGTTAGGATAGGGAATGAATTGAGCCTGACACTGCTCAGATTTCTTCATCTACTCATTGGGTCTAATTCATCAGCCAGAAATCCCATCATAGCAGACAGGATTCTCAGCCTGTAGATTTCTGGCTCTAGAATTCTTGCGGTCCCCAACACTGCTGTCTCCCTCTGGCAGATGTAAGCTGCGCCCGACTCTGAATCTCTGTCCTAGGGGCTCTGGAGCAAGACGAGACCATGCAGGGGGCTCGGAGGCTGGGCCCAGGCAGCCCCTCCTCCCCAGAGCAAACCCACACGCCTCCATCCCCCCCCCCCCCCCCCCCGGCCACTCCCTCCATCCCTCCTGCGCATCCTCACCGAGAGGGTTTCACAGTGTCTCTTCCCATCCCTCCTCCCTGCCCTCCTCCCGCCTCCTCCTCCTCCTCCCCCCCCTCCAGGCAAGCTCGGGGGCCAGGACTCCTTTGAGAGCATAGAGAGCTACGATAGCTGCGACCGCCTCACCCAGTCCTGGAGCAGCCAGTCATCCTTCAACAGCCTGCAGCGCGTCCCGTCCTACGACAGCTTCGACTCGGAGGACTATCCAGCCGCCCTGCCCAACCACAAGCCCAAGGGCACCTTCAAGGACTATGTGCGCGACCGTGCTGACCTCAACAAGGACAAGCCTGTCATCCCTGCTGCGGCCCTGGCTGGCTACACAGGTAGGCACCTGCCCTGCCTCCTGGTCGCTGAGGGTGGGCTCCCTGGAAGCTTCTGTGCACATTCCCGGCCCCTGAAGTCAGCCTCTTTCTTTCTGGGGGGGGGGGGGGGGGGTGGGTGGGTGGGGAGAAGTAGACTCCGAGAGGTTGGGTTAGCCTCTCAAGCCACTCTGGGAATAGCCATTGGGTTTTGGAAGCAAGCAGTGTCATTCTATCCCAAGGGATCCTTTCCAAGGTTGGTAGGGAAAACTGATATTTTGGATATTTACCCGTAACTGGGAGAAGGGAACTCTTGTTGATTTGGTGTTTCTGGAAGCTCTGCCTTGTGGTCTAGCATCAAGGGACTTCTCGCCTGCTCTTGCGAGGTCTCTCTAAACCCAAAAGCAGCAGTGGCATCTCTCAGAGCCATCACTGAATGGCCTACACCCTGCACTCATCTGCGGTAGAATCCTCATTATTAGGCTGGTCTCTCCAACGGGAAAAGTGCCCTCAGTCACCCTACACTCTGGCCGGATCCTGCCCTATGTAGGAAACCTTTCTTGTCACTTAGCTTTATTGTTGATTTTTTTCCAGGAGTGAAAGTTGTAGTAGTGGTGAACGAAGAAAGATCATAGAGAAAGGAAGATGTATGTTGAGAGTCTGGGCTTTGATTGAGAATCTGGTAATTGAGCGAAATGATTCATTGTCCAAGCAAGGTGTGGCCCGTAGGCTGTCTGACTTTGGAAGGGTTTGAAGAGTATATCTGAGAACTATCCAAGGAGCAGGCGTATGTTAATGATCAGACCCTTTCTGTAAGATTGTAGTGTTTTGTAAAAATTAGGAATTGTGTCGCGAGCAGAGCTTATCTTAAGCTTGGATGACACAGCTGTGATCTTGCCCTCTCTTCTCTTACGGTTTATCCACCCTGGACGGGTCACTGGTGGGGACCCTTTGTGTGGATGAAGACAGACAGCAAAATCTGTGTTTCTAGTGACGTGTCTGTCTGATCTGAAGAGTGTGCTGGGTCCCTGTTCTTGTGTGAGGGAAATCTCAGGTCTTTACTAGGAAAGCCAGCTGACCTTTGAGAACAACTCACATGCTTAGAAAAGTTCCTCCTCCTTCAAGGATCAGGGGTGTGTCTTTTACGTTGCATTCTTCCAGCTCCTCATGCAGTTCAGTGCACGGATAGGTGCTCAGGAGTTATGTCTGGATTTTGAGGTAGCAACAAGGTCTATATATAGAGTTATGGGCCAGAAAGGAGCTTAAAGGTTCCCTACTTTTTTCTTTCTGCAGTATTCCCCAAGTCCTTGCTGGAACATCATGCGTAGGTGGGAACTTGCTGCTTTGCCAGGGAGTTCCTTCCCATCTTGGGTAGCAGACAATGAACGTTTGCCCTTTTCCATTAATGACGCCTGGAATAAGGAAAGTATATAAAGTCTCTTTCAATATGCACAGGAGTGCTGGCTCCTGTAATAACTCTTAGGTATTGTAAGAACTGGACTCCACTTGGACACACTGATGGAGGAGGAGAGAAGTGCTGCTTAATTAGGAGGAGGAGAGGCCAGGGTAGCTCTGAAATGACTCTGGGCTGTGGAGGTGGCAGACATCTCTAAGTGGCTGTGTTTGCTTCTGTTTTATGGTGCAGGGAACCCTAGGCTCTGTCATTTGCCCAAGTGTAAAGGCCACCTCTTCTCCTCCTTCTGCCCGAGCTTCCAGGACCAAATCCTCAACTTAGTTTCTCCTTATTAAAGATCTTGCCTTATTCCCTCTGGCATAATCTCCACCATAACCACCATTACCAGGCACGATTATAATTCTTCTCCCATGACAATTTTCATCATTCTCTCTTAGCTTGGTGTACAGTTCTGAAAATTTTGCTAGCTAAGGCGGTTTTGTGGATAATGATATTAAATAAACTGACTTTAAGTTCTAAAGTTTGGGTTATGGCCAAAGAGAGTCTTATGATTTAGGTCAGCCTTCATCGGAAAAGATTCTGTTAAGGATTCATGGCTACACTACAGAAAGTCTAGAAGTTTCTAGAAATGGTGAAAGCCTCATCTCCACCTCAGATAGAAACTCCTCTGAAAGGGGTATATATATTAGTTATTGGATTTCCTAGATGGGAGAAGCTTGCAGAGCTAATAGTCTACAAGAGTGATTTAAAGGGTTTTGACTAAGATGATCTCAGTACCTTGGCAAGAATTATCTGAGAGTTGGGAATCTCTCCACGTGTCCCAGTTTCAAGAAGAGAAGGAAAAGGATGAATCGGAAATTTTAAGAACTAGGAATGAGTGTGAAGTACAAATTAGGGACATGAACTGCCCTCAAGAGGGCCAACACCAAAATGCCGCCTGTGAGGCTTCTCTGGCAATCCTAACCCAGAGCCAAACAGATGAGAACATCAAAAGCTCTTTTCAGGACAAATACAGGAATGTCCTGGAGCTCTGAGTTATGTTTGATGTCATCCCTTATTTGGATAGATTATTTTTAATGGGTGCCCCTCCCTCCCTCCCTCCCTCCCTTCCTCCCTTCCTTCCTTCCTTCCTTCCTTCCTTCCTTCTTCCCTCCCTTCCTCCCTCCCTCCCTCCCTCCCTTCCTTCCTTCCTTCTTCCTTCCCTTCCTTGCTTCCTTCCTTCCCTCCTCCCTCTCTCTCTTTCTCTGTCTCTCTATCTCTGTCTCTGTCTCTGTCTCTATCTCTATCTCTTTCTTTCTAGGGGATAAAACATTCAGTGAATGGAAGAAAAGAGTGGATGTTTATCAGTTAAGATCTCAAAAATTCAAGTAGTCATTTGAACTAAAAAACATTTTTCTAAGTATCTTACCATTCAGTAGTTTCTTCTTTATAACTGGGGATTTAACTTTTCAAACCATCTCAAATGGAGGTGCAAACAATAGCCCAGAAAACAGAAGTCCTCTGTGCTCCTCCCAGCCCTAACACACTGTGTGATTTTAGGCAAATTTACCCTGTACCCTCTTCTACTTTTAGTGAAATGGAAGTGTCCCTCCCTCTCTTGGTGGTAGGAGATCTGTGAAAATGTAATTGAACTAACTCAATTAACGAGACAAATGAGTGCTAGACATGGTGCTAGACGCAGGGGAGAGAGCTCACTCGTAACAAATCAATTATTTCAGCAAATCTGAGCACATGTTGAGTGCAGACAAGTGTTCGTAGCCTTGGAAGGTTCACTATCTTGACGAATTCAAGACATTGTCTTTGTCCTTAGACTTGAACTGGATTTTCTTATTGCTGTGGTTTGATGAAGGTCAGGAATTTGTTAGGCATGTCGGGAGTGGTCCAAATTGGGGTGGCTTTTCTTCCTGTGTTCAGTGCCTGGTGGACTTCTCCTGTCTGCAGTGCAAACTATATCTTGCCCCTCATTGTGACCCCTTATCACTTCACATACGTCCTAGGGAACGGGGAAGGGGGATGGAACATGCTTACTCAGCCCCCTCCACCACGCAGGGAGCCTGTAGTGACTGGAGTTTTTATAAATGGATCTCTGAGTCTATGCAGACATGCTAAGATGAGCTGCAGTTTGGAAAAGTACTTTGGAAAGTGGAAATCATTGTATAAGTGTTGGGAAAACTTTTCATTGCTCATAAATGTCACACCTATTTTCTATCTCAAGTTCTGAGCTCTTTTTTTTTTTTTTTTTTAATCTGTTTCCTTAAAATTCGACCAACTCCGGCGTATGTGTGGCCACACAGTAGGAGCACGTGTACCTTTTACATCACTATTACTTGGCTTGAACTAAAGGATGTATGTATAGATTCCCTGTGCTGGGGTGTGAATCCATTTTCCTGCCAGCGCACTAGGAGCCTAGGTCTCTGTTCATCTCACTCTCAAAGGAATACATTTTACTTCTTCCGATGCTGTCTTAGTTACTGCACTGAAAGTGTGGAAATCAGTTAGAAACTGAATTTTCACATTCTGTTGCACAGTTGCATTCTTCCTCCCAAGATAAGAAAATTGCATCAACCTTCATTGGGCTCCCATGGCAACTTGTTAAATTAGGTCAAGATGTGTGGGCAGATAACATGGCTTGAAAGCCTGCCTGTTAGCTGAGTTAAGAATACATCAAATGCAGTGCTGGCTTCCGCCAAGAATGCACCTTCTTACCTTACTGGGACCGCTTATGGTTATCAAACTGATGCGATCAGAGAGCTCCATTTTCTTTTGTTCGAAGATACATTATGAACCCCATCTGATTACAAAACAAACTGAGAGAAGTGGCCTGGTGTCTTCTGTGTATTTGATGGACCTAAACAAAATGCTTTGTAGATCCTTGACAAACATGGACATCTCTGATTTTTTTTTTTTTTTCCATTTCAGCAGGTGTAGAATAATATGCTGGATTGTCAAAGAGTATTTCCCCTTCCTCTCTGTCCCTCCAGGCCCCTTTTATCAATGATGAAACTGAGGCACCAAAAAGGACTTATTCCAGGCCTTCTGCAGGAAGGTAGCACTTGAATTGAACCTTAAGTGCCAGATGTCTCACCTGAGTACGAAATCTTTCTCCCTCTTAAAGAATGAGAACACTCATTGGTTATCTCAGTTGCTCCCATAGAGTAGATTAAGAGTCTTGTCTCTTGCTTGTCACTAATTCACACTGTGTGTGTTGGGGGGAGGGGGAGGGGGGTGTTGGGGGCAGGAGGGGGTGGAGCTATTGGTCTGTAAATCAGCTTTATAGGACTTCACTCCAGATTGCCAGACTTTTGTTGCTACAAATAAGGAATCCTTTCCTATCACTTCTGCAGTTGGTATGGGGCAGGCCTGCTGGGAACTGTCGTGTTGTCATTGTCTAGGAGAAGCCCCAGCTTTGTGTTGTAATTGTTGATGAAGTGGTGAGGGTCTCTTCTTTATCCTGGAGCCTGAGAAAAGCTAAGCCCAAAGCTAGTCAGTAACTATAACGAAATTATGTTTTACCATGCTGGGCAGATTTGTGAATAGTTGATCCCTCAGTCTCCTAAAGGCTCAATATGGGACTATCAGGAATTCAACTTGCAAATATTTTTGCGTGAGACATCACACGAAGCCGTACCAGCCTTGTAGAAAGAGAAGCCCTAGGTATTCCCCTGTTGCTTTTGGCCTGAGATAAACCTTCTTCTTGCTATTTTGTAGATAAATTAGAGCCCGTCCGCCGTCACACAATAACAGAGTCCCTGGGCCGTGCCCAGAACCTGGGGCATCTGACTGGTCACTGAGTTTTAGGGTTCAGGAACCTAAAGCTACTGCTAAAACATGTATTTGAAAATAAACAACTTTCCTGCAAAAGGAAGTGCTTCAAAGCCCTTCAGTTCAGATTGAAACCTGAGATTGGATGGCATTTCCTGAAATCACAGTTTTCTGACGGAAAGCTGGATTGCAAAATCACCCCAGTGTCCTCAGGTACAAACAACCACCAAGGAAGCTTCTGGTGTGAGCCTAAGTCACTGATGAGGAAGGGGGGGTGGTGCGTCACCAGAGCAGAGGAGTCGTGCAGTGTGAATTTGTGCAGAAGATTCTAATTCTGTTCTACAGGTGGGTATGTTATTAGGAACAGCTTGGAGTTTTATAATTGGGGGAGGGTGGTTATTCCCTGAGCCAGGCTCTGGAATATAGTCTTTCCACACGTCCCTGCTGTTGCGATAAGGGTGTGAATTGACTAAAGTCAAGAAGAACCAGCTTGCTGACATGAGTGTAGCACTCTGGTGCCTGTTGTGTGCAGTACTGCCTGTTACAGGGGCCCTGAGGTTCTCGGCCCAGGCGAGGCTGGGCCTGGCCTCAGGCTTGCAGGAAACATCACAGTCTTGGTGTAGACCATCCTTGGGCAGCACCTGGGTGGCTGGGAAGAAGGGAGCTTGGCAGTGAGAAAGGCAGAGACAGAGTATCTTCCCTCTCCTGCTCACAGGCCCCTGTGGGTAGCAGGCTGTAGGAAGCCAGACAGACCCCCTGAGCCTAAACGGAGGCTTGCTGCCGGAAGCCGGGGGGACTCGCATTCTCTGTGCTGTGTTTGGCGCTGGGCCCTAAGGGGGTGTGTGGCGTGCATTTGGGATCTCACTGGAGTAACCGGTTAACATGCTGCTCAGTTATGAGGCTGCTGGGAAAATACTTTGGAGCCCGGGGAAGGAGATCTCCCTGGCAGCTCTGGGCTGGAGGTGGGGGGCAGAAGCCCCTTGGTGTTGCCGGCATGGGCATTCCACTGCTTCCGCCTCCTGGCTGGTTCGCTTTGGGACCGTTCTTCTTAATCATCTGCCACCCGTGGAAAAGATCACACGGTGGGAGGATTTGGCCTCACTATTCACTTTTTTCTTCTAACTGGCTTCGAAAATATGGACAGGGAGTTTCCCCCTTTCCGTCAGTTGCCCTTGAAGACCGCAGCTGGCTGAGCCACCCCGGGGTCTGGACGCAGCTACAGTAGCTCCGGCGAGCTGCCTTTGGGGCAGAGAGGCCCCTTCATCCTTTACAAAACAGATCTCAGGCCCTGGTGTTCCAACTCCCTGAGGCCTGTGGGTGCCTGGATTAGGAGGCAGGAACCTTCCACGATGACCCATCTTTTCTGGGGACCCAGCCCCCCCAGCTTTAAAGGAGTCTCTGAGTCTCCCATTTTTTGGGTCACTGTTTCTTTAACAAAGTCTAACTCCAAGTGGTGGAACTGGGTGGTGACGGTTCTGGAATGCCACTCTGTCTCCACTTTGAAGCTCCACCTTTTTGTCTTTGAAGTCAAACGTTTCCACTGAACAAAATTCAGCCAGTGTGTTGCCGAGGCATCCACACAGGTCCTGTCGGCCTTGAATAGCTGGCCTGGGAACTCCCGCAGCCTCTGCTGGGAAGGGCTCTGTCAGGTGGCCCCGATTTCGCCCCTTGGCATCTCCTGGCTCCCTGGATGCCTTTGCCGCTCTGGACACTGATGGACCAGTGGTTCCTCGGCGTGGAGACTCCATTCAAGAGGTGCTACAGTTGACCCTTGAACACCACGGGGGCGAGGGGCGCCGACTCCCACGCAGTCAGAAATCCGAGTATAATCCCCAAACCTAACTACTAGCCTACTGTTGACCTGCTAACATAAACAGTCGATTTACGCATGTTTTGTCTGTTCTATGTACATCTACGTATATTTTATGCATTCATGGCATACCTAACTTTTTTCTTAGTCTTTCCATATTTCTAGGCTATGCGGTTTGTCTGAGTTTTTTTCAAATTGTTGCAAATCTACAAAAAAATTTTCCAATGTATTTATAAAGAAAAAATCCACGTATAAATGGACCCATGAAGTTCAAACCCCTGTTGTTCAAGGGCCTCTGTATATCCCTCCCTCTTCTCCCTAAAGTGGCTTTCATGTGATGCTTACAGATGGGATGGTTATCAGCACCCTGTCTGTCACTTTTATGCCTTCAGACTTAAATCCAGGTTAAGCACATGAGAGGAGACCATCCAGGCTGTTTGACCACTGGGTATGTTGCAGAGGTTTCATCGTGGTGGGGTTAAGAGCATGGACAGCCTGAGTGTGTCCTGGCTTTGCCACTGACCAGCTGCGTGACTGTGGGCAAGCTGACATCTCTGTGCCTCAGTTTTCTCATCTGCAAAATGGTCATAATAGGAGTTCCTATCTCCTAGGATTATTGTGGGAATTACATGAATAGCTTATGGAAAGCACCCAGCACAGTGCTAGGTCCACAGGAAGCACCCTCTAGGTGCTAGTTGTTACCACTGTTTCGTATTATTCTCCAGACCTTCTGTCCTTCAATACAGTTCTACATTCTTCGAGGTCAGGTGATGATGGATTTGACTGACAGAATTCCAGTAATTCCGGGCAGTATCTTGGGGGCACAGCCAATATTTAATATCAGATTAGGTCACTTCAGCTATTCAGCTCAACCCACATGTGTCATGAGCTCCTACTATGTGCTAGATAGACTCTTTCATATGCACTCTTTTTTTTTTAAACTGTCTCCAATGACCACATGAGGAAAAATCTGTTATCCTCATTGTACAAAGGAGGGAATTGAGGTTCAGAGGGGGAAGAAGTCTAGCCCAAAGTCACACAGCAAACAACAAAGGAGAGGCCTCTCACAGGTTTTCACAATGTCAGACAATTTGTAGGAAAATATCCAACATTAGTAGCATGTTAGTTTGGGTCTGCAGATGCCAAGGCATGATTAGACTCGGGGGAGAACATCTGAAGGACACAGTGGGAAGAGGCAGAGAAGGCAGGGGAGCCTTCAGGCTGTGCCGCAGGTAGGAAGGAGATTTGTAGGAAAAGCCTCCAACTGCAGCTCAATTCCAAGAGAGGTGTGGCCAGGCTGATGGGAATCCTCGGTCGGAGTTGCCCAGTGGGGGAGCTCTCTGTCTTGCAGGAATGGCCTCATGTGCCCTCTGTGCCATCCCTGGCTGGAGCAGCCCCAGGAAGCCTGACCTTGGTGGGGACAGGGTAGATGGGGTCACATATGCTCCCTGTGGCCAGAGGGCCCAGCAGCATGTGGTCATGGCCCCAGCATCCCTGACTGATCAGCGTGGTGTCTGGCTGGTCGTACAGCAGGACTCTAGACCACGGTCCCGACGCTCTTGGTGGCCCATGACAGGCTTCTGGATTCAGTGCCTATTGTTGACTTTAACTTACCGAACTGCATTGTTTGCTGTGTGACTCACCTCTCCCTGAGAGATAATGAGAGTGAAAGTTGTCCTAAGGTGGGTGAATGTGAAAGTCTGAACTCGGTGAGGAGGCTGGGACTTGTTCGGCGGGAGAGGTGCTCTTAGGGCCGGCTCCGTGGAGGTGTTTGACCTTCAGAGCTGAGATGGGTGCAGTTTCTCGTGAAGGCCCCTCAAGGCTGGGTTCTCGCTCCTTCGTTCTTTAAAGGCGTGGGTAGTGCCTTTTCAGCTCATCCCATTGTGGTGGAACAGAAGTGTTTCTGCTGCTGCCTCTACGCTGCTTTTAATACCCTCTTCTGTTATTCCACCCAATCTGGCTACCATGCTTTACATTTGAGGGGTGTTCAGAAATTATTTGCTAGATAAAGACTTGAAAAGTTATATGCTCAAATGATGGCTTAGGATCTAGTCACCTCCCCAAGAATTTGAATACGTTAACTAGTCATTTCTCGAGGGGGAAACTTGGTATGAGGGGGAAACTTTACTCCCTAGGATAAACTAAAGCTCAGGTTGCATTTGAGAACCTACTAGAAAAGGTCCAGGCTTCAGAACTCTCAAGTCCTATTTTCTAGTTCTAATCAGTGAGACATCCTTCTTTCTTCTTGTCACCTACATACTTAGGAAGGCATTTTCTTTTGACATTTACATTAGTGACAGAAAGCTTTTTGTTTGTTTGTTTGGTTTCTAAACAAAATTTTCGCTCCGTACCCTCAAATCCAAACCTTACCCATTTCTGGTGACTTCTTAAAACAATCAGTTACCTCGAAGACATCAGGAGGAAAAGCTGTAAAGAAACCCACTTCCTGGCTTGAGCTTTGCTGCCTCACCGTGCAAGTGTGTGTCTGAGTGGCGGATTGAACGTGGTCAGGCAGAGTTCTTGGGTTTGGAGGAAAGGTGCCTGCATTTGAGTACAGGCTGCCCCTTTAAGAGAGGAACCGTCTCCTTTCCCTGCGGCCACTCCCACACATGTGTACTTGCACACATGCAGGTGTGAGGAGCCCAGGCAAAAACAAGGGCCTTTCCTCCAGACACTTAAGTGTCTTGTTCTCAGGCCCCAGGCAGACTCAAGTGAGCCTCACTTTCGTCTTTCCCAGGCGGGGCGGCCCGGCCGACCCATTGCCAGCCAACCAGACTCGCTGCCCAGACTGTCCTGGACACTGATAGCTGGACAAGACTTTCTGCTCTTCCTTCCGTTAATACTGATGGGATCTGTGTCTAGGGCCAAGCCACAGACATTTGTGGGGAATGCTGGACTCATTCTAGCTCAGCCCTACATAATTATGAGGTGGAGTGTGCTTTGGTGATGAGTATAAATGATTAGGAGGGGAAAACGTGCACTGCGGGAAAGAGGATCTAAGTCTGTCTGTGGCCAAGATTTCCCCAAACCATAAATGTCGGTGAATGTTGCTTTCACTTGCAAAGCAGTTTGCATCTGTTCTGTCTTTTTGTGCCTGCCTACTTTGAATTAGAGCGAGAACTTCAGAGTTATCCCTCACTTTCAAAAACCTGAACTGGTTATTCTCATCTACAGTGTTTAAAACATTTTACACTTACACTTACTTTAACCATTTTGTCTTAGCTTCTAACTTTCTCCTTTTTCAAAGTTGCCATATAAAAGGCCAGTTGAATTCTTGGAAGAAGAATTGAATTTGATCTAGTGCTTTTGCTATTTTTTTTCAACTCCATCTTTTTTTTTCTCTTGTTTTCCTTTTGAAAAGTCTGCTTTTAAAAATATTTTTTTCTGTTGTTTAGTTCTTCCATTGTTGTGTTTTATTACTTTATTTTATTTTTTTGGCTGTGCCGCACAGCGTGTGGGATCCTAGTTCCCTAACCAGGGATCGAACCCGTGCCCCCTGCAGTGGAAGCACAGATTCTTAACCACTGGACCGCCAGGGGATTCCCTCCATTGTCGTGTTTTATATTGTTCCCAAACTCCTCTGCGCTGTGGTCAGCTCTTTATATATATGCATATATTTATATTTATGTTTATTTTTAATCGTAGGGACTTAATCTACATCTCTATAAAGTAGAGAGGAGCAGGGATAACTATTTTCAGTTTAGGGATAGATAAACTAAAGCCCAGAGAGGTGAACCAGCTTCATGAGATCGCTCAGTGAATCAGGGAAGAATTGAGATCAAAGCTCTAGACACTTGGCTCCCTGTTTTGGGCATTTCCCACCATCATGTATACATTTTCATTTTATAGGATACTACCTGCTGCTATCTCTCTGTCAGTATGTCCAAGGCCTGACATCTTTGTTTGTTTGTTTAAATTTTTTGAAATGCTTCCTCCTTTCTTTTGGTCTAACGTGTCAGAGACATGGACTTGACATTAAAAGCTGGTTTTAATTGTTTTCTAACTTGTTTCCATTGTAGGATCCTGGCTATACCAGCAATGCATAAACACAAGGGCAGGAACATGTTGTCCCTCATGACGTTCATGAGGTGTGTTTTTCAAGTGCCTGTTAGAATGTTGTTTGTGGTTATGAGTTGAATTATTGGAACTCATATCCCTGATTGCTGCCCTTGTGTTACTAGCCATTGATAGAGGAACATGTGTATAGAACATATTGATCTACAGTGATTCGTTGAACCAAGGCACCTTGGCCAGTTACAGAATGTATCGTACATATACAGATTGTGTTGGGGATGAGGTGAAATTGGGTTGAGTTGAGGGCAAAGGAGGGACATAACTCAGAAGAAATGGAAAAAGGCACCTACAGGCACAAAGCCAAGCCAAAGTATCAAGCAGTCTCTACTCTTCCTTCTTTTGAAAATCCCAGTGCTCTGGATGCCAGACCATCCAGCAGTACATCCCTTGGCTCATTCATCCTCAGGCAGAAGACGGTGCAGCGTCATGTTGAGTTTGGCCCAGAGGGCAAGAGCCTGACAGGATGCTTTCTGTTCAGTTTGTCACTGAACGTCATTTCATAAGGACTGAATGGAAACAGGGACTTGGAGATCTTTTGTGAATGATAATTTAGAAGGGGGGTGAGAAGAAGGGGGTGATGCTTAGACTCTGGGGTGACCCACCACCCCCAGAGGTGGGCACTCCTGCAGTAGTTTGAAAGACAGATACACTTGTGAACAGATGGGTCATTTCTGGATTTGAGTGTTCTGTTTTTGCCATCATCGTTTGGCTGTGGGTAGAGACACCTGGGTGAAAGGGAGGGGCCAGTCGGTCCCGTTCCTCTGTTTTAGGACCACCTGTCAGATGTGTGCCATTGGGGCAGAGTGAACCCTGTTGCAAGGGTGACCAACCATGAGAGTTTCATAGGTTAAAATAAATGTGGTGTCCTGCCCACACTGAGGTATTTGACTTTGAGAGTCGAGCTACAGAGATTAGATTCTCAAAGTAGCAAATGAATTCCCCAAAGGACAGGAGGTGTGGTCGTTTTTATTTTGGGGCCCATGTTGATGAAACGTAGCCTGGGAGTCACCCATATTGTTTGGCCCCAAATAGAGTTTAATAGAGAGAAGCAGTTTGGGTCACTGTTTTAAGCCCTGACACCTTTCTGCAGAGGAGGGTTGTTTTGAATCATGCAGTTCAGTAAATGTTTACCGAGCACCTGTCCGAGACGAGGTCCCAGGCCTGGCATTGAACGCAGAAGGGTCAATCAGACGCAGCCCAGGCTTGCGGGGAGCCAACAGCTGGAGTCACTTAACAACAAATAGCTTTTTGATAGCTGGTGTTTGTTGGTGAGGCACCGTCCCAGGCTTTGGGTTACAGCAGTGACAACACACAGTCCCCGCCCTTGGAGCATGTGTTCTAGTGGTGAGAGAGGTGCAGGGAGAACAAAGCTGTCAGAGCTGGTCTTGGTGCAAGCAAAGCATGATGGGAGGCTGCCCGAGAGAGCTGCTGCCCTGGGCTCCACGTTTGTGTGTTAGCCTCACGCTGGGCACAGGTGACAGAGTGAGAACTTGCAGCTGAACTGGAAAGGAAACACTGAAGTCCCACCCTGACCCCGGTGCACGAGCAGCGAGCTCATTGCCATGGCAGGCAACCCCCAAGCCTAGAAACGGAGAAGATACCTATACGTGGCCACATGGAGAGAATTACGGTCCTGAGCATCTGGAGCGTCTAACATCCCATCCTAGCCTGTTGCTTTCCTTTTACCTGAGTTGCTCACGTCTTAGCCTCGGAGCAAGGGAGTTAAAAAAGCAGGGGCTTTTAAATAACCAGCCCTGTCTCATTGAGATAGATGGGGATCTCCCAGTCCCTAGACAAAGAGAAGGGACATAAACAACCAAATGAGTAAGACTTTACTTGACAAGCTTTGCCTTAACAAAAAAAGGGGGGACGGTAGCCTTGGATTTGAATTGCTTTGAGGGTCCCCTCTGGAGGGAGGCATCCTCGTGTGACTTGCTCTGCTGGCCTGGGGTCCCTCCAGGTACCCACCTGATATTATCTCTTCTGAGATTGTGTCATAGTCTTCAGATCAAGACTGTCAGTGTTGTACTAAGAATTTTCCTCTTCCCCCCAGAAGCCGAGAAGAACAAAGCAGTCAGAGGAAATTCCCCACTGCGGCCAGGGAGGGGGCCGACGGCGGGGCAGGGGGGGGTGTGAGTGCGGCAGGGGCCCTCCCTCCCGCACCGCCTGGGGGAGAGACTTCCTTCTAACAGGGACCCCTCTGTTGTTGCGGTTCAGAGCTCTGAAGCATAGTTTCCCAGTGATGCCACTGGATTCCTGAAGTGTGACACCCCAGGGCAGCCTGGTGAAGGCCGCCGTTGACTGCCTCGGGGCCCCTGGACAGGGACACCATTGTGAGTCACATTTGGTGTATGAGCTCCCCCTTCCCATGACTGGCACTATTCTTAGTACCATTCTCTGCTCCCTGGGACAGAGGTCACTGGGACCACAGTCCAGTTGGGTGGGTGTGTGGGCCTGGGCCCAGAGCGGAGAGGAGGTGCCAGGAAAATAGAGGAAAAGGCTTTACCACGTGAGGGCGTGTCGGAGGGAGGGCACGGGATGGAGCCCGGCCCCGAGGATTTGAGCAGACCAACTCCAGGTGATGCAGAAACAGCCCCTAGGAGAGCTCGGACCGGGAGGGCCAGCCTCAGCCATTGTTTGCACAAGTCCGGGGCTTGAGAACTTCCCTTGGGCCTGGACTCGGGTGCCGGCCAGGAGGTCAGTGTCACCAGGGATCCCAGAGCCACCTCCAAGTGCTGGCCTGTCAGGTGGCCCTGATTTCCCCTCCCAGGCCCTCCCACAACCCCGTCGTTGTGGAAACAGGCTCCCGCGTTGGACTGTCCACTGGTCCAGCCGGCGGACAAGCCATCCTGACGCCCGCATTCCTGCCCTGACCCAGCGTTTCTGGCCGGCAAAAGAACCCCACGTCCTTCCCATTTCTGTTACCTCCACAGCCAAAGGAGGGTCGGGGTGTCAGCAGAAGTGTACAAGGGAGGAATCTCTGGGCGGCATCACGGATCCCTTTCGTTCGGGGTCACCGTGAGGGCTTTCTGAAGGGTTAGCAGCAACTTCCAGAAAGCCCTGGGTGGGAGCCCTGTGTGCGCGGTTGGCTTGGGTGGGCTGGCTGGAATTTTCCTCAAGAACTGAGGAAGGAGCCTTGAGCTGACGTCACCGCTGTTTTGACTTCGCTATTGTGCCGCCCAGCAGAGACTCGCCATCCCGGGCCTGTGCTTTCTTGAGGCATCTGGTTTTCGTATTTATCCCCCCTCTTCCCTTCTGTAAATAGGAAAAAAAAAGAGAGGACACCACACCTAGGACCTGGGCTCCCAGTTCCCAGATGTCAGTTTTATGTTCCTTATGAGCAAAGGAAGACTCACAATGAGGGAAAAGCGAAAAAACCCACATGCAGGGGCTCACCCCGCCCTCGGCCACATCCATAGACACCAGGGGTCAGATGCACACAGAGGACGGTCTGGAGCTGCAGGGCCTGCGGCTCGGACATCTCAGTTTGGGAAGTGGCAGCAGGAATAGTTCTGTCTGACGTTCCTTCCTCATGAGCTGGTCCCGGCGACGCTAGTCAAAGCCCCTTCCCCACTTGATGGCCGCACGTCTCGAGGTGGGGGACGGAGGTGGCTCTTGGACCTCCCTCCCCGGACTCGGGCTGTGCTTGCTGTTCCCAGCCAATGGCCAGGGCTTGCCTGGGGACAAGAATCCCCATATTTTGTTTCCCTTTCCTCAGCTTGGTATAATTAGCCCCCTTGTCTCCCCAAAGGGATTTTAAGACAAGTAGTGTGAGAGAGGTTTTAAGGTAACTAGTTGGGGGGGAGAAATAATGAAGTTACATAGACTAATGGTGACCACGAGGGGACCTGCCTGGGCTGGAAGTGTCACCTGTGGCGGTGGACACCAAGGTCACTAGTGACGACTGTCAGGAGAACCACTGGCCACCCAGTGTCCTGGACTGCTTGCTGTGAGAGGCGGGGAAGAGATGTTTTTAAAAAGCTGGGTCCTTTGATCCCTGGGACCCCTGCAGCCAACGGGCAGTTTAGATGCCAGCTTCCGGGTTGCTCTTGCCTAGGGGCAGTGGAGTGTCGAGATGAAGAATTTGGGGGTCAGGCTGCCTGGGTTCCAGCCACACCACTTGTGACCTGCGCGGCCTTGGGCAGGTTATATAGCCGCACAGCGGGTCAGTTTTCCCTGCTGTAAAGTGGGAGAAACGAATACGATAACAGCAGCCTCCACGCGTGGACTTACTGTGAGGGATAAATAAGATGTCATAAAGCATCACATGTTACTACGGTACATAGTAGGTACACGAAAAATCATAGCTGCTGTTCATATTTTCCTTTGCCAGGTGTCTGAAAGCAGCACCCCGTTCTCTCTCATGTCTGTGGTATGTGGTATCGACCCAGGAGAGGACCGTGAACTCCCTGGCTTATTTACATAGTTTTGGACTGTAGTAGTTGATTTTTCCATACGTGTCTCATTTCAGGGATCCCGTGGGTATCTATACTCATTCTCCACTTCTTCAGGGAACCTGTTATGTCACAAGGGCTATTATAACTGCTTTCTTCTTATTATTTTGCCACCAGAAATTCCATAGCATTTCTTAATAGAAATCTCTTTTCTTACTCCTGTCCGTCCGGATGACTTCTTAGTGATTCCTCATAGGAAGTCACTTTAGGACATTACTCCAGGCAGAGGGTGGTAGCTGGTGACTATTCAACTGCTAAGAAACCTGCAAATGTGTCCAAGCTGTCCATGAAATTGTTTTTTCAGCGAGGGGTAGAAACAGAGAAGGGTAAGGCTTTACCAGTGTAGTTCCTGGGACTGTTTCCTCAAACGTTAATATATTTTGTAGGCATTTGCTGAATCGTTTGACTCTAGAATCTGTGTAAGGCATTTCTTGCCAGATGGGTTTAAAGTGCTCAGAGTGAGGGTGAGGTAGAGATATTTCATTTTCCCTGCTGAGCTTGGGCTGTGCTGAGGAGGGACCACTAGGAAGCTGTCGCTATAGCAACTGCTTCCTTTGGCTGTCCCAGAGCTCAAAGGAAGCTCCCAGACCAGCTGCTGTTTTGCTCATAGGCGTCCATCAAGGTTACCCTGGTGCCTGGGAGTCAAGGCCCGGGCAGTAGGCCCACCGTTTTCTAATTGTGCCTGGAGGAACGTCACATCACTTTTCTGAGCACCTTTTTCTGCACCAGTAGAATGGAAACAGTCAGCCCAGTGTGCCTTGCCTATAAGGAGGGTTAGAGAGCGGCTTGTAGGAGCAAGCAAAATGGTGCATGTGAACATGCCTTATAGACGTGTAAGACATAACGAAAGTTTGCCCTTAGAGGTCATAAAGGACGTTTCTGTTTTAGACTGAGAGGCAACGTAAAGCTTGTTTCCTATTGAATCTCAGTTTACTTTGGATCAGACAACTTTGAAACCCAGGCTGAGGATGAGAGTCTAAAAAAAGTCAAGTTTCCCTGTGTTGAGTTAGAGCGTGCCAGGCTTTCTTCATCTACATGGACTGAGTCTTTCCTAGCCACACTGTGTCCAGATTGCTTCTGAGATGGTGTCACAAAGCACCGTGTAGACTTGTAACAAGCGTCATGGGCTACTGAAGCCGTATCTGTCTCTCTAGCTACACGCGTAAACTAGGTAGGAATCACAGGCTGCACTGTCATTTCTGAGTAGAAGGCTGTCCTAGACGGAAATCTATGTAGCATAAAGCTTTTAGCATAAGGTAAATTGATAATCAGAGTATGTCAGGCCTTCTAGAACTAAGATCTTGGCGACGTTGATGACTAAGACAAGAGACGTGTGTGTGTGTGTGTGTGTGTGTGTGTGTGTGTATAAATTAGAGTATACCGAACCCATGGAGAATTTCTGAGACAGTCCTCACCTGACCTCTGAAGATTTCAAGTTAGTTCCTCCCAAAGGGCTTATCTTCCCTTTCTTGGTTTGGGTGCTTGCCGGTAGGTGGCCTGGGGGACGGGATGGTGGGAGAGAGGAATATTATGACCAAAAGAACATCTAACTTCTGTTCCCTTGTTAGATCACCCTAGGGTAGCGATCCTTCTCCCTCGAAAATCAGGGGCCAGAGGTTCCCTAATCTAGAGGGTGCTTATGGGCTTCGACTTGTGATTGGAACTGGCAAAGGCATTCCTCGGTTCCTCCCTTGAGTACTTCGTAAGGCAAAGATAATGACTTCGTTTTTGAAGGCAAAAAAGATTATGCTGCCTTAGCATATCTCAGAGGAGCGATAGAGTGTTTTCTTTCTGGAGTTTGCTTAGCAATGAAAATGGACTGACCCTTAAGTCGATCCAAATAAGGCAGTTGCTGTTCTGTCTTAAAGGCTGTTTTGGTAGGAATTCTTCACCTGTTCAGTCCGTTCAAGCTCCTAGCACCTCCTGTACCGCTTGTGCTCTGTGTTGCCTTCCTTTTCCCCTGGCTGATGGGCTGAGAGAGGAGGGGTCGGGAGTGCCCTGTGATGGGATTAGTTGCTGAGAGTGTGGAGCGTCTGGTGTAATGATTCACGATGGCTTGTGTCTCCAGGCAGTGGACCGATCCAGCTGTGGCAGTTTCTTCTGGAATTACTCACCGATAAATCCTGTCAGTCTTTTATCAGCTGGACAGGAGATGGCTGGGAATTCAAGCTTTCTGACCCAGATGAGGTAAGAAGGGAGTGACTTCAGAGTCTCGTGTTGAGGGAGGATGAGAGAGAGCTCTGGAGACGGGTTCTGTGGGGTTGATGACATTTTCTAGGGTTCAAATCCCAGCTCTGCCACCTGCTACTTGGGTGACCTCGTCTGAGCCTTAGTTTCATCATTTGGAAAATGGTGAAAATATCTACGTTGGCCATTTGTTTTCCAGGATTAATTGATATGATGCCCGTAAAGTGCCTGGCACCTAGTAGGTCCTTTGTAGACACGAGTTGCTTTCTCTGACTTTGCACCCTCCCTGGTCTTGTTGACTCTGTGAATATGGAAGGGGTCTGACAATTTGAGAGGCCTTGGAAGATTGGTACAATTTGCACATTGTGTTTTCATTAACAAATGCTTTAGTGAGGGGAGGAGGAATAAATTGAGTTTGGGATTAACATATACACGCTACTATTTATAAAATAGGTAACCAACAAAGACCTACTGTATAGCACAGGCAACTCTACTCAATATTTTGTAATAACCTTTAAGGGAAAAGAATCTGAAAAAGAATATATATATATATATATGTTATATATATATATATATATAAAAGTGAATCATTTTGCTATACACCTGAAACTAACGCAACATTGTACTCAATTATACTTCAATACAAAAACAAAAACAAAACAAAAACGCTTGGCGAGTGGTTGCTCTGTGCCACGCCCAATTCTGAGGATAAAGAACACTGAACAAGAGAGACACCCTCTCTGTTCCGGCAGACGTGAGGAGCCCTGTGCCCGGTACAAAAAAAATGCTTCCTGTTGATGAAAGGCAGGTGTGATTGCAGCTCAGCCGTCCATCCCTTGCATTAGATTTCATGCTTTCAAAGCAAGGACATTCTATTCATAATACAGGGTAAGAGGAGACACTATAGTGTTTCTTTTCTTTTGCTATTTTTTAATGTCAGATGCTTTAACTCCATTCCCTAGAAGTTCAGGGTCACTGTGTTTTCATCAACTCAAAGAATCAACTTCACTGTCACGGTTGCCCAACCCTTGAGATTTGGAATTCAGAAAAGATTGGTCAGAGAAGTAACTTCTATGTACCTGAATCTCTGACCCTCTCTTGAACATCATGGGTCACCATGGACGGGTGCAGGCAAATAAACATATATATTTGGATTATCCTGTAGATGTTTACCCCTCTTCCTTTTTTTAAAATTAAATTGCAGGTGGCCAGGAGATGGGGAAAAAGGAAAAACAAACCTAAGATGAATTATGAGAAACTGAGCCGTGGCCTTCGCTACTATTATGACAAAAACATCATTCACAAGACGGCGGGTAAACGCTATGTGTACCGTTTTGTGTGTGACCTGCAGAGCCTCCTGGGGTACACGCCCGAGGAGCTCCACGCCATGCTGGACGTCAAGCCCGACGCCGATGAGTGATGGACACCGAGGGGCCGGAGAAACTCTGCTGAGACATTTCAAAGAACAACCACGTTGGTCGGACTCTTAATTTTTAATTGTTATTCTATTTTTAATTTTCCAGAACTCATTTTTTTACATTCAGGGGTGGGAGCTAAGTAAGCTGCAGCTATAATCAATTGTGCGCCGTTGGAGGAGGAGAACCAGGACTTGTGGGGTGGGTGGGACAGGAAATTCTTGAGCGGATTTTCAGGAGAGAGACAAGGGCCTTCTTAGAAGCTTGAAGGATCTGGCTTAAGGGAGGAAGAAACAAACGTGTCCAATCATTTTTTAAAAAATCATCCATAAAAAAAAAATGTGTCTTGAGTTACGGACCTATTAGCAAAAGAAATTGATGCATCAGGAGTCATGAGACTAATAAAAGGCAATTAATTTCCTTTTGTTGTTAGGTCTGGGAGGGTGAAAAAGAGGGAGGTGGGGTAAAGCCTTTTTTGGGGGGATGCACTAAAAACCAAGGACTATTTACCTTTTATTCTACTTTCCAAACAAAGATGGACTTCAGTGGGGAGGGACCAAAACTGTTTTTGTGTTAAAATTTATTCTATTAAATTTTGTGCCAGTATTTTTTTTTTTTTCCTTAAAAAATCGTCTTAAGCTCTAAAGTGGTCTCAGTATTGCTGTACCATGCAATTTTGTTTTTATTTGCTGGCTGAGGATTCTGTCACAGTGAAAGGAAACTGTTTATATAGACCCCACTGGAAAGACAAAGCGCTGTCACTGAGATCAGGGATCCCAAATTCATGTGACTGATGTATGGGGGAAGAAATAGGGCTGATTTGGGTACAAGGGAACTGTGCATGTGAATTTCACCTATAATTTTTAAAAATTGTGATCACACCCCTCTACTTACTTGTCATTAGTGGATTCTCAGAGTTTGGACTTAACGTTGAGCTAAGCATTAAGTCTTCGAACTGAATGTATTTTGCAGCCCTGGTTTTGGACCACAGTAAATGTAGGAGCACTGTAGAAGTCATGGAAAGGGGATCGAAGGGGGAAGATTGACCTGGTTCTTTACTGGTTTTAGGCCTGTAATGTACGTGACTTGGAATAAAATCTGTATGCGTGGGCATTACCCCTCAGGCCTTAAGAAATAAGTCCTGAATGCATGTCATTCCCAACTAACACTCTGTACTTTCTCCTTTGTGTATTATTTTCCCAGCATCCCACATTTATTGCTTTCCCCCACTCTGTTGTTCAGTAGAGAGAGATGTACAGCTTTCTGATGGGTGAGTGAAAGAGTAACTACAGACCTGACATGAGTTGGAGAGCGTCTGATAAAGCCATTTAGATGTCCTGAGTTTTAGGAGCCGTGGAAATGAAGGGAGCCTATGAATAAAAGGGGGCTTGGCTGTCTTTGGGAGAAGTGCAAGGCTTTCCTTTGAAGAGTTTAAGGCAGCTGAGTCGGGTGTCAGGTGAGACTGGGTGGGCAGGCAAGGTGCATAGGGCAGATGCGATGAGGGCCCCGTGCTTTGGATCCGTTATTCTGGCACAGGGTAAGTGAAGGTTAGTAATTGCAGAGGAAGACCTGAAGGCATAGGAACTATTAGGAGAGGAGCTAGGGTGTAGGAATAAGGTGGTCCATGGGATTCAAATCTATTTTTAGTTCTCCCAAAGTTGAACTACAAACATAATCAACTGTGGTGTTGTAAAGGGTCATCTGAAAATGGAGTTTGGGGAGGGTGGACCAACATCTGACCACTGAGGAAAAGTGCCTCATACAACTAGGATCCCCCCTTCCCCGGCTATACAGGTAGGTGCCTGATTCAAAGGAAGGTGACAGAGGGATGGCTTTTCGGGCTTCAGTGAGGAAGAGGAAGAAACATTTAGGACGGGCTCCAGCTGAGAAACTGGAAGTACTAACTACCTTCTAGCGTAGCTTCAAGAAAGTGGATTGTTTTCTCCCAGGTCCTCTTGCAGACCCCGAATTATCAGGAACTTAGCTCTGTGATTCACGCGTTTCCTCATGCTGAGAAATCGGAGCGTCTGCTTGGAAAGCAAAGGCTGAATTTAGCCCAGCTGTGTATTTTGATCTTCTTCCGGATGCAGGTGCCTTAATGAAGCTCTCGAAATATTTTAGGAGCTGCTCAGGGAGTGTTAGGCAGAACTGTTTGGACTACATTGTTTTCTCTTAGATTATGTGATCTTTGTTGGGCACTGGCAAAGATGTGTGTGCGCCTGCGTGTGTGTGCATGCGTGTGTGTGCGTGTGTGCACGTGTGTTTGCAGACATGCAAAACTGCAGCTGAGATAATCCCGGGGCTTTCTTGTGAAGTCTTTCCCCATTTCATTGGTGGGTGAGAGTAGGACCAAGGCCGGGCATCGGTCACTGCTTGTTTGCCGCCAGGCATAAAATCACTTTCTCAACTCATCAACAACCTCTCCTTGCAAACTGATGCTGAGAATTCCCCTGTGTGAGTCCTGCCGTAGTTCCCTCGCAGATAAGATGTAAGCAAGTACTGCCTCATGCTCTTCAGCTGCTTGTTTGCTCAGATGCCCTTTCTCTCTCAGTGCACCGTTTTCACTATTTGTAGATAGTGTATGAGTTCAGACAGCTTTGTCGATCTGGCCAGATGCTTTTTTCTCCTTCTGTCCAAAGGCCAGAGACCATCCCAGGAAGAGTGGTGGGTGGTTTATACACTGGAAATGTAGCAGAATTCTTGGAGTTCTGCTTTAAAAAAAAACAAACAAACACATGTTAACTTCAGAGGAAGGATGGGCAAATCTGGTTGAGCTGGGTGAAACTCTTATTTTCCTGGAGATGCCTTAACCTGTGTTGGTTTTGGCTGTCGGGTTCAGGGTCACTTTTGTTCCCTTCTGCATTCAGGGGAGGGACTTCCCTACGCAGAGCCCTGGTTTTGTGGCTTTGGGGATTGGAGGTAGCATTCAAAGATCAGATATGCTTTTCCTCACTTTGGAGACGAACACTCTGGGTTTTAGAGCATTAACCTGCCTAATCTTCACGGTGAAAATGACACCTTCTCTATTCTAGTCATGCTGTGCATGCTGCTTTCTCTGTTGGGGTCTATATAAATGCGTTGAACTCTTATCTACATTCCAAAGAAGTTTCGAGGAACCATAAATATATGTATACATATACATATATAAAATATATATATTAAAAGGAAATTATCTCTATCAGGAATACTGCCTCAGTTATTGAACTTTTTTTAGAATACTTTTTTTTTAAGCTCGGAAGTATAGGGGTGAAAAAGATGTTATATTGTGTTTGACTATTTTCCAACTTGTATTTTCATATAATTTATATTTTTTAAAAGCTGAAAATTTAAAAGCAAGATGAAAAAAAGGAAAAGCAGGTGCTTTTTAAAAATCAGAACTGAGGTAGCTTAGAGATGTAGCGATGTAAGTTTCTATGTGTTTTTTTTTAAATGCAAAAAAATTTCTTATGGGGGAGTTTTTTGTTTGTTTATTTTAGTAGCTGATGCTGGCACATCATTTTGCTGGAGAATTTTTTATATACTGTAGCCTGATTTCATATTGTATTTTAAACTGTGTGAGATTAAAAGCAAAGAAATTCATTCATAATGATGTGGGCTTGGCTTCAGTCTTTCCTGTCTGGTTCATGCGTGAAAGCAGGACAGGTTAACCAACCAGAGGCAAGCACAGGAGGGAACGCAACTCCGTCTTGCTGATCTCACTTGCTCTACACCATTTCAGATAAAGATTTCCTAACAAAGTGAGAACTATAATAGGAATAGGGGGAAGTGTAATGTGACATCCCAATTAGAAATAGGTGGTATCGTCCTTTGTGGAATGTCCCCGGCCTCATCATACCACATTTTGATCGTGTCTGGAGGACTAAGGGGCACATGAAGAAAATTTTTAATGACTCAACAGATAAACATTTGATTTCAACTAGGTAAAGTTTCCGATATTAACACAGGAGGTTGAACATCTTTGGTCCATGCTCAGGAACAGCATTCTTCTCCCTCCTTCTGACATTCATTTTGTCCTGAGCCAATGTGGACCCATCCCATCCATCTCCTTGGCCCCAACTCTTTCACTGGGGCTGAACACTGGGAATGATAATATCCGTCCGAGCCCCCAGCAGCCAGTGTCATCAATCCGATCGTATTTATAGGTGCTTTGGGGAGGAGGGTTTAGGAATACATCCTGCGTGGTGCTTTTCTCTTGTTGTTGGAACTGTGGAAGGTGTATGTCTTTAAATTAACACCAGCATTTGCAACACAAATCCCAACTCACAGCTGGAATGAGAATTTGTGCTGAATTGTTCACAAAGAGAGCTCTGTTTTTGGAAGATCGGTTTCTTCAGGCCTGGAGCTTGAGGTTTGCTGAGTGCACGTTAAACACCGACTGTGTGGTCCAGTGGTCAGGGAGCCGGCCTGGCCGCGAGGAGGGCTCGGGTCTGCAACCCAGTCAAGCCACCGCCACTCACTGGGGCACTGTGGAGAGACGGCTGGAGGTCCTTATATTTTTCAGTCTTCAGCTGCCAACCTGGGCAAAGCCACAACTCCGGAGCCAACCCGAGGCCACATCTAAGCTCTTCTCCCCCTGAATCCACAGAACACAGAGAATAGGTTTCTGCCTCAGTCTAGGATTTGGTCAGAGAACTTTCCTTCAGTGGCAAGTTGCTGTTTATTCCCCCAAAGTATGTGATTTCATGCTGACCAGGTTAAAAGATACAAGATACACTGGAACGAAAACAGCTTAGGTCTCTGTTTCTCAAACTAGGAGCTAGAGTTTAGCTGGGGAACTCTCAGACACCTGGGCTTTGGTGCTCTCTCTTAATGACACTGCTGGGACCCCCGTATTGAAGTTGGGGTGGTGGAGAGACAGTATCTTCTAAAACTCCCTCCAGATTTGGGGGAACGGGATAAGGTGAGAAGGAGGCGCAGGGAAAAGAGGAATCATTCAAAAGAAGCTGGTGGTCAAAAATCTACAGATTTTGACAGGCTTTTGGGTGGTTGTAGGATAAAGTAATTGCCCAAGCCTAGTCTGGCTCCAGACTGCTATGGCTTTGGAGCAAGCTGTAGCGCCCGTGCTAAAAATAAATTAATAAATCATGACCAAAAATTGACCAAAAAGAGCTTACCTGTATAATGAAGTATAACTATTTTAACCTGAAAAAGGAAGAGGATTGTGCTTTGTACTCTGAGTGAAACA
Source organism: Eschrichtius robustus (assembly GCF_028021215.1). Lineage (NCBI taxonomy): Eukaryota > Metazoa > Chordata > Mammalia > Artiodactyla > Eschrichtiidae > Eschrichtius > Eschrichtius robustus. Next base: position 5,722,748 of record NC_090834.1, read on the forward strand.
AGCCAGGCAGTGGAGACTACAGGGTACACACAGGTTGGCTGAGGACTGAGTCTGTGCTTCAGAGATGTTCAGTGTGTCCTTCACAGTGTTGGGACTCACTTCTGCGACCAGGGACTCACTTCTGGGACTCACGGTGCCCGGCACTACGGCCATGGGGTGGTCTTGGAATCCTGTCCTTCCTGTAAAGCAAACACCCATGGACGCTGAGTGGAGGCCGCCCCCTTCGAGATGCGCATGAATCTCCTGTTTTGTCTCCAGTGGCTCAGCCCCACACATTTACGTCCCTGCCTCATTGCTGTAGAATGTGAGTTTGTCAACCCCCTGAAGGTATCCCTCCACCTCCCATGTTTACTTGGCATGAAACTTATTTTATTCTGGAAACCAGCAGTGGAAGAGAGCACAAGAGGTCATCGGGTTCATCAGAACCATCTGACTTCTAAACCCTTGTTGTCTCCATGATGCCATGTGGCCACCCAAGAGCTCTGAAAGGTCCCCTTTGATGATGCTGGCTGATGGCTCACCTTCCATGGAAGCCACAGCCCTGGTTACTAAGAGGGTTGCTTCATACACCGAGTGTGGAACAAGGACAGTCTTCTTTCAGTAAGGAAGCTTTTCCACTCCCACAGCCCTTTCCACCCTCTGCTTCTCCCCAGCGCTGCTCTGGGTGGTGGTTTGTGGTGCAATTTCAGTTGTACAGAGGCCTTTCTCTAGCTCAGATGTAGGGCTACTTGACCCTCCGAGGGCCGGCCTGTGCCCTTCGATGGGCTTACCACTCAGCACACAGCTGGGTGTCCGCTGCTGTTCGGGATTCCTCCCAGTTGCAGGAATCCTCTCCAAAGAACCACAAATATCAGAAGAGAAAAGCGCTTTCTCGGCTCCTCTTGCCATGAGGCAGGGATTTAAGAAAGTCTGATAAAAGCAGGTGTTGACTGACCAGTGAAAATTTTAAAAGGCTTGAAATTGAGGGGAAAAATATCCCATTTATTGGGAATTGAGAACTTCAGATTAGCTGGGGAAGGTGGCCCTGGCCTCCCCGCCCCTTTGTCATTGCCATTTCCTGTTTTACTGCATGTCCCAATCCCTTTCTTTTTTTTTCCATTTTCCTGGAAAATATTTCCATCCTGGGAAAGCCAGTTTCATTCGATTGCCTGGGGTACCTCAATGTGCTGATGCCCAAGGTAATGACAGTGACGGCCACCTGCCCGGAGCAGCGCTGGGGACTCAACAGTGGCCTCTCTCAGCACCTGCTGGGCAATCCCCAAAGCCCTGGTGAGTTGCTATTCCTGCGGCTAATCTCTTATCCTGCCATCCAGGCTCTAGTGGGCTCTCAGCCGTAGCGTCTTCCAGAGCTTTGATGTCAGGCTGGCTCTGGTCTCTCCATATGATAGCACGTGGTGGAGCAAGGAGGTTTCCAGCAGCCACTTGTGAGAGCTACCGGGGCTCAAGAGAATGCCACCACCTTCTCCCAGCCCATTCCACACTGTCAGCTCAAGACACCGGCCCTGGGCAAGAACAGGCTAGTTTTAACCTTTGTACAGGCAAATCCTGAAATTTCAGTCTTGACTCTAATGCCCTTTCCTCCCAGCCCCAAACTGCTTCCTCTACTCATTAAATCTCATCCACTTTCCAGGCAAAACATCTTGGCATAAAATTGATTCAGAATTGATCATGACAGTAATTTCTATTAGTTCTGATGGATTCCAACAGTCTGCTAAATGCCAGTGTTCAGGTTGGATCCTGCGAGGGTGGAAGGCTTATATATCACTGAAATCATTCCTTTGATGTGCACCTCAGCTCTCTGGGGCCAGTATCCTGTGCTTTCTCATCCCGAGTCTCCTCAGGGTGCACCGTGGGGAGTGGCTGCAGTCTGATGGCTGCTAGATGGCAGGTATTCTTTCCTCCCTGAGTTCCCTCAGGGCTCACCAGCTCACCTAGGCTGTGACCGCAATGGCTGATGACTGCCACATCCTTTGTTTACTGACCTGGCAGGAAATATTCCATTTCTCAGTCTGGAAGTGGTTCTGTGGAAACAGCACAGGGTGTGACGGAGTCGTGGTGACAGTTGAGGAGGGGAGAATGGGGAGGAGATCATTCAGGGCCTTGTGAGCCAGGTGAGAGTAAGGTGGGACCCTGAGGATCTTCCCACAGGCTAAGTCACATGACCCGATCTGTGCCTAGAAGGATTCTTCTGCCTGTAGAGCAAGAACAGATCAGAGGGGACAAGGATGGAGGAAGAGAGAGCAGCTGGAAAACGATTTCATCTGTTGGGAAGAGAAGCCTGCCGGAGTGTCAGCCGGGAGCTGATGAGCAAGGTGCTCAGGGGATGGAGCCCCTGGGACTGGGTGGGTGGCTGGCGTGGGTGGGTGGCGGGTAGGCTGCTGTGCGAGCCCTGGGATGTGGGTGGTGGTACCCGAGGATGACTATTACAGTCCTTGCGCTCGGCCACCACATCCCCAGTGCACGCATGTTAGATCCGGAAAGAACTTTAGAGGTAAACCCAGTCCCCTCATGGTGTAGATGAAGGGGGTTTAGGTTACTTGTCTGAGGTCCCATAGCTAACTGGTGACAGAGGCACAATTAGGTCTTAGCTCCGCTGACTCCAAGGCCAATCCTAGGTATCCAGTGAAGGTTGAGGGCTTGTCCCTCCAACACAGGCAAGAAAGAGTCCACCTCTTCCTTTCCTCCCTCCCTCCCTCCCTTCCTTCTTTCCTTCCTACCCTCCCTTCCTTCTGAGAACAAGAGCTATTTAGCTTACAGATGGGTGTGACAGGCCTCCCCGTGTGATGACATAGGCTGTCTCCCCTCATCAGGGTGCTGATCTCCATGGAGCCCAGGGCACCCGCCTCCACCCCAGGCTGGAAGTGAAGAGAAAGAGGAGGTGTTGGTTCCTCTGCTCCAGTGGTCACTCCTCTGCCCGCTGGGAGCTGTCTCAGCCCCCCTTGCTTCGCGATCACTGAGCATTATTCCCAGAATCCCGTTTGGTGCGGGAGAAAGAGCATGGGTCTGACCAGCTCTGTGACAGCTTCCCTTCACTACCCGGCCATCTTACCATCTCTGTATCTTGGTCTCACACCGCTTCTCTGAGACTGACAGGCTCTTGCTTTTTTTTAAAAAAAATCTCTCTATTATGCCAGTTCTTGGTAACTCCTCCTCTTTTTCTCACCCATTCCCTTTATTCTCCACCTGAGTTTCCTCTCTTTGTCTCTCATCTTATATATCTAGAGAGGAAATGTCATAGGCTGCAGAGAAAAGGCAGTGGCTTTGAAGAGTAGGAGCTCTGATCTAAACTGCATGGCTTTAAGTCCTAGCCCTGCTGCTTTGGGGCTGTGTGACTTTGGGCAAGTTAATGAACCTCTCTGTGTCTCGATTTCTTCATCCATGAAATAAGGATAATAGTACCAATGGCACAGGATTGGTACGGTGATTGCCATTTAATATATGCTGACGCTTGACACGTAGTAAGTGTTATGTAAGGGGACCCAGTAGTAAATGAGAAACTACAGCTCGAGAAAGCCTTTTTCTCCCTTTTGGGAGGACAGTTTTCTCCCCTGGATTCCTGGGACAAGGAGAAGACTTCGGCATTCAGGGTAAGGGCCCTGAAGGGGCTGTCTGCAGAGTTGGGTGTGTCTGCTCTGCCCTCCCAGGCCTCAGGACGGAAGGCTCTAGTGCCAAGGCTCCCCTGCCTGGCACGGCCAGCTTGCTGTCGCAGCTGCAGGTGGGCAGAGCACTGGCTCCGGGCTTGGAAAGGCGGACGCTGTTCTGGCCAGCTCCAGGACTCAGCGTTTTCCACTACTCTTCTCTCTGTTTGTATTCCTCTGTGGGCTCCCCCCGCCCAGCGGGGGCTTCTGAATGACGCCCAACAGCAACGCTGGGCCGGCTCCAAGCCCTCCCCGTCTCCTCCCGTCGGCAGGCGGAGGACCCCGGGCCTGGTGGCCCCTGCACAGGGTCTCTCGCTCACAAAGTGCCATTGTACGGGTTGGTCTGCGGGAGACAAATGATTTTGAAATTTCAAAATCAACTGCAAGTTATTTTTATCCACGGAAGGGCTGAAATGCCTTTATTTTCCATCTTGGAAAACAAACCTTAAGGGATCACTGTGCTGTAGAGAGCATCTCCATTTGCCCTGGGATTCAAGCATTTGCCAGGGAGGCTTTTGAAAGAGCGGGGCTCAGAAAGGATGAAGGCGAGAACACCAGGCCGTCGGGGCCCACGTGACCCTCCCAGGATGGGGGTCTGCTGGGCTTGGCCCAAGACCTATGGCTGGTGTGGCCCCCAAGCCCTCGAGCTTTGCTCCTGCTGATGCTTGAGCACTGACGTTTCTCCTCCTTCTTGTGCCCGCACCCCACCGACCCGCCCAGCTCTTCACAGGCTGCTTCTCTCGCCCAGGCCCTCAGCCTTCAGTGCGGGGCAACTCAGGACTATCATGTCCACTTCTTCTGGAGCAGGGGTCTCGTGGGGGAGTGCACACTCCAGGGATGGCACAGAATAAGACATGGACTACGGGAGGACTTTGATTCCTGTTTATTTTCACTCTGAAAATAGGAGACGCACTTTTATTTACTACTAAGGAATATGCCTATCCACCTCGGTGCCTTTGGTCAGCCTCCTTTGGCTTCTCTGCAGGCACTCAAAGCTCTGCAGGCCAAGGTGGGGTCATGCAACATAGAAGGGGGTCTACACTGCTGCCCCTGTTTCAGCAAATTATGGTGTTTTAAGGTTTACGTGTACGCAACGAGTAGATTTACAACCCAGAATGTCTAATTTTAACCAAACGATCCTCACAAAATGGACAAGGGGCTTAAAATGTTTCCTGCGATGAAACTGGATTGTAGATGATAGGAACAATTCAGGCACACGAAGACCAGAAAGAAAAGCCGGATTACTTCTTCAACCCGTGGAACAGATTACTTGTCATCCATATAGGGAGGTTAAGACAACAATGATTTAATTACACGTGGCCCAAAAAAGTTTCCAAATTACCAACACTATATTAAATATAGACTTCCATTCATTGTCGTCAATAAGCATCAGTGCCCCGGGCACTAATATTATTATCAATCAATGCTAATAGATATTAGCTAGTGCATCTAATCTACAAATAAATATGCATCGACTGCAGGTGGTGCTTGAAGATATTTACGGACGGGGGTATAGGGCCAGAAAAATTTTGAGATGACTGCCCTGAAAGAACATTTGCTGTGAGCCAGCAATTTTTCTGCTGATGATGAAAAAAGCTCATTTGCAATCAGTTAAAATCAGAGTTTAAATCCTGACCCCCTCACTCAGTAAACTACTCAATATCTTTGCATCTCAGTTTCCACAAAATCACAACAATAACAGTTACCTCATAGGTCCATTTTGAGGATCAATATAATAATTCATGTTAAGTGCGTAGAACACTACTTAACATACAGGAAGCGGTCCTATCCCCTTTCTCGTTCTCCTCTTGCTTCTGCTTCTGGGACCTGGGAAGGTCAGACAGTTCAAAATGGAATGGAGCTCACTCTCTCCAAAATCCCACTCTGACCCTCAGGGGGCATTCCCTCGTGACTGAGAAGGTGAACCTGTGCTTTTCAACCCATGGCTGGCTGTTCTTGGCTGCAAGAGGAAAGAAGATTTGAGTGTGTATGTGTTTAAAAACCAGCCTGGGTAGGCCTTCCTGGTGGCTTTCTAACAAGAGTGCAATAAATGGCTCTGTGTTAGTTTTAGTTGGCTTCCCAGCAGACCTTTTTTCCACGTCAGAAGGTGGAGCCCAGGAGTGCTACAATTGGCAGTAATTAGTCCCCACCACGATGCAGATCAGCCAAAGATCTCAGACGTGAATGAGCCTTCACTCATTCATGGGGGGAAACGAGGAAGCCCACACAGAGCCTGGGGCCCGGCCTTTGGCAGAGGGTCTGGCACCGTCTCGCTGTGCTACGGAAGAAGCAGGGTGAGGGGCCGTGGTGGGCAGTGGGGCTCGGTCCTTCTGGTCCGTCTCCCCGGCTCCCATTTTGCACATGAGGATTCAAGATGAAGGATTGGTGAAGCCATCCAAGTGTGAGAGCCATAATCTTCCTCTCTACCAACTGTCACCTGTGACTGTTGACCTAACTAGGGTTTGGATGATCTCGTAAAGGCCACGTGCTAGCTTGGAGAGAACATCGACCAACGCGTATACGTGGACGCCCTTTACCCCTCAGACCCCTATTCTAAACAGAGCTTCAGGCTCAAGTCTGAATCTCAGGTCCTCCACCCCGTTGTAATTGGACCTGGAAGAGCTTCGTGGGGAGTCAGAAACTCCATTTCAGAGTCTACCAAAACGATCCGTGACTGTTTCATTCACAATTCTAAGCTGGGAGATGCAAGAAAAAGGAAACAAAGTTGTTGAAGCCTAGCATTCAAAGTATGTTGTATCAATAGATCTTGGAAGAGACTCACTTCGCAAAGAAACAGACCCCAGCAAAAAGTGGAGGGAGCTGGTGTGACCTGAGGGGTTGACACGGAAACTGCTCTGGCCCGTTGCTCTCTGGGTGACCTCACCGGTGAGCTGTCCTGCAGTCCATTCCAGACAGGTGACCAACCTGTGAGTCAGGCTTGCCTGGGCAGGAGGCAGCTGGTACAGAGAATACACCTATTCCTGTAACCTGACAGCCTTGACCCCTTGGCCTCTGAGGGGTTACTCCATCTGGGGACAAAGCAGCCTTTGTCCTTATAAGCTGCCCACAGGTTGTAAGGAGGGAACAGAACTTCCTTCCCTCTCCTTCCACCTGCCGTGTAGGGTCTAGAGCTCATGGATATTCTCCGAGCCACCCACTTCTCTTTTTTTCTCAGGCCAGACTTCCTTGAGTTTCAGATGAACTATGCTTGATTTGTGACTCTGCCTTCACAGATAATTTGCTTTGCCTTTTTAAGAGTGAAATCCCAGAGTCCAGTGTGGCAATTCCTAAGCCTGTAGACAGTGATAAATTTCTGGGACTTTTCCATCCTGCCCAATACTCCTTACTTTCTGAATTTCAAAAATCCATCTCAGGGGCTTAATTCTCTTAAAATCAAAACATGGACTTCAGGACTTCCCTGGTGGCACAGTGCTTAAGAATCTGCCTGCCAATGCAGGGGACACGGGTTCGAGCCCTGGTCCGGGAAGATCCCACATGCCGCGGAGCAACTAAGCCCGTGTGCCACAACTACTGAGCCCTGTGCCACAACTACTGAAGCCCACGCGCCTAGAGCCCATGTTCCGCAACAAGAGAAGCCACTGCAATGAGAAGCCCGCACACCGCAATGAAGAGCAGCCCCCATTCACCGCAACTAGAGAAAGCCCGCGTGCAGCAACGAAGACACAAAGCAGCCAAAAATAAATAGATAAATAAATTAATTTAAAAAAAAAAAACAAAAACATGGACTTCAGAAGTATGCAGCCCTAAGATCAACTTGGGGGACCTTTGACACATAACAACCTGTCTGAAGCACCATTTCTTCTTTTGCAAATAGGATAATATGATCAAATGGAATAATGTAATAAAGTGGCTTTTAAAGGACCTGATATATAGCAAATGCCCAATAAGTGTTAGTTTCCTCTCTGTCATCCATTCTATAAGGTAGAGAATCCCCTGAAAATACTTTCTTTCTTTTTAAATATTAATTTTACATATTTTCTAAAAGGTTGTATATTTATTGAAAATTTAGATAACACTGAAAAATATTCAGGAGGTAATTTAATAAACACCTTTAGTCTTCCCTATTGAAATTTTGGTATAAATTCTCTCAGAATTTATAGATATGCATTTATATTTGATACTAAATATGCTTTTTTACTCAGGTAAAATTTACATACAGTGACGTGCACAGATCTTAATTGTTCCATTTGACAAATCTGTGTAAGTAGCGTATCCAGAAAGTTCCCACCCTGTAGGCATTCGCTATTCTAATTTCTATTACCATAAGTTAGTTTTGCCAGTTTTTGAACTTCATAATTCATGGGGCATTGGATGGAGTACTGAGAAAGGTTTTGCATCAGTCCTGGAACAAATTTAGCCCTAGACTAAATACTGTTGTACTCCTGCCTAATAAAGCTGAAAAGCACGACTCAAAAGGGTCAAACTATTTCCAAGTAACTTAGCTCAAGAATATTTTTAGGAATACAAAAATATCCAGCAAATCCACAATGTCTGGCATTCAATAAAAATTACCAGGCATACAAAGGCACAAGAAAATATGACCCAAAATGAGGGGAAAAAAATCAGATGGTTGAATATTTCCCAGAAATGACACAGGTATTAGAATTAGTACACAAAGATATTAAAAGAGAGTGACAATTTCACATGTTCAAAAAGTTATGAGAACATGATATGTAGAGATATGGAACATATTAAAAAATGACCCAAGTCAAGCTTCTAGAGATGAAGGCTATAATGTATGAGATGAAAGATCTGCATGGGACTGATGACAGGTTTAACACTACAGAAGAAAAAAATAGTGAACTTGAAGTCATAGCAATAAAAAATATGTGAAATTAAGTACATAGAAAAGAAAGACTGAACAGAAAATGAGCAGAATGTCAGTGAGCTGTGGGACAAATTTAAATGCCTGAATAAACATGTAATCAGAGTCCCCAAAGGGGCAGGAAGTGTGATAGAAAAAAATACATGAAGAAGGATTAATGGCTGAAATTGTTCCAAATTTGATTAAAACCCTCAACACACAGATGTAAGACACAGAAGTCCAACAAACTCCAAGCACATGAAAATTGAAAAAGAAATACAGTAAAGCATCAGAATCAAATTGTTTAAAACCAGAAACAAAAGAAATCTTAAAAGTAACTAGTGAAGAAAGACACATTCTATACAGAGGACAAAAAACAAGAATAGCAGCAGATTTCTCATCAAAAGCACTGCAAGCAAGAACACTGTGTACAACATCTTTTTTTTTTTTTAAATATAATCACGGCACTCTTTTTTTCTAAATTAATTAATTAATTAATTTAATTTTGGCCTGTGTTGGGTCTTCGTTTCTGTGCGAGGTCTTTCTCTAGTTGCAGCGAGCGGGGGCCACTCTTCATTGCCGTGCGCGGGCCTTTCACTGTCGCGGCCTCTCTTGTTGCGGAGCACAGGCTCCAGACGCGCAGGCTCAGTAGTTGTGGCTCACGGGCCCAGTTGCTCGGCGGCATGTGGGATCTTCCCAGACCAGGGCTCGAACCCATGTCCCCTGCATTGGAAGGCAGATTCTCAACCACTGCGCCACCAGGGAAACCCCCTGTACAACACCTTTAATGTACTGAAAGAAAAAAGTCAGTCAACCTAGAACGCTATACTTAGTGAAAATATCTTTTGAAAACAAAGGCAAAACAATGACTTTTTCAGAAATAAAATATTGAAGGATTTTTAATCACCAGCAGAACTGCACTATAAGAAATCATAAAGAATATTCTTCAAGCTGAAGGAAAATAATACTAAGTGGAAATCTGGGTCTACACAATGGAATTAAGAGCTTAGAAATGAAAATTATGTGGAGAAATAGAAAATACGTTTTTTTCCTTATTATTTAAATCTCTTTGACTTATTTACTTAAGAAAATCTATCGTTTGAAGCAGCATAAGAGCAGTGTAATGTGGGGCTTATTACATGTGTAGAAATAAAATGTGTGACAACAGTAGTCAAAATTCAGGAGTCAGAGAATGGAAGTACATTGTTGCAAAATTCTTTTAATATATGTAAAGTGGTATAATATTACTTGAAGGCTGATTGCAATAAGTTAAATCATAGTTTATGAACCCTACATCAACCATTAAAATAATACAAAAAAAGAGATAAAATGGAATAATAAAAAATATGCAATTAATCCAAAAGCATAAAGAGAGGGGAAAGGGAACAAAAAACAGAACGAATAATAATAATAAAAAAGCCAGCTGGTAAATTTTAAATCACCATATTCACCAAATATATAATCACACTAAGTAGAAATAGTTTAGTTACCTCCGATAAAATGCAGAGCCATCAGACTGATAAAGAGAAAGCCCCATCTGTATGTTCCCTATAGGTTAAAATTAAAATGAAAAGTGATATACAATGTTAATACTAGTCAAAATTAAGTCAGAATGGCTATATTAATATCAGAAAAAGTAGATTTTAGAACAAAAAATACTATCAGGGATAAAGAGGGTCATTTAATAATGATATAGTGGTCAATTCACCAAGAAGATATAACAATCCTAAATGTTTATGTAACAAATAACTGAGTTTCATTATACATGAGACAAAAAGTGACGAGCTGAGAACAGAAACAAACAAATCCACACTTAAAGTCAGAGATTTTAATAATTGATAGAAAATGTAGATGCAAGGTAAGTATCTAGAAGATTTGAACAACACTGTTAATCAAATTGACTTAATTGACAGTTTTAGAACACTACACCCAACAACAGCAGAATACATTCTCAAGAATTAATGAAACATTTACCAAGAGAGACCATGTGTTATAATAAAACAAATCCTAATAAATTTAAAAGGAGTCAAGTCATAGAAAATCAGTTCTATAACCACATGGAATTAAATTATAAATTAGTATCAGGAAGACAGCTGGAAAGCCTCTAAGTAGTTTAAGCTAATCTTCATAAATAACTCATGGGTCATACATAAATCCAGAGAGAAATTGTAAAGTATGTTAAACTGAAAGAAAATGGAAACACAACCCTGAAATAAGTGGATTCAAGTAGTACTTAAGGGGACATCTACAGCCCCAAATGCCTTATATTAGAAAAGAAAAAAGGTCTAAATCAATGAATTCAACTTCCCACTTAATAAACTAGAAAAAGAAAAGCAAATAAAAACTAAAGAAAGTAAAAGACACAGAAAGAACAGAAGCACAATCAATGAATTAGAAAATAGAAAAGCAATAGAGAAAATCAGTGAAATCAAAAGGTGATCATTAAAATCAATAACCCTCTAGCTAGACCGATGAGAAAAAAATAAAGAGAGAAGACACAATTTACTAATATCGGGAATGAGAGAGGTGGCATAACTAGTTTCTAAAGATATTAAATATAATAAGGGATAAAATAGTATACATGGTATGATTCCATTTATAAGAAATTACAGAAAAAGGAAAATTATTCAGTACTGAGAGAAAACAGCTCAGTAGTTACTCGGGATGAGGGTGGAGGGAGGAATGGATTACAAAGGGGCCACAAAGGAAATTTTGGAGTTGGTTAAATATTTGTTATTTTGATTTTGGTGATGGTTTCATGTGTGTGTATATATAAATATATTTCAAAGTACATCAACTTGTACACTTTATATGTGTGCAGTTTAGTGCACTGTAATTTTACCTCAGTAAAGTTTCTTTGTAATGCTGTCAGAGGCTGGTTAGTTCATTTGGTTGATGTTCAGTGTCAATGAGGCCAAGACCATAAGCTTGAGTCCAGTCATAGGTCAGTTAGCTTCTATTTCCAATAGCAGCAAAATGTACCTCTTTTTCCTAAATTTTAAGGTCATTGAATCTGAGCGTGGATGGCTCAGGGAAACCCACAACCACTACAAGGGAAAAAATAATTTCTCCAAGTAAATTGTTTACATATAGGCAATGGATCTTAGCAAACCTTTGGGTTTATAACGAAGAGCACTACATTTTCTTTTTTCTAAAAATGATTTCTAATTAATCCTACTTAGTTCTGAATTTTACTTTATCCCTTAACACTAGATCTAAACACTAAGACTAAAGATCTAAATAATTGTCACTTACACGTGTAAACTTATATTTTCATGTCATTTCTTTGCATCTAAATATCTGTTCTCCTCTTTCTTTTTTTAAAATAAAATGTAAGTAGATTCATGGAGGTATAATTGGCATGTAATAAACTGTACAAATTTAAATGTACAATTTTACAGGGTTTGACAATTTGTGAAACCATCACCACATTAAAGCTAATGAATATGTCCATCACCCCAAAGTTTCCTCAAGCCCTATGTAGTACCTTCCTCCTACACAATCCTTCACCCCATCTCCTGTCCTCAGGCAACCACTGATCTGTTTTCCATCACTGTAGATTACTTTACATTTTCTAGAATTTTGTATAAGTGGAATCATATACTATGCAATTTTGGGGGGGGTGTCTGGCTCCTTTCTAGCAGCATAATAATTTTGAGATTCACTTACACTGTTGCTATTCATTCCTTTCCATTGCTGAGTGGTATTCCATTGTATAGATGTACCACAATTTACTTATCCACTCATTTGTTGATGTATAATTAGGTTGTTTACAAGTTTTGGCTATTACAAAATTTATTATGTTAGCTTTTCTGTTCAGGTCTATGATTCCTCTGGGTTAATTTCTGTGTATGGTCAAACATCGTTCAAACAAGCAGGCACATAAGCAATTGTTGTACTACCACTAACATTTGTTGAAAAGATTTATCCAAACAATTCCAGTATATTTGTCAAAAATGAATTGAATAAATACATATGGGCCTATTTCTGAACCTTCCATTCTATTCCATTGATCTATATGTCTATTTTATCTACCAAAACCAAACTATCTTGATTTTTGTAGTTTTATCATAAACTTTGAAAGTATCAATAAACAGCTAAGACCTCCAACTTTTGGGTTTTTTAAAAAATAAAAGTTACTTTGATCCTTTGTATTTCCATATAAACCTTAGACTCCCCTTGTCAATTTCTACAACAGAGCCTGATAGAATTTTGGTTGATATTGCATTGAATATATAGATCAATTTGGGAAGAACTACTATCTTTACAATATTTAGTCTTCCTACTTATATGCATGGTATACCTTACCATTTATTTGGTCTTCTTTAATATCTCTCAGGAATATTTTATTCTTTCAGTGTAAAGTCCTGGGCCTCTTTTATTAGACTTAGTATTAAGTATTTTATATTTGGAGGCAAAACTACAAACGGAACTTATACATTTTTATTTTCCATTTTATGTTGCTAGTGTGTAAGAATAACATTGATTTTTATATGTTTGTACCTTATAACCATGCTAAATCCATTTATTAGTTCTAATAGTTGTTCTGTAGATCCCCTCAGATTTTATTTTCATTAAAAAAATCATATCATTTGCAAACAGGGCCAGTTTTACTTCTTTTCCAATAAGTATGTCTTTTATTTCTTTTTTTTTTTTTTTTTTTTTGCCTTATTGCAATATTTAGGGTCATTGATGATTCTGGGATGTAGTTTGCATAATCAAGAGCGAGATGGGCTGTCACTAATATTTTGAAATCCCTTCATCCCCTGACTTTTATTCAATATACCATCAAATAAGTCAAATCAGTGATAAAAATTAATCTCTCATACCTAGAAATAGATTTAATGTCATGATGGACAAACATCATCTGTATGCCAAGAATATAGTAATGGAGTGTATAGCATGTGATATAATTTCCATGCTATTTTATGAATTTGAAGGTACTTTTGTATCTTACACATAAGTGAATAAAACACAGTAAACAAAAAAATCTCAGGGAAGTCACAAGTTTGGTGTTTTAAAAATCCAGCTTCTGATGGCAGTGTAGGTTTCCAAAACATGCAATGGGAAATAACCACTGAGTGATAATATCTTGTGTAATGAGGAAGATCTTAAGATCCAACTCAGTCTGGAAAATTCACCCAAAACTGTAAACCTCCAGCTCTGAGTTGCAGTGCAAATATCATAAACAAGCAGTCACAGCAGGCATACTTGTAGTTACTAGAGAAGAGTTACATTTCCAGCATTTTCTCATATTTGTGAGGTACCTTGTAAATATAGAAATAGTCAACCATACCTTGGGGCACTTACCAAAGACCTTTTGCAGTTAGTAAGGACTTATTCAAAGAAATGACCATCCTGACATTCACTAGTAATGATTATCATGGGACACAGAAGCAGCTCAGTGGCAGTGAAAAAAGGGAAACAGAGTTAGGGAGCTGAGGTTTCCCTTTGCCAGGAAGCAAAGTTGGGTAACAATTGCCAAAACAATCTGTCGCTCTGTTGTCATTTGGAAAGGTGTTTGTGTGTCTCTGTGTAGTTAATTCCATAATTTGAGTGTAACTTTTTTGGTAACTAATTCTTTTTGTTAGCTTTTACACATCACAAACAAAAGTACTAGCTCTTACCACTTGACAAAGTTGGTCCTATCGGACGCTCACTGTCAAGATCAATAGTTAGGGAGGGGTACCTGTTGAGTGTTCCACCCTTCTCACTTTCCCAGCCATTATACCATTTGCCACACTACATTAATTTGAATAATATCTTTGGAATTTTGGGTCATAAAACTTAGCTCTTATTTCCCCATAAAATCAGAATAGTAGTAGTTAGTATTTTGAAGAAACTCTGGCTGTAGGCAAAGCAACGTGCTAAATACTTTGCATGATTATTTTAAAATAATCGTACCCATCTGCTAGGGCTGCTATGAAGATTAAAATAGATGCTATATGTGAAAAACAGGGAATTCCCTGAAGGTCTAGTGGTTAGGACTCGGAGCTTTCACTGTTCCCCTGGTCCGGGAACTATGATCCCGCAAGCCACGCGGCAAGGCCAAAAAAACAAAACAAAACAAAACAAAACAAAAAACGCTGTGACCAATTCTTTAAAAAACAAACAAACGAACAAATAAATAACAAAATTCAACTCCTGGTACAAAATTAATGTTAAGTAAGTGACTAAGTATTAATTAACAATATTGATCTACTACTGCTACTACTAGGTGTTATTTTACCAGATCGACTTGATAGTTATTGGAATTGTTGACCATTTTATCACGGTTACATGCAACACTGATATTTATCTTTACATATATAACTTTGCAACTATTTCCTAATTCCTTAAGGCCAAACTCTTAGAAGTGGAACTACTTTTGAGACTCATTTAATTTGCAAGTAACAGGAGGCATCTTGAGCTCTCTGAAGGAAAACACCTATTTCATGGACTCAGTGATGGGCCTCTGTGACCATCAGGAAGGCAGCTGGAACTGTGAAGTTTCCAGAACCAGGGACTGAAAAGTCATCAGGACCTCCTATCCATCGCTTCTTTTCCCCTCTGTATTTCTTCTGTAGCATTCTCTCTCCTCTTGACAGGAAACACGACTTTGGGAAAGTTCCAGAGCTTAGGTGGCATAGACCCTGCCACACAACAAGAGGCCAAATCTCTCTTCCTCTGTCACAATTTAAAAATCCCAGGGAAAGGGATCTGATTCATGGGTCACGTGTTTACCCCTGACCATTAGCTCCGGCTGTGGGGAAAGACACCCTCTTGCTGGGAGCTCCACTTGTGGTAGGGCGAGTGGGGGTCCAGAGAGCAGTGTCTGGGCAGGCAACTCAGTGTTTCCACTCTCCTGGGTCAAAGTTTATGTACGTGACAATTTTAATTCCTTCAAATGGCCTACATATCCACAAATGGTATATAAGCGCAACACTTTCTAAATCAAATTAACAGAACGAAATAATGCCATTTGCAGCAACATGGATGGACCTGGAGATTGTCATGCTAAGTGAAGTAAGTCAGTCAGAGAAAGACGAATATCATATGATACCACTCATACGTGGACTCTGATTTAAAAAATGATACAAATGAACTTATTTATAAAACAGAAACAGACTCACAGATTTCAGAAACAAACTTATGGTTACCAAAGGGGAAACATGGGGCGGGGGAGGGATACATTAGTAGCTTAGGGATGAACACACACACACTATTATATATAAGATAGATAATCAACAAGGACCTAGTGTATAGCACAGGGAACTCTACTCGATATTCTGTAATAACCTGTGTGGGTGAAGAATCTGAAGAAGAATGGATGTATGCAAACGTATAACTGAATCACTTTGCTGTGCACCCGAAACTAACACAACATTGTAAATCAACTCTGCTCTGATAAAATAAAATTTTTAAATGTGGGCCATAAAAATAAGTTAATAAATAAATGAACAACTCTCTTGTCTGTTCCACTACATCCAAGCTTTGCAAATATAACGTTCAGCTTAGGTAAATGAAATATTGGAGAGACAGAATCTCATGTTATGCCTTTTACCTACCATGGAGCATGTCTCCTGTGTCTTCAACTCATTTCTGCATTCCTTTACTGGAGTTTTCTTTTCTTCTGCCCCTGATTTTGGGGGGCCTCAAGGATCTGGGCTCAGCGTTCAGGACCTGCCTCCTCTCAGGGAGCTCACCAACTTTCACGATGTCATTTAGTACTTTTGTAATAATGATCTTCAATATCTACAGCCCCTTCCTAACTGCTCTTCTATTCTATCCTTAGAACCAGAAGTCTTATAATATTTATGGCCAGAAACTGAGACATCAACCTGGACTTTTGCATTTCCCTCCTTTGCTGTATCCAATCTTTTGCCAAGGTTTTGGCTGTACGCATAAGCATCTTTTTTTCTGATCTGTCCACCATCTATCTCTGTTATTCAATCCACGTGAAGGCAGTGCATGGCAGATCCTCAGCCCCCAAGTTTAGATTTTACGATTTAAGGCGCATACGAAGACAGACTATATCTTTCAGTCCCAATTCCAAAGTCTCTGAGTGGGTCACGTTCCTATTTCTGAACAAATTACATGCAGCCGGGGCTCAGGGTCATGCAGCAGAAATATGAGAGGTTATCAGCCCTATGGATGGGGAGTTTTGTTTCCAAAAAAGAGGGTCTGGGAAGAAAACTATAGTTGGTCTTTACACGAGTCATTGAAACATCATGGAAAGGGCTTTAAGCGTTGTCTGAAGTCAGAATTTGGGATATATTCTACATACTGTTGATGAACTTCAGGTTCAAATATGAGTTCCCTAAGTAAATAAAGCTTAATATTAGGCTGGAAATTTTCATATAACTATTTCATGAAAAAAAAATCCTGCAAAGTGCAAAGAAAGGCATCTTCCTGGCTTTCATTTAAGTAGAAAAATCACAGCACCAGCCATCGGCAACCTTTTCAGAAGCTCGTTTTTCATCATCTAGACATGCAGTATGTAATTCCCCTGATGTCAAGGTTTGTGACTTCCAAATCCCTGCTGTTCCACGCCACAGGGGTGACATCAGCACTCTGGGTTTTCCCAGACGTGAGCCCAGAGACTCTCAGTACCCTTAATATGTGTTGTTTTCAGATAAGAAAGTGTAAGCAGACAGGAAGAGGAGACTTCCCTATAGCTTATAATATTGTCCCTACTGCACTAATGACCAAAATTCAACTCAAAGAAAAAAAAGAATAAACTCAAGGAGAGATTCACCCTTTTTGCTGTTCAGTATTTAGGCATATCTATTAAGTATTCCCGGGTGGGGAATGGCCTCACCTCCCACGTTCTGTACTACATTCATGAACGATTTTTTTTTTTCATCCAGCGATTTGCTATACCATCTCATGCCTCTGGGTTTATGCAACCGTCACCTTTGGCTTTTCTGTGTAGGTAAAGTTTACTTGTTTGCCAAAGTCCAGCTCAAATATCTCCTGTTCTTTGAAGTCTTCCCCCGCCCCCCATTTTTTCTTCTCCTCCACTTCTGCTGATATAGCTGTTCCTTCTTAAGTGAACCTGCTATACGTTGGCTCCTCTCTCTTCAGCAACATTTAACAAATAGGTTGAACACCTATTTGGTGCCAAGTGTGAGTCTTTGACTTATATAGATTGAAAATATAGGATGAAAAGGCATGTTTCTTGACTACAAGTATCATTTAATCTCATGGAGAGACAAAAAAGAACAGCACCATATGACATGATTGAGAGTTATGATGTGTGTATAGGGGAAGGGATAGGCAATTATCTTCTCTGCTCCTGGAGCTGCCTTAAATGTGGAAGGAGGTCCATTAGCCTAACACTCTGAGCCTTTCTCTGGCCCTTACTTGCTCTTCTCCAAGGAGTGATGCGTTTGATTGGTGAATTTTGAAAGAAGAAATTAGTCCTGCTCATAGTGGATTCATATTCTCTTCTGTTAGACCATCCCATAAATCTTCCAGTGGGGAAGTCTGACCCCGTCCATCTGAGCCTGTGCCTCAGAGGGTAAGTTAGCTAAATTCTGGGGCTTTAGGAAGCTCCTTTGTCCACTTGCCCGTAGGTATAAGCTCCACACTATTAAATCAGCTTTATCAGTAATAAAGGTAATATTCTGGTATCCTGTTCCATCTGCTTTCTTTTTTTTATCTTTTAAAAAATTTATTTCAGAGCTCAAATAGGAAAAAGGGGTGCTATGTTCTGATCCCTCAAAGAGGAATCAGATAAGTTGTTACAGAGCAGGTGATGCTTGAACTCTCTAGTAAAGTAGTAGGAGTGTGCTGGATGGACAGGACAGAGAAACTATTCCTAATATGGAGGGCAACATGTCCACAAAATTAGCACAGTGATTTCACAGAAGAATGTGTCATCTGAGTTGAAGGGCTGAGAGTTTCCAAAGATGTGACTCGATAGGAAAATAAGAATCATATCACAAAGGGCTCTGTTATGTTAAGAAATTTGGTAATTTTCCTATAACAGTGAAGGATCCATTAAGAAATTTTGAATTGAGGAATGGTATGAGGGAATTTGGGTGCCAAAAATATGACTCTAGCAGCGGTAAGAAACAGGGTTGGTTATTAAACCAGTATGGTATTGGCTTAACACAGACAATGTAGACCAATTGAATGAAATAGAGAGCTCAGAAATTAACCCATGCATTTACGGTCAATGGACCTTCAACTAGGGTGCCAAGAATGTGCAATGGGAAAAAGATAGTCTCTTCAAAAATGGCGTTGGGAAAATGGGATATCCACATGCAAAAGGATGAAACTGGCCCCCTATCTCACCCCATGCACAAAAATGAATGGAAAATGGATCAAAGATTTAAAAGCAAGACCTGAAACTGTAAAACCCCTAGAAGAAAACACAGGGGAAAAGCATCATGACATTGGATTTGGCAACAATTTCATGGATATGACAACAAGAGCAGAGGTAACAAAAGCAAAACCAGACAAGTGGGACAACATCAAACCACAAAGCTTCTGCACAGCAAGGGAAACAACAGAGTGAAAAGTCAACCCACATAATGGGAGATATATTTGCAAACCATATTTCTGATAAGGGGTTAACTTCCAAAACATGGAAAGAACTCCCAAAACTCCATAGCAAATAACCCAAATAACATGATTTAAAAAATGGGCAAAGGACTTGGATAGACATTTCTCCAAAGAAGATATACAAATGACCAACAGGAATTTGAAAAGGTACTCAATATCACTAATCATCAGGGAAATGCAAACCAAAACCACAATGACATATCACCTCATGCCTGTTAGTATGGCTGTTGTCCATAAACCAAAAGATAACAAGTGTTGATGAGGATGTGAAGAGGTTGGAACCCTGCTGCACTGTTGGTGGGACTCTATAATGGTGCAAGCACTATGCAAAACAGTATGGAAGTTCCTCAGAACTTAAAAATAGAGCTATCATATGATCCAGCAATCTCACTCCTAGGTATGTATTCAAAAGAATTGAAATCAGTATCTCAAAGAGATATCTGCAATCTCATGTTCATTGTAGCATTGTTTACAACAACCAAGATGTGAAAACAACCCAAATGTCCATTGATGGGCAAATAGATTTAAAAAAATATGGTATATACATATGATGGAATATTAGAGATTTAAAAAAATATGGTATATACATATGATGGAATATTAGTCTTAAAAAATAAGGAAATCCTACCATTTGTGACAACATGGATGGATCTGGAAGACATTATACTAGGTAAAATAAGTCAGTTCCAGAAGAACACATACTGCATGATTCCACTTATATGACGCATCTGAAATAGCTGAACTTACAGAAGGCAAAAATAGAATGGTGGTTGCAAGGGGATGGGGGAGGGGAAAATGGGACGTTATTGTTGGTGAGTATGAAGTTATATTTATACAAGAGGAATAAGCTCTAGAGATCTGCTTACAACACAGTGCCATAGTTAACAATGTGATGTTGCGAGCTTAGGGAAGATTTCATGTTGCATTCTTACTACAAAAAGAAAAAAAAAAGCAAAGTGACGAACTTTTGGAGGTGATGCATATGCTTATTACCTTGATTGTGGTGATGGTGTCACGAGTGTATACATGTCTCCAAACTCATCAAATCATATGCATTAAATATGTGCAGTTTTTTGCGTATCAATCATACCTCAATACAACTGTAATAAACAAAAAGGAAACTGACTTGGTGGATGTAAGGGGATGGTTGGAGTTATGGACACTGGTTTTACACGAGTCCATGTGACAGGTGATGAGGGACCAGAGTAAGCAATGACAGTGGGAAAGGAGCAAAGATGAGGGATTCAACAGATCATAAAGAAGTGGACTCTGTAGGACATGGTGGTTGAACGTGACAGATAGGGGTCTAGGCTGGATCCTAGATTTCAGGTTTGATCATATGAGATGCCTCCGATCAATACCTCTATCTGACCACCTAAAATACTGCCTCATAATTCATTGATAATTCAGCCGCACTAGTTTGTGATCTCCTGAAAAAGAGGAACTACGACTTTTATTTAAGTATCCAGAAAGCCTTGCACATTGCCTGCTCTATAGTGGGCTCAAAATACTTCTGAATTTTTCGTTTAAAAAAAAAACCATATAGTGCTTCCTATGTGCCAGGTGCTACTCTAAATGCTTTACAAATATCATTTCACATACTCCTTGTAACAATCCCTCCAGGATAAGTATTATTATCCTTACTGTACAAATTAAGAAACTGAGGCACAGAGAGATTTACTAACTTGCCTGATGGGATAATAAGTTGCCCATCTGGGTTTCAAGCTCAGGCTTCACAGATGCTGCTCTTCACCACTGCGTTACACTGAATAAATACTATCAACACAGGCTCAGTTAATACCTCCAAAGCAACTTCCATCCACCTTTCATTGAATAATACCTTCCAAACTCAGCGCACATATCCTCTGACATTCCTCCACTCACCTGAGCCCAAGGTTGGGTTCAGAGCCCCTCCTGTTTGCTTCCACAGTGTCCAGCGCTGACCTCTGTCCCAGGACAGACCCTACCCACTTGGAACTGCCTATTCATTTCGCTATCTCCTTTTCTACCTTTTGAGCTCCTTGATGGCAAAGGATTATATCTATACCTGTCTGTGGTCCGATCACCTAGCATTCATTTATTTTGGCTAAAATCAGGAAGAAATGATCCAACAAGGTAGGTACCCATGTGGCAGGGCGTCAGGATGAACCTTGAGAGCTGGAGTAGGAGTTGGTGGGGGGCAGAGGGTGGGAGGTGAAATGCAGGTAAGAGTAAGAGTTTGCTCTCAGGGACTAAGCCCCTCTAATCCCATGAAGAGAGGGGGTCGAGGTGGAGAATTCCCGGCCAGTGAAAGATCCCAACATCTGTTTCCCATCTTACTATCCATTTATGATTTTCTCCCTCTTCCTCCCTCTGACTCTCGGAGTTGGCTGCAGCCGGAAAGCCCTTGTGGAGGTAAAGTTCTCGGTAAATCACCGAGAGGCCTCCAGGGCTTTGGGGCTCATTTTTCACTGGAAAAAGCCAAATCCAGGGGAGGGTGGCAAGGGCTGGTAAAGAAAGGTGGCCTGGGATATCTCCAGGTCCTGTTGCTTCTCTGCACAACGAGTAGGGAGTGAGTGGGCAGACTGTGGTGTGTGTGTGTGCGCGCGTGTGTGTGTGTGTGTGTGTGCGTGCACGCAGTGTGCAGGTCCAGGGATGGTTCAGACCCTTCCTTGCTGTCCTCCGTAGGCAAAGCCTCTAAGTGGTTGAACCTTGGCAGTCGTGTCTACACTTCCCGGCCCCATCCAGATAAGGACAAGGGTGTTCTTCCATGAGAAAGTCTCTGCAGAGCCTGGGTCTGAGCCAAAGCTCCTGTTCTTCACTTGCCGCCCACAGACTTCACAGGAAAGTAAACGGGGGCAGGGAGACCACGCCCAGATGCCGAGGGAATAGTAGCCAAATGGGAACAGACTGAGGCAGGGGAGACTGTGAGCCCGTAAAAAATAAGTGGTAGGAAATGCCCTCTTCTGGAATCTCTTTAGGGCTGGTGGTAAAACTTAGTTTCTCTATCACAGTGTTGCCTTTAATATTTAAGCTGCTTTCTACAATTAAGCTGTTTCACATCCACGTTTGGTGAGAGCCAGTTTAGGGCACAAGGTTCCACAGGCTAAGAAAATCAGATGAACCTATTAGGACAATAAGGTTCCGTTCTGAGCTCTCCCATAGACATGGAAACTTTGTATAGATCATTTAGCCTCCAGGTCTTTGTTTCATCAGCATGGAGAAGTCAGGTGGTGCTGTATTAGGAATAACTAGATTTTGCTTTGAGATTCTCAAGGGATGGTGTTAATAATAGTTCTCTATTATGAACATCATTATTCACGTGGGGAGGTTTTTACTGGAACTTCAAGCCTTCTGAAGACCTTGAAACGATCTGGAATGGGCCTTTGTGGTACAGTGCTTTGTTTGGTAATATCTGTGGTCTCTTCCACTTGCCAGCCCATCAAAGTCCTAGAGTGACAGCAGAACTGATTCTCTGTCTAGGGTTCTTCCCATGAATGACTCGGCCCACTTTAACAGACTAAATTTGAGCCTCACAAGCATAAAAAAGGATTTCTGCACCATATCCAAGTGTGAGAAAAAGCCTGGGAAATGTCGTTTCCAGAAAAATGTGGATGGTTTATGAGAATAACAGATAAGATGATTTAAAATTGAGACCATTCCTGACAACCTAGGTCTAAAAGTTCCCATTGCACAAGTGCCTTTCCAATTTATTTTTTAGGATTCCAAGGAAGAACCTCCGGCTTTCTACAACGTTTGCTACAGACTTCCATTTAACCCCTAGAATAATTTTTTCAATGCTTCTACTGTGAGGGAGAGGCAATAGTCTGGTGGAATTCATACTAAGAGGTGCATGACTAATATCAGAGCCTGAGGGCAGTGGAGAGAGTTTGAGTGTCTGAACTGAACTGAACAGAAAACCCCACCCCCTACTACAAACAAAAGTGCAAAGTCCCATAAGAGAGACCTACCTGATTCTATTTATAGGAACATCTGGGAATTTCCCCACAGTGTGTTTGGCTAAAGCTTTGCTCCTGGGATAATTCACCATACCTGTACCTAGCTCCAACTTTTTTTTGGAATGAGTTCTCTACCAGAGACCCCACAGGGCTAGTAAAACTAAAATTTTTCGGATGGCCTCAAATATGAATTTGACGGAAATGCACAAACATGTTTGAATTCAGCCGCGCATGCAGCCTAGACTGAAAAATGATAGTAAAAACAACAACATTTAACATTTGCTGAGTTCTTACTCTGTGCCAGGCACTGTGCCAATCACTCGGCCTAAGTCACAACAGTGCTAAGAGGAAATTACTCTTATTTCCCCCATTGTGCACGTGAGGGAACAGAGGCTTGGGGAAAGAGGTTAAACAACCTGCCCACATTCATGCAACTAATACTTGCTGAGGTATTTGTACCCGGTTGATTGACTGCAGAGTCTATACGTGCCCCTGCCATGTTTGCTGCTTCTCTGAAGCAGTGGAGCCAGTGGATCCTGAGATGTAAGTCAACATTTAGCCCAGCACCTCCTAGGACATCACTTATCATATCCTTGCTGACCTAACTAGTACACACAATTGATACTTGGAGCACTAAGAAGGCAGGTGTCCAGGACTTGGATGCTTAGTACCTTTCTTCTTCCATCTTCCCGGGAATCACTCCTGGCAATGTTTGTGGTCTTGGTACTCGTGTTAATTCCATTTCCATGTAAGGAGGTAGATGGGAATGGGAAAGGGTGCACATGATTACTGGTACCCACTGAAAATGTGAGAAGGAGTGTCCAAGTTACGGGAAATGTCAGGATATGACGTTCTTTGAGCAAACCCAAAGGAAAGATGAGAAGACGACAGGTGATTCCATTCCTCCAACTTTCCCCTCCCACTTTGAAGTGATGGAGAGAAGGAGAAGGCTGTGCATGACG
Organism: Eschrichtius robustus; assembly: GCF_028021215.1. Lineage (NCBI taxonomy): Eukaryota > Metazoa > Chordata > Mammalia > Artiodactyla > Eschrichtiidae > Eschrichtius > Eschrichtius robustus. The sequence continues at coordinate 5,746,662 of NC_090834.1, forward strand.
TAGAACAGTGATGGACGTGCCAGGTCTGGGCCGAACGAGGAGAACTTTCTGGGATCAGCCAGCTCATTCAGGAGGACCTGGATTCTCCCACAGTTCCTAGAGCCCAGTGGGGCACCTCTCCGGTGGCCACCCTGTGCAGACTTGGCTATTATTCTTATTTTGACGATTCTTACGACCAAATCCCACACTTTGGAGAAGGAAATACCCCAGTTCCTCAGTCTGCCCAGAAGCTGTAGTCCCAAGGCCTCCCCTTTTCCTTTGGCCCCAATGCCCCATACTTGGATGGGGAAAACCCTGTTGACATTTTTGGGGAAGAGAAGGAACTGAGTAGGTGGGTGGGTTCCAAACCCTCTTCCTGCTGCTGTGTCCTTTACACGAGCTCTGCGCTTTTGGGGCCTGGAGCCCACAATAGGCTCTCCTGGCCTGTGGTTTTCCTATCTTCTAACTGCCTGCACCAGAGCAGGGCGGGGAAGAGGGAGCTGTGGCCTGGTTCCAGAGAATCCGTATCTCAGACAATGGGCGCTGGGAGGTGGGTCAACCAGGATGACAGCAGCCAGAATTGGCCCTTCTCAGGGACTCTGAGCTTTGAAGGTGGCCTGAGGGTCCCCCCGCCTGTCCTAGGGCCTGGGATTCCTCCTCACCTCACCCTCCAGGCCTCCTGAGAGGATGGCGTACATTTTCCTGGTTTGAGACGTGATGTTATCTGAAGGCTGGTCATTCAGTGATTGAAAGAGCCTCTGTCTTGGAGCTTGGAGCCCTAGGTTTTGAATCTAGCAAGTGGCCAGATCTCCTCAAGCCCCATCTATCAGATTGGCCAAAAAGTTTGTTCGGGTTTTTCTGTAACATCTTACGGAAAAATCTGAATGGATTTTTTGGCCATCCCAATGCAAGCAAGAGCAGCGCTGGCTGTTTTGTAGGCTAGCCGAGACTCAGATGAGGTGAGAGTGCCAATACGGCCAGTCAATCCGTAATGGACTGCTCACGAGTGAGAGGTTCTGTTATTATTACCCAAACAAGGTATTATGCTATTAATATGTATTCATTTTGTTATCAGTTCATAATATAAGCAGTTAGTATTTATTTAACAGACACTGCCTTAAATATTTTTATTTATTTTAATAAAACAAATATTTATTTAGGGCCTACTAGGTGCCAGGCACTGTCCTAGGAACTGGCAATTCAGTTGAAAACAAGATCCTTGCTCTCCTGGGCCTTACTTTTCTCCTGGGAGAGACAGATGGTAAACAATTATACGAAGCTAATGAAGGTAATTTCAGACATTAATGAGTACTGTGAAGTGAATAATATAGAAAATGGGAAAGAGAGTCTCTGAGGGTAGATACAACAGTTTTATATAGATGGTTGCCTTCTGAAGAGGTGATGGATGTGCTGGACTTGGATGAAGCCACCCATGGCAGGGGGGTTCTTGTGTGTGTGTGGGGGGGTGTTCCTGGGAGACAAGAGCATGTGTAAAGGTCCTGAGGCAGAAGCAAACCTGAGGACCAGAAAGAGGGCTTGGCAGTTGGAGGTGGTCTGGGCCTGGGGCTGGGGCAGGAGATGAGCTTCATGGGGGCCTCCAGCAGGCGTGGCCTTGTGGGCCACGGTGAGAATCCCACCCCCTATGGAAACCACCAGAAGGCTTCGGAAGGGAAGCATTGCTGTCTGAGGCATCTTTTCGAGAGAGTGCTGGCTGCTGGTCGATAAGCATTAAAAGAGGCAAGAGGGGAAATCGGGAGATCTGTTAGGAGGAAACTACCTACAGTATCTCAACTGATTATCATAACAACTTGGTGAGGGAGGATGCCATATCATCTTAATTGGGAAACTGAAGTTTTTGTGACCTTGAGTGGCTTTTGCTGGGTCGTACGCTGGTGAGTGTGGGACCAGGAACGGGGCCCAGGCAACTTCATCAACTTTCTGTAGACTTCTCCTCCCCCGCAAAAAGGGCTTTGAAAGCTGCTGCAAGTGATGCTGTTCATTGCGGCTGACCAGCGGATGCAGGGAGCAGCGGAGATGGGAGAACGGTCCCGCTGTGGCGGGGCTGGGCTGGTGGTGGGGAAGGCAGCTGCTCCTTGCATCTCAGTCTGGATGGCCGGCCAGGCCGCAGCAGGAGGCTCCCTCCACCCTCCCGGGGGAGTTTCCCATCTCGTCACAGGGTCTCCTTTCCCCACCGCAGCGGGTCCCGGGCTTCTGTTTGTGTTTGTACCGAGCACTCCACTGAAGCCTGTGGTCGCAGGTTGGCTGCCCTCCTCGCTCTGCCTCAGGATTCGAGCCGGGGGGTGAAGATCGGCCACTTCTGTTTTGCCATAACAGCTGCCTCCATGGTAACCGCCTGTGATATCACTGGAAAAGTGATTTGCAGGACTACCGAGCTGGAAGGAGAGAGACGGGGTGGGAGCTGGAGCCGGAGGCGGAGAGGGTAGCGTCCACGCCAGGGCTCAAGGGTGTTACACACACGACCCTCTCCATAGTCCCTGTCATGTCTTGTCTCCTGGTTCAGGCTTTAGCAAATCCAGATGTTCTTCGGAGAGCTCGGGCATATTCAGCCCTGTTGTAAACTTCTCTTCATTTTTCAGCCAGTCTGACAAATATTTGTAAGAGCCTCATTCTGTGAGTCTCAGGACACCTTAGGGCTGGAGGCGGTTCATGAGGACCAGCCCCCCTGCCACCCGGGGACTGTCCCTGCCCTCTGGTTCTACCCCTGGTCATGCCTCGACCAGGAGGACTCACTGTCCGAGGGACCTGGTAAGACATCCGAGCAGCCTTTTCTTAGAAACAGGAAACCGTCCTCAGCCAAGTACAGACGAGCTGAAGCACCCAGAAACCTGAGTATTGCTCCAAACACAGGGGATCGGAGGTAGACAGGGAGGGCTGAACTCCTGGCCGGGTCTCTGCCTTGTTCTCTCATGAATGGGGTGGATCTCAGCTGTCTCAACCACTCTTCCTTGCACTCAGCCCATTCTATCCGTAAGTTCCGGGGACACATTCATTGAAATGGTTTTAGCAAAATCTTTTTCACTCCTGGAAAGAAATGCATGAATCAAGACAATATCGGATGGACCCAGAGATGATCACACTAAGTAAGCCAGACAGAGAAAGACAAATATCATAGGATATCACATATATGTAGAATCTAAAAAAAAAGATACAAATGAACTTATTTATAGAACAGAAAGAGACGCACAGACATGGAAAACAAATTTACGGTTACTAAAGGGGAAAGGGGGGGGACAAATTAGGAGTTTGGGAGTAACATATACACACTACTGTATGTAAAATAGATAACCAACAAGGACCTACTGCATAGCACAGGGAACTATACTTAATATTTTGTAATAACCTATGAGGGAAAAACATCTGAAAAATATATATATATATATATTTATACATATGTATAACTGAATCACTGTGTTGTACACCTGAAACTAACATGACATTGTGAATCAACTATACTTCAATAAAAAATTAAAAAAAATAAGTCTGGGGCTTCCCTGGTGGCACAGTGGTTGAGAGTCTGCCTGCCAATGCAGGGGACGCGGGTTCGAGCTCTAGTCTGGGAAGATCCCACATGCTGCGGAGCAACTGGGCCCGTGCGCCACAACTACTGAGCCTGCGCGTCTGGAGCCTGTGCTCTGCAACAAGAGAGGCCGCGATAGTGAGAGGCCCGCACACCGCAATGAAGAGTGGCCCCCGCTCACCGCAACTAGAGAAAGCCCTCGCACAGAAACGAAGACCCAACACAGCCATAAATAAATAAATAAATCTATAAAAAAAAAAAAAATAAGTCTGTTCCAAAGCTACAAAAACAAAAGCAAAACAGAGGCCACCCAAAGCACACCATCACATAAGCAAAAAGGTACACTTCTGACTTAAGGCACCAAGAACTGGGAAATTGCCTGTTGTGGTAACTACTCTTAATTATTCTGATTTTCAGTAAGATATTTGAGCTACCTTGGGTAGATTTGTTAAAAAAAAAAAAAAGAGAGAGAGACATTATGTGTTATTTTTCTTAACCTCATAACCTCTACATTGGATAGACCTTCATCACTAGCATGACTGGGAAGATTGCCGACTGAGGCCATTCTTTGAACAGAGAAGGATGAAACGCAATGAAGATTGTTTACTTCCAAATACAGCAGTAGTAATGGGGAGCACCAGGTAGAGAAGGCTATTTGCTGTGTCTTATTTGCTAAGCTGCTTTATAACTCTGTAAACTCTCTTTTCAAGGGGTAAGTCCATACCTCTGCTCCTTGAGGATTAGGAGCACATCTTTAAGTTCTCTGTGGCATCCCCAGCACCTAGCTTGATGCCTAAAATTCAGTAGCTACTCAGTGCATAGTTGTTGGTGAATAAATGAATGACCAAATCAGTGAAATTAGTTCTTGATTCATTGAGGTCATACTAAACCAGAGATTGGGTGAAGGGGAATAGAATCGGGAAAGAGAGTCGGTGTGCTGGTGGAGAAGAGCTCTCCCCTCGGGGTTGCTGGCAGGATGTCAGCAGAGGCAACGTTAGAATTAAAATCAGTATTTCCCCATGTCTTTAAATAATATTTGACAATGTTATTTCAACAGTTGCATAATAAAAAAAAAAAAATCAGAAGAGCAAGGATTAAATCCTGACTCTGTCACTCGGTAGCTGTGTGACCTCAGACAAATTGTTCAGTCTCTCTGGGCCCCAATTTCATCTCTGTAACAAGACGTTTAGTACGTACAAATATGATGATAGTAACCTTGGGATGAAATGAGGCAGGGATGGGAGAGAGCCTAATGGTGTCCAGCCCAGGGCCTCTGCACACCCTTTACAAGCTGGCATTTTAGTGGGCTTGGCTGAATCTGTGGCTCAATATTTTTTAAATGTACGAGGCAATTTGTTTTCCCACCGATGGAGCTCAGCGTATATCTTCCAACCAGCCAGGGTCCACTCTCCTCTCGGTGTTCTTTCTTATAGACCCAGAGCCAGGAAGCCTCTCTTGTCCTGTGTGTGATGCTTCTCCTGGGTGGGTTACCTCCCCCGAGTGTCCCCAGCCTCCCCTCTACGGTTCCTGGAATCAGCAATGCAATGGGTCTGAGTGAGCACCTCATAGAAACTCAGAACACATCCTCATGTGTTTTGGGAGCTGCGTGGTGTGGAGCATGGATGGGATTTTTCTGCTGTGTTTTTTACCTAAAGTCAAGCCTGGGACCAGCATTAATGACTGTGCTTTATGAGTAACAGCAACTCAGCCTGCAAGGAGATCCAGGCCCTGGTCCAAGCCCTCCTTCGGCTCCGCACTTCTCTGCCCATTCCCGCCACCACCTACACACAGGCGCCGGGGACAGCTCTTCTGGAGGCAGCCCCTCCCCCTGCTGTGGCACTCGGGCCAGCCCCGGGAGTGGCTCCTGGGGTTCGGTCCCCACAGCTCATTTTCCATTAAGGTCACCAGGCAACCACCAGAAAGCGACAACTCCTGACACAAGCCCTACTCTGCCCGGCGACAAGCTCTGTATCCCATTACTAAGCCTGGGCTGGCTCCAGGGCTGTGGACATGCCAAAGGCGTGTTGCCTGGGAGGGTGGCCTGGACAGTTCCAGCCGTACCCTCTGCGGTGCCCGTGGAGCTGGGACCCTGGGCCATGGCAGTGAGGGCGTGGTGGGGGGAGTCAAGTAGGGGCACCAAGGCTTAAAGTCAGACATGGGTCCCAAATGAAGACTTGACTTTATCCCATTCTGACTGGAACGTTTTTCTTTTTGGGTGTCACCCTGGAAATAAACTGCTGCGCTACTTAAAAAAATGATACTAACATCACATTTTGATATGGTGATTGACGGTGTTCAAAACAGATTTATTTCCACGGTTGAAATTTATCCTCCCGCTAGCTGCTTGAGGTAAGTAAGGTGTTGTCTCCATTTTAGAGATGGGGAAACTGAGGCTCAGGGAGAAATTTACAGGCCCAGGGTCACTTCAGCAAATAAGTAGTTGACTGAGACCCATCTTAGGACTTCTTCCCACATCAAGCTGCGGTGTTCATGCGTTCTTCTTTCCCAAGGACTCTGCTGTCCTTAAGTTAATTAATCCAGTCACCTACTAACTTACTCATTTATACTCATTTAACAAATACTATGGAGTGCCTACTACATGCCAGGTACTTGTAAAGCAGTGAACAAAACATGCAACCACCCTGTCTTCATGGCACCTGAATTCTGAGAGGAGACAGACAGAAAAATACTTGTGAGATGTCAGTTGGGGATAAGAAGACTGGAGAAAGTGAAGCAGAGTTGTGGGCTGCGGAGAGCCAGTGTGTGTCCGTGTCAGAGATGGAGCAGAGCCCCTGTTTACACGGGCTGATCAGAGAAAGGCTTTCAATAAGTTGCCATTGGATCAGAGCCTGTAAGAAGTGAGGAAGCCCTCCTGGTGGTTCCTGGGCCTGCGCTGGATGACATCATGGGTTTGGGTGTGCACCCCAGCTCCCCAAGGAGAGATGAGAAAACCTGCGACTAACTTGCTCAAGTCCCAGTGCTCTAAGTAGGGAAGAAAAGGTGCAGACCAAGGTCTGTTGTCAAATCTCTGCTTTTCCATTTTTTTCAATTTGGCCGTGCCATGTGCTGTGGCATCTTAGTTCTCCCACCAGGGATCGAACCTGGGCCCCAGGCAGTGAAAGCGCTGAGTCCTAACCACTGGACTGCCAGGGAATTCCCTCAAAGATCTGCTTTTAACCACCCCCAATTTCAGACCGAGACATCTTATCGAGTGGGGAGATACGAGGGGCAGGGTCCTCTTTCCTTACGTTCCTCAAGAAACATTTGGTGTTTGCCAATCCCGCCTAGCGGATTTCAGTAAGGCACAGGCTGGCATAATAAAAACAGTGGCCTGTTTGTATGATCTGACTTCCTTTTTATTTCCTGTTTATATGTCATATCAGGCAAAGGACCAGAGCTCAGAGATTACAGTCAACATCAAGCGTGCTGTAGCCAGGGAGATTGGACTAATGATGATAAGTTTTCTTCAAATGTCACCATATGCCAGGCACTCTGCTAAGTACTTTATATCTAGTATCTCACTGAACTTTCACAAAAATCCTCTAATACAGATTCTCCTTTTATCTTCATTTTACAGATGGTGAGCTTGAGTTGCATAACCCAGCCGAGGTTACATGACTAAGAAGGATCTGACTCAGATTCAACTCACCTCTTATACTGTAAACTGAGCTCTAAAGCCCTAAGGAATGGGTGAGGGAAGTCTTAAGTGGGGAGAGCTGATGAAAAGGAGGCCAAAGGGCAAAAGGCAGAGCAGACTGTGGGTCCACTTTGTTGGGCCACGTGTGTGTCTAATACACCCAAGTGGAGTAAATTGGGATTGGTTCTAAACGAAAGCTTTTGTGTCCAGAACTGTACCATGGAATTATGACAAGCAATTCATGAATTCACTAAGAATGTGGGGGGAACTCTTGACATACTTAACATTTGATTTTTTAATTTCCATTTTTTTCTGATTATTAAAATATAGGCTTATGGACAACGAATGAGAACATGGAGAAAAGAGTGAAGTAAAGTGAAAGCATCTCTAATCCTACCCAAGACAATCACTATTACCATTGTGCTATCTTAGGGTCCTGTCTTCTTTCTAGATTTCAACAAAGCATATATATATTAAAATATGGAATTTAGTCAAACAAATTCTTTACATGTAATGATGCAACGTCACCTCCTTCTGTGAGTGGAACTTGCCCAGGACCCCAGCTCCACATACACAGCTGGAGCTCAGGCTCAAAGGCTCCCCTTTCCCCTTTGCCCATCACCTATGGGTTGCACAGGAGTCTGTGTAAAGCCAGGCTCTGGCTGGGCGCTGTGGTCTCCGGAAGGATTTTCACTGACCCTGGGCTCTGGCACAGCCAAAGGGCATCCGCCCCTGCTACTGTAGCTATACGTTTCCCTGACAGGAGCTCCTCTCCGTCCGCCCTAGATGGCGGACATTCACGAGCAGACAGCAGGATTCACGGCCGTCTGGCTTCTCCCTGTCCTCCCCCAGATGAGCTAAAGCCAGATGACAGAGCCTGAGACAGACCCGAGGAGGGGCAGCTGGAGGATGGATGGCAAGCCAAGAGGAGGAAGACAATATCTGGTCCCTGCTTGGCCTTTGGCTTAATCGTAACCACATGAGCTAAGTCAGAGCTACAGAGTGGAACTGGGATTAGAAGAGAGTTTCCTTCGGGAGACTGATGGGGATAAAGCTATTACTGCGTGAGACCATGTGACGTTGCCGACATCATCCTTTTAACAATGATGGTAACAGCAGCTGACGTTTATTGAGAGCCCATTATTTGCCGGGCACGGTACTCAGTGCTCTGGGAGGATGACCCCATTAGTCCTCATAACACACTGTGCAGGTAGGGGTTACTGCTGTTCTCCTTGTGAAAATGAAGACGCTGAGCCCCAGAGAGTAAGTATGATGCCCAAGGTCACCCGGCTAGTTCATGGTTGAGCTGTGCTTTGAGATAAGACAGTTTTACTATAGATCCTATGCCTTTCACATGAGGTTCAATTGCATTCATTCATTCATTCATTCATTCGTTCATTCATTCACTAAGCAAGCATACTAATTCAAGCTACCGTCATCTCTCACCTGGATAACAGGTAATAATAACGTCTTAAGTCTTTCCTTTCTCTGATACACAGAGGTTCATCCTTGGTTGTACATTGGTATCACCTGGGAAAGTTTCATCACTACAGGTGCCTAGACTCAGAGATGCTCATTTAACTTGTCTGAGATATGGTCCAGGCAGAAGCTAGGTATATATAAATTCTGAGCATGTCCCTCTCTTGCTTTAAACATTTTCGTAAATAAAGGCCTTGATTCATAGCTTGGCTTCGCTCCCTGACTCTGTGACACCAGCCCCACCCTCCTTACCAGCCTCCTTTCACACAGCCCAGCTGCAATCTCAGCACACTGCCACTCGGGCCTTCTGGACTTCCTGGAATGTTCCAGGCTTCTCGCTGCCTCAGGGTCTTTACATGCTGACCACAATTCCGTTCCCTGTTTGTCCGATTGACTTCTACTTATTCTTTCGGTCTTAACTTGGTGCAGCTGATTATAAATGTAGTCACAATTCTTCACCCCTCTTCCATCGGCACTTCTTGCCATGTAACTTCCTGTGCTCCGCAGATCAGAGTCTCTTTTCCCCCTTCTTGAATCTGAGCTCACCTGTGACTTGCCTCCATCAATAGGATGCTGCAGAAGGGATGAGCCTGAGCGTCAGCAGTCTTGCAGGCTTCTGATTCCTCTCTTGGAACCCCACTGTCACCATGTGAACAAGCCTGGTCTGGTCTGCGTGTGGATCCCATCTGAGGCCATCTCAGACCAGCTAACCCCAGCTGATCTGGAAATGAACCACAAATTCATGAGGAGGCCCAACTGAGATCAGAGCCTGGCCTGGATCAACCAATTCTTTCAGTTGATACACAGACTTGTGAGCAATAATAAATGGTGGTGTTTTAAGCTGCTAAGTTTTGGGTTGATTTGTTATGCAGCAAATCATAGCTGATACATTTCAATATCACTTCCTGTTTCTCTTCTAACCCAGATCTGGTTCTCCCATTTGTCCATTTTCATGGCACCTTGTTCTAGTAAATTTTGGCATTTATGATAATTGTATCACAGTTAAAAATCGTGCAATTAAGAATTTTTTTCTCTCTCTGATTAGAGTTTAAGCTCCATGAGATCAGATTTGCCCCCTGAAATACTCTTTTCATCTAGCACAGTTTTGTACACAGTAAATGCTAAATAAATATTTGTTATCAAACAAATGCAAAATGAATGAATACATTCACTAAACATTTATAGTGCCTTCTACATATTGGGTACTAGGCAAAATTTTAAAGATATAAGAATGAATGGGGCACAGACTTTGCTCTTATGGTGTTCACGTTTTTAAAGGCTGGGACATGCGTGTGTAAATAAAAAGTGTAGCCCAAACTAATAAGTGTAATTGAGGATGTTTTAAGTGTTGATGAGAGAAGGATAGAGTAGTTGGTTGAATACATCTAGAGGAAAAAGAGAGGTTTCTGGAAAGTGCTATATGGAGAAAATATTTGAGAAGATGATTCTATATCTGATGAATGTGTAGCATGGGTATCCAGATGCCGTAAGTGGTGCTGCCCTTGGCAATATGACTTTTCAGAATGATTAACAAAGCTTGTTAATTTTCCGTACAAGAAAAAAGGGCGTCTTCCCTCGATTTACATAGCAGCTGCATTTATGGAAAATGCAAACTGCACAAAACCGTGCTTTAAAATTGTACAAAAATTAGGTCCTATGTGTTTATACGTAAATGGAATTAAGTGTTAGGCTCAGATAGTTATAAATAGGTTTTCACCCACACGAATGTCTGAAGGGACTTCTGAAAACAAACCATGTGGAATGTGGGGTAATTTTTCGTTGCCTGGGAATGTCCTCTGTATCTAGGATACCTAGTTCCCCTGGCTTTTCCACACTAAATGGCAACAGTGTGACAATGCAAAATTCATTTTCAATTTCTAAGGCTTTTTTACCAGTGTGGCACCACAGCAGCTGAACTACTGACGTAGAAAAACCTGCTTTGACTAGTTCACCTTCATGTTTTATGAAACAGTGTTATTTGAAAGGCCTATGCTTTCCACACAAGTGCTCTAACACTTTCAAATTACTTTGGTATAATTGCAAAAGAGGATTCAACAGACTTTCTTGAAGGAGAAAGAATCTGAATACACCATTTCTGTCTCTGGAAGCAAATGCCCTTAATATCTGTGCCGTGCACAAGAAGGATGTGGTCTGGAAGCCCAGGAAGCCCACATTTCCACAGAAGTAGGAACAGCCCAGCTAAAAACTCATTTCATGGTTCTTGGTCAATATCAGCATACAACCTGTGAAATTTCCTGGAGACTTATTCTGAATAGAGCGAGTCCTCATTCATTTTTACTGATGGGAGTCGTTTGGATTAGTGAAGAATCCTAGTTGTTTGACATTTGTATAACATTTAACAAATCATTTTAAAGGGTATATAATCAATGAGCAAATATTTGAACACCTGCATTAGGTGGAATCGCTATGCTGGCTGTTTTGAGAATACAAAGAATCTTACTAAATGTTTCTGATCTTAAAGGAAGTAAAAGTCTAAATTTGGAGATAGAATGTAATTGTGCAAAATTTACTGACAACATAAATGGCAAATGCCTAATGAGTGGGACAGGCACTAAAGGCTTTCGTAGTTCAAGGGCAAAGAGGTCACTGAGAACTAGAGTCATCAAGGAAGTTTTCACAGAGGCTGGAGCAGACAGGAAAGGGCATTCCAGGTGGAAACAATGGCATGCGGAAAAAAAGGAGGCAGCAATATGAATGGCATCTTCTAGAGACTGTGAATAGACTCATCTAGCCAGAGTGCTACTAGGTAGTAGCTAATAGTAATATAACCATGGCAATTTATAGCCTCATAGCTAATCACCTCCAATACCATAGCAAGATATCAGACCTGGTGCTCTAGGAAAGAGGGGTCATTGAACATTTTGATCAGGAGAGTGAAAGGATCAAAGGTTATTTAGGTAATGGGAGAAACCTTTTGGTTTTTAACCCTGGTTTATATCTCATTGTGGATAAATATCTAGTAAAGAAATACTCCTGGCCTCTGAATCCCCTAATGTAAACATCTCCAGGGAAGGAGGAATTATTTTTCTAACTGAGAAATTGGGAGATACACCTGGGCATGTGTTATTCAGCCCCCTTCCTACTCCTCTCCTAAGATATTGCTGCAGAGTGTGTCTCTTTGCTACTTGCAGTCTGACTTTTACAGGGATAGGTCCACATGGAGAGGCCTGCATCCGGATGTGCTTGTGATTGGGTAAGTAACTGTCTAATTCAGAATGAGGTATTAGCGTGCCCACTTGGCTACGAACCTCAGCTGCATTCTCCAAAATAGAGTTTATCTGTAAAAAAGCCTGACATTTGGATCTGCACATGTCTAATGCCAGCTTTTCTCTCTTAATTAATTCCAACTTGGGTGGAAGAGTGCTGGTGCTGTTTAGCTTCTGCCATGTTGGAGATAAAATATCCATTTAGACAGAGGTGGAGGAAAAGCCTCACCAACTTGAAGACCCTAAAAAAGATTCACCAAAGAAAGCTTATGCCTAATACACTTTAGACTTAAAAATTATGTTGGCACTGGAATAGTCAAGATCCAGGGCAGAAAACAGAGAAATTTCAGGATACTCCAGATCAGGTGTTGACAAACTACAGCCCGCTGGGTTAAATCAGGCCCATCACCTGTTTTTGTAAGCAAAGTTTTACTGGAACACAATATTTATTTACATATAGTCTATGGCTGTTTCAGTATTTAGATATATTCATCAGAATTGAGTAGTTGCAACCAAGGCCATATGGCCTGCAAAGCCTCAAATTATTTCTGAATTCTGAGTGGTCACTGGGGATCAGATACCATTTACACATGTTTTTACTTAAGTTTGCAAGAACATAGTTTACTAAATTGAAAATCTGCGGTAGATTATGAAGGGAAAGGAATGATCTTTCTCATTATTTCCATCAAAATATAAACACTAAGAGATAAGTCATCTACCAAATAAATAATCATCACTAAATATCCCTCATCAATTTATTCTGTTTGTGAAATTAATTCTTGTGCTGCTGGATTTTGGACAGCAGTCTATGTTCTTGAATTTATCTGCTTTTGAACTAAAAAGACTCCTGGTACAGTCTCATGGTACAGTCTAACACTGGCTCAGCATTGTCAGGTTTAAGCTCTGAAGCCCATCCTTTAGAATTTCTACTCCTTGAAATAACAATAGTTAACAGTACTTGGTAGAGTCTTTTGCATGAAGCGCTGAGATTGTCCTTTGTTGAATACATGGAAAGCTGTGAGCTTTCAGGTAAGCATCTGAGGAAAGCAGAAAATATGTGTGGATAAAATTAACCATAGTTTGTGTCGTTAATTTATTACAGTCATCAATAATATCCAAATGGAGAAGTACAAAGTTCTCTACTGGGAGACAGTAAGTAACCATCTCATAAAGATTTGACAAATGTTTCTCCTGAGGATAAGAACATATTATAGAGAGTCAAGACATTAATAAATCTCCAGGTACTTCCAATTCAAAAAGTGCACAATTTCAGAAATATTTATATTAATGACATTTTACCTACATAAAATTATCCTTTGACTTAAACAGCTCTTCCCATGCAGCTTTGAAAACAGCACTGAGCTAATTAAGAAGTCCAGATCATACCAAGAATACCTAATCATTTCTAGTATTTCTTTTTATAGAAGGTGAAAGGACAAATCTTTGTGACTGTCCAGGGCTTTCTGGGAAATCTCAAAAATAGTTTTGGGTGTAAAAGAAATTGCAATTTCTTTTTTTTTTGTTTGTTTTTCAAATTTGGGATATTCTCTTAGCAAACTAAATTCAAAAGAGTTCTAAAAGTAGATTTGGTGGCTTGATTAAGATAGTATCACAGGTGCCTGAGAAACAATAGTGTGAAGGTTAATTTTATGTGTTAACTTGGCTGGGCCAAGGTGCCCAGATAATTGGTCAAACATTATTCTGGATGTTCCTGTGAGGGTGTTTTTAGATGAGATTAACATTCAAGTTGGTGGATTTTGAGGAAAGCGGATTGCTCTCCACCATGTGGGTAGGCTGCACCCAATCAGCTGTAGACTTGACTAGAACAAAAGGCTGACCTCTCTTGAGCAAGAAGGAATTCTGCCAACAGGTGGCCTTGAACTGCAGCATCAGCTCTTTCCTGGGTGTCCAGCCTGCTGGCCCACCCTCATGTTTTCCTTGATAAACCAAAACACTTCCCATCATTATGAAAACACAGTTGTATTTTCTTGCCACTATCTCTGCTAATATATTATTAATCACCCATATGTACTATAACTTGTAACTAAATTAACTAACTTCTACTTTCATAGGAAAAAAACTGGGAGGGAGGTGATTGATAATTATTTGTCCATTCGCAAGCATTTTAGCAGAATTGCTAGGATATGATATACATGGTACAACTACCCACAGGCACAGACACCCATTTTACAACTTCCTAAAGTGTCAAAATAGATATATCCATTAACATGACCCAAAGGTATAGTCACTCCATAACATACAAAAATAAGAAACAAAAGTATATAGATTAAAAAAAAAAAAAAAAAAGTATATAGATTAGATACATATTATGATCAATGTTTCAGTATTCTGTTTTACTTAGAATCTATTCAGGTGTACAGAGATTAGTCATTAATTAATTTAATATCAATTCTAGTTAAAGTTAACTAAGAATCTTTACACTTATTTTTAAGCTGAAACATTACGGAACATGTTAAAACTGTTGAAATTATATTTTAATTTAGTTGAACATCAAATCTTATAAAAACAAGATATATGCTTATAGTATACTTAACATTAATAAAATCAGGATTTGAAAATATGATTATTTTCAAACAAAATGACCAAATCAGTATGGATTCACTTTCATTATGTAAACTTGGATTTTTACATAAAAATACCTCTGGGCTAGCAGTTTCTATGAAAAGACATTTTTATTCCCTTAAAATATATATTTAAAGTATTAGGTGTTTAGTTTCTTTATTTTCTGGGAAAATATTCTGAATTCTGGGAAAATGTTATATATATATATATTTATAAGCACTTATTCTCGCTAAACTAATTAAAACATAGCTCTTTTAATTTAAAATACATTATGATCTCATTTCTTAATGTACTCTAGAGGTAGAAAAATATTTCACATTCACACACTGAGAGGTAAAGACTTTCCTCCCTTATACACAGAGATCCCCTGGCTTCAGTTTTACAACTTTAACCATGGGTCAAAGTAAACAAAAAGACTCACCAGACTAGATCTCAAAGATTAGTTCTCTTTCTCAGAGGACATATAATTTTTATTTAAGCTCGCAAGTAGACAGACAAACAAAAATTAATAAACCAGATTCTCTGCTGTTTCTCACCTTGGAATAGATCCCCATCATCCAAGAGAAATCACCAAATGGTCAGATTAATAAAATTAGATGCCCAATCTGGTTGCCATCGATAAGGAATAACTCATCAGCCATGCAAAAATCAGACCCAGAACTGAACTTGGCTAAGTATAGAAACAAAAACAAAAACACAAAATCTGGAGGAAAAGACCAGAAAAAGAGTCAGGACAGGTTAAGTTGTTGTGCCCCTTGAGAATCACTCCGAGAACCAAGAAAAGAGATTTTTGGACTTGCTGCATGAAATAAATATTTAGATAATTCAGTTTAATTGGCTATGTAGGCATCTCAGTGGGACCTCCACAACTGTTAAAGTATAATTTTCAAAAAGTTAAAAACACGACTCTCATTCACATATAGAAGGACTACTTCTCCAACATTATTCATAATTTTTCATCGTTGAGGAAACCAGTAAGGTGGTAAAGCTGCCTCAGAGAAGACAGCTTTGAGGAACTGGATATTTTATAAGCATTAAAAAATAAAAAAGAATGTTAGAATAAGATTGCTAGGATAGGTACCAAATTGGTTAATGTTCAACAGGACAATAAAACTGTAACCTTTGGGATTATCTTCTCTAGTAGACAGAAATATGCTAGTTAACCTGAAACTTTACAGCATCTGGGCCATAATCAAATTGTAATAGGAAAGTCAAACATAAGCAAACTCCCCAAGAAAATTAAAGAATCCTTGGGCAGGCCTATTCAGTGCTTCTGTATGATATTGAAAGAAAATACCATCCTCCCCTTTGATTATTTTTTACAGGTTTTAGGCAATTTTTCTTAATCTTTTATTGCCCCTGTTCTGTTTGTATGACTCAAACATGTTTTGATTTTGCAAACAATTACAGTTCTTCTTGAATTTCCTAGGCAGGCTTGATTTCTAGAGGTCAAGCCTTTTAAATATAGGTATTTCAAATTCTCTTCTAGCATTTGGGTTTACAATGATTCCATTGATTTTTTTTCTCTTTATGTCTTCCCAAGATAATGGTATATTCTTTTAATAATAAAGACTCTCCTTCCTTTTTCTTTGTTTTCTAGAACAATCTATAATAATATTCTTCTGTGGGAGGAGCTGTAGCTTGGGACTCCGACATCTAAAGCCTCCTTCTAAACATATGTGATTAACTAAGTTACGCCATTTACTCTGGGGTGACTCTCGATAAAATAAGCTGCATGAATTCAAAGTTATTCCTTCCACATTTTTCTCTTTGGGCTCTATAAGGGCTTCAAAACAACTTGGAAAGATGAACAAAATTATGGGTAGCTGATCTAAGACTAACTCTTCCTGGTTTAAACACTTAAAGCTAGCATGTCACATCACAGTGTTCTGCAGCACAGGTGGGAAGTGGTTACTTTTTTAAAACAAATTTATTTTTATATTTATTTACTTTTTATTGAAGTATAGTTGATTTACAATGTCGTGTTCATTTCAGGTGTACAGCAAAGTGATTCATTTATATATATATAATCTTTTTACATTCTTTTCCCATATAGGTTATTACAGAATATTAAGTATAGTTCCCTGTGCTATACAGGAGGTCCTTGCTGTTTAGAAAAGTGTCTACCTTTGAAGTGTAAAGTCTAGACCTCCTTTCTGGTTGGAGAAATGCAGCAGAGGCAGCCAATGTTGTTCTGCAGGGTCCCTTCCTGGACACTGCCCGGCTCCTCGCTGACCCACCATAAGGCCTGCAGGGCTGTATTAGTAAGACTTTTTCCTGTGATCAAATTCTTGCTAGAATAGGCACAGCTTGCACGCGCTTACTAAGCCCCCCATTTGTTGGGCATTTTGCTATGGAGTGTGGGTGTTGAGGAAAGCTACAAACCTGCCGAACAAAAGTGCCATCAACTCTAGTGACTTACAAACATCAAAATCCCATATGGTTGGCTTCTAAAGCCTGAGGCCTTAATCTGCCTCCACAAGCTGCACCAGATAAAAGCCTCACAACCCACAACTATAACAGCCAGCCGCCTGGCATAAGGTCAAAGCTCCACAAAACCCATGGTTGCTAAAATCTATGACCTAAAGCCTGCAATCCAGGCCCCATCAGGAACCTTAATCTACAGGTGCTGTTTAGTTTTCCAAATTCTAATCCTTTTCTATTTCTGAAGTTTTCCAGCTCATTAAACTGAATGTTGGATTCATAAGGAAAATAAATAGCATCCCATTTTTTTCTTGCCCCAGTTTGGATGCTGAGAGATGGTCTATGGAGTCGACATGCTGAAGATGGGCATAGCATCTTTATTTGAATGAAGCGGTTGGAGACCACGGCTCAGGTGAGAAGGTCGTAAGGACTTGCATTGCGTGAAGCCTTCCTCTTCCACTACCCTCACACATGAGGCAGAGTTTCCAGGAATTTTGCAGTGGTGGAGGGAGTGTGAGTGAAGAGGCTTCCAAGCTACAGAACTAAGGTACACACAGGTAAGTTACTCTCTTGGGAAGGAAGGAGTAACAGGAAAGTGGGAACATCCTCTAATTGAACTCTTTCCAGAACATCGAGTCCAACATGAGACACAGAGAACTAGAATCACTTTTTAGATTCGGACCTTGGAACAAAAAGGCGACAGGCCTTGGGATCTTAGAATCTTCCATTCATGTGTTATTCATTCCTTTGTTCATTCAAAAATATTGATATTCTACTATGTGTTCCACATTGTACTAGAAACTGGAAAACAACAGTACATAAGATTCGTAGGGTTCCAGCTTTCATAGAATTTCTAATTTGTGTGAAAGACAGAAATTGAACAAATGCTTGCCCTTATCCTGGCTGCCAAAATCCAAGAAAACACAGGGCTCTCAGGAACTTTTTCTCTTGAAAATCCAAATCAAATTGGCTTAAGAAAAATAAAGCATTTTATTTGCTTACATAATTAAAGAGTTGACGTCTTGAGGCATATCTGGCAGTAGGGGTTCCAGAGCCATCCAAGTCTGGTTTCCCATTTCTGTTTCTATTGTGTGTATGCCACATGCTGTTTACAGAAGGCTCTTGTAGATACAGCAGCTCTAGATCTTACATCTCAACTTCAAGCCCAGTGGAAAAGAGTGAGAATCTTTATACCAGAATTCTCAGAAAAAGGTCTGATTGGGTAATAAGCCCATTTCCATGCCAGTCACTTTGGCTTCGGCTTGTGCCCCGTGGAGCCCCACGAGAATGAGATGTGTGGTGTATGAGTGAGGGTGAGCCTAGGTCCCCAGAAACGATGGGATAGGCTTATTATTAGAAGGTTGAATGGATACAGGGGCACAAAAGCCGCAGCTGTTCACCATGAGTGAATTAGTCTGGGGATAACAGGGAAGCCTTCTCTTCGGAAGACATGGTATCTCCGTGGTCTGAAGATCTGAAGATCTGTAGAGGTTAGTTCAAATTTAGAGATGGTAAAGAGCATTCCAGGTTGACGGAACAGCGCGTGAAAGATTAGAGGGAAGAAAATTATATATTTCAGGCCAATATGATCAAAAAAGTGATAAAGGGAGGGGGGAGACTGGAGAGTAGGTTGGAAATGTAATAGGTATCAGATTATAACAAGTCTTGTCGGTCATAGCAGAGCCTTTATTTTGGTTTTAATCTAGCCATTTGGATCAAGGAATGGTAGACAAGGGAGAAAGAAAGAAAGAAAAAAAGAAAGAGAAAAAGAAAGAAAGAAAGAAAGAAAGAAAGAAAGAAAGAAAGAAAGAAAGAAAGGGAAAGAGAAAGAAAGAAAGGAAGGAAGGAAGGAAGAAAGAAAGAAAGAAAGAAAGAAAGAAAGAAGGAAAGAAAGAAAGAAAGAAAGAAGAAAGAAAGAAAGGAAGAAAGAAAGAAAGAAAGAAAGAAAGAAGAAAGAAAGAAAGGAAGAAAGAAAGAAAGAAAGAAGAAAGAAAGAAAGGAAGAAAGAAAGAAAGAAAGAAGAAAGAAAGAAAGGAAGAAAGAAAGAAAGAAAGAAAGGAAATTCACCTGGGTGACTATATATTCCATGGACAACATTCCATTATAATCTCAAGGGTCTGCCCATTTTTTAAAATGTACTTGAATGTAGATATAGCTAATATTTCTTAAAATAAATGGTCCCTTAGCTGGGCATTAGAAATCATTGTGCTCACCAGAGATGTCTGATAAAATGATACTTAGTGGGTATGGGCTATGACTTAACATACTGAGAAACAATATTATCATCATTCTCTTTTGATTTAGACTCATTGTTCTTCAAATAACTTTTTTATCTTTCAGTGGTTGGAACTGGGCCAGTTCTAAGCAACAGTTATATATTAATACTAAGAAGAGGAGAATGCGCGTGCAATGTCTTAGCACAGCTATCATTTCACCAAACATGAGGTGTAGGGGCCAAATCATCGGGTCAGGGCATGGCTGCATCCTCCTTGGAGATCACGCTATCCTGGAAGACAGAAACTTTTTAGAGAACAGAAGGCAATAGAAACGTCAGCAGGGGAATTCTCTTCATTTCGCTGCCAAACTTTTCACCTTACCATTCTCCAGATTATTAAGAGATCAAAAGCTACTGTGGCGATGAGCCAAACCAAGAACTTTTGCTGCCGACACCGTAGGGAGAAAGCTAATGGCTGAACAGTATCTGTATCCCAACAACATCAAGATGAGCTAAAAGCCTCCTTTCTAAGGGGAAATCGAATAATCAGAAAGAAGTGTTACAGAGAGAGGCTGGAAGGAGTTTAAGCCATGGAGTGGATCCTCTTGCTGAATCAGGATTAGCAACAGTGATTTGACAATATTTTGCTAAGCGTTTCTTGACTGAAGCAATGGCAGAAAAATGAAGGGTGATGCTGTAACTGGCAGAGTCTGTTGTTTCTCAGAAAGAATGCAATTATGTGGAGTGACGGATGTTAACTCGACTTATTGTGATCATGCTGCAAGATTTACACATAACAAGTCATTATGTTGTACACCTTGTACTAACACATGCTACAGGTCAATTATATCTCAGTAAAACTGGAAGAAAAAAAAACTAGGAAGCGACAACTGAAAAAAAAAAAGTCTTGTTTATGCCAGATGTGTACAGCTGCTGATTCAGAAATATAGAACGTCTTGGACAAGGTAAAAAAGGAAATAATGTAAATTAATGGATAGACGAGTCTCTTAGGAGTGTAGGAAGATGTGGAATGGAGCCCCAGCGTCCTACGAATCAAAAATGCAGAAAATGTAAGTGGAGATCTTAGAAACAGAGATATAACAAGACCTAGGTGAGAGCTATCCTAGTGCAGCTCCACCCAGAGAAAAAGGTCAAGATGACCCTCGCTCCTTGGGCTTATGTGTGCTAAGGTCTCCAGTTCTGAATGTTTCTGGCAAGAAAGTTACGGAAGGTTTTAGCGTTTAGGGTTGTGTGCAGAAGGGCCTTGGTTTGGGAACAGGTGTGTCTAAATGTATACGGTAAGTATCTTCGCTTTTTTGTGGTAAGGCTACCCCCTCCCCCAACTCGTGAACTAAATAAAGAAACTATTCTACCATCATGTCTATTGTTTCAAAGGTGGCAAGAAAAAGAAGAGACAGAAAAACATTAGGCTTGACTGAAAGGAAATCAGGCTGTAATGTTTTTGAATTTGGGTCAAACTCCAGAGCTTTGATATTGAACTCCTTTGGGCAATTTCTATTAGATATATCATTACTGGCCTGTGTCTAGTGGCAGAAGAGAATTGGAAGAATTCTGCGGGCTAAGAGAGCTGAAAAATTGTTACGAGGTTGTGTGAGCCAGTCTTTCAAGGATGAGTGCTTCTTTTCATATTTCTTTTGGGGATCCCATATACCATACCAATAACCAGCACTGGTCCCTTAATTGTTTGGGGTCAGATGAAATCTGGCAGAGCAACGATGGGCTTTGGGTTTTGCAAATTGATGATTGCACAACTTGAGGAAAGGACAACTGTTCTGTCTTAAAGAATGGCTTTCTCAGCATATGGGAACCACGAAAGCTACAAAGGTCTTGAAGCAAACTGGCTGGCAAGAGCAAATTCCTAGGGAAAACACAGTGAATCGCTGGGACTCTCCTTACCACAAGCAAGAGTATCTACCAGCTCATATAAGCTAATTGACAGCGTCGCTAGTCTTTCTTCTACCTCTTCTCAGGCTTGCTCCCAATCGGAAGATTTGGTCTTTGGTTGCTGGGTCCCTGGAAAAATAGTTTCCCACCATTCTTTTCGTCTTTATCTTCAGCAGAGATTGAAGGAGGCAGACAGAATGAGGTCTGTCTGCAGTCAGCATGACTGTGAGAACTGTTTACATCTGTGTAAGTCTATGCGGGGGACACTATTCGCTGTGAGAGTGGTTGCTCAGAGACAGAATAGGGGGATGTGGGTGGGGGTTACGGGAGAGCCACGCGAGGGGGAAGGAAGGGGGCCAAGGGTGGGTTCCTCCGCTCATGGCCAAGGAAAGAAGGGCTGTTTGCAGAGCTCAGCCTGCAACTTAGAAACTGTCTGCACAACCCAAGATGCAGGATGTTGCAGGAAGATGTGGTCCATGGTGACCTCAGTGAGGACTGGGAAGGCAAGTGACCCACGTGAGACTTTTCAGCCTTAATCTGTGCCATTTGACCCTTGGTCCAAAGACATGGGGTTTGTGCCACTTGCTCCAGGAGACAAATTTGCACAACTGTCCCCAGTTTGAAGGGGGACACCTCGGGGTGTCCTGTCCACCTCGGGGAATTTTTCTTCTGGCCTCTGTCTCCCCTCCCCTCCCCTCCCCCCTTCTCTCTCTCTCTCTCTCTCCCTCTTGTTTAGCTGGTCATTCATTTCTCAAGAGTCTTCCCCTGTGATCTTTTACCTTTCTTCTTTTTTCCCACCAGCGTCCATGGCAAAGTCCAAGGTGTGTTTAGAGGACTTTTAATGGTCGGGAGACTGGGGAAGGGGTGTGGGGAGGATAAGGAACGAAGCATGGAGACCACGAAGGGCTTGGTAGACATGAACTTGCCTTTTTGTTTTCTGCCACTGTGCTCTTAAATTTGTGCGATTGTTTATTGGACAATCATGTTACTTTTCTTACCTTCTGAGGCATGCACGCTTCTCTCTACGGAGAAATAAAGACTTATTCACTTCAAACAACAGGCTCAGGCATTCCAGGGGTGCATATTCACAGCATATCTGTTAATAATCTCTAGATACATGATGTCACGTGGGCAGATCTGACCTGCTACGCTGCTTTCCCCACTGCTTTCTTCAGAAGTAGGTCCCATTTCCCAGGCTTCTGGGCAAAGGCGTGCTGGGAAAGCCAAATGCCTTGGCCAAGGATGCTTTGAAGAAACAGGGAGTGAGACAGCTCTTACCTCCTCTCACAGAACTTCCTGACTCATAAAATGGAAGAACAGTTAAGACCCCTCGAGGCCACTGTGTCCAAGCCTCTTCATTTTACAGAAAGAGAAACTGAGGACCAGAGAAGTAACCGGCCCAGGACTCCTATTTATGGTAGAGCTGGGACTAGCATTTCGATCCCTGATTCCTGGTCCGGGGCTCTTTTCAGTCAACAGCAGTACACTCAGGGGCCCTCATTCTCCCCCCCTAAACCCTGGAGCTGTGGGCGGGCGGGGGACAGATATGGTGGCTTTACACCCAGTTGTTTCCTTCGGTTCTCAGGCCCCTCAGCTTCTGCACGGGAGGCTTATCCGCAATGTCTTCTTCCCGTCTCCCGAGATTCCTGGGTCTTAGTCCCTGCTAACCCCAGAGAGTTCCTTCCCGGGGCATCAGGGCTCGTCAGCAGTTTTCGTCTCTGGGACAGAAGTGGCAGGGCCTCAAGAACTTTCGCTTCTCACCACTCAGCTCAATCTCTACCTGACTCAGCAGAGGTTTCTGGAATCTCCCGTCTGTGTGCTGACCAAGTCTCAGATGGGCACTAACCAGAAGCGATGGGTTGCCTCTCTGTTTCTGTAGTGAGAAGACCAGAAAAAGCTGAGGATGACCATTGAGAAAGAAAACACACAGTAGGTAAACACAGCATCTTCTGCTCTATAAATAACCCTAATTAAGATGAAAACACCCACACGGCCTCATCTTTTTTTTATTCTTTCTGTTGGACATCATGGGAGGTCCTTGAAGCAGAACCTCTGGTGCTTGCCAACAATAACCAGGCTCTGAGGGAGAGAAATGTCTATGCTTCTTCCATTTTTCTGGCTAACTTGACTCTGACTCTTTTCTGAGGCTTGACGCTGACCCATCTTTCTTTCCCCTCCTGTCTTTTAAGGTGACTTTCAGAGCCCCCAGGCCTGACTCCATAGTCCCTCCTAAGGTCCCAGTTGATTTATGAAAGCAGTTCAGCAGGGCTTAATTCATCACGCAGTGAAAATAGTGCCAGGAGGGTTTCCCTTGGAGGGAGGAGTCGTGGTTATTCTAGGCTCATTTTTAAAAGGGACCAGATAACATTAGACATTGTACAGAATTTCTTTCTCTTAGAGACTGGTGGGCGTGGGAGAAGTGGCTCGGCTATCTGAGGGGGCTGACAAGAGTCTTGGGCCTCAAGGGAGGGCACTGGAGTGGCTGGGTCATTGTACATGAAGTGGGTGGAGATACTGCTGCCACCAAGCAGCCTAAGAGCAGGCTGACTGCATGCACAGAGCTTAGCGAGGCCCTGCTCTGTCCCTACCCTCCGTCTCCTGAAACGGGAACTTGAGATTTTCCCATACTGCCCTGTGGGCTGGACAGAGGACAGGGGCCACACTACCCAGCACCAGAGCCAGGGTGGGAAAGGCAAAGAGAGAAGGGGTCTGGAACCAGAGAAATTACAAAATCCCTGGGCTAAAAATTAGAGTTTATCAAAATTTAAACTCTGAAATGTTTATCAATCGACTCCTAATGTTGTGAACAAAAGAAACAGATCCTGAGAAGGTTTACTTGCTTAAGTTCACATAGATAACCAGTGGCAGAGCCAGGGTTACTCATAAATGACAGATGCTAGGTGGTCTCTTCAGAATCACACTCTGCCTTTGTACATCTCATGCCAACTTTAAGTCTCCAAACACTCCCACACAGTTAGGCCACGAACATTTATTGAGAGTAAATATTTAGTGCCCCTTCATGCTCCCAAGCATACCATGAAAAACGCTATCATTTTTCTAATGACACTGAACTCATCTGTTTGTGACTCTGCCTCTTCCACTAGTTGTGAAAATTGAAATCATGTCGTATTCAACTTCCTATGACCAGGACCTATGTTTGCTGAGTCGTATTGATTTTTTTCAGGCCAAACTCTGTTCTTAAGAAGATATAAAAGATGTAAAGCATATTCCCCTTTATTCCTGTAGCTTATAGCCTAATAAGAGGTGTAAGAAAAACATGTGTGATCCTTTTATTTCTTTATACAGGAAGATCTTCAAAAATCACACTTGCTTAGTAAATACAATCCAAAAACTTTAACCTGATGTCCAAAGTGGTCCTTTCCTTGGTCCCATCATCTTCTTACTCCCCTTACTCATTTACATGTGTCGATTGCATGGACAATTTTAGGTGCCCTGAAAAGTCCCTGCATCCCCAATTCTAGTCACTTTCCCTACGGAGTAATCATACCCTATGTTGAAATCCAACTTATCCTTCAAGATCCATTTCAAATGCTTCTTCTTCTTGATCCCTTTTACCCAGGAGTGGCTTTGAAACTCCTTCCACATGGTCTTTGTCCCTTATAGATATGACAGGGCCTTTTGTATCGTGGTGGCTGGGTGTATAAAGTGAATTGTACATCTGGTTCCTTCCCCCGCCTGCATGTTCCTCATAGCTAACTAATTTCTAACTCAGCAACTCTCAGTGCCTAGGCTAAGGAATGCAAATAAATGCTCAATGGACATTTGTGGAATGGATCAATAAATCTACCTTGGTAGACTGAAATTACTGTAGGCTGGGATTACACCTTGTCTTTACATTCCCATCACATGTAACAC
Organism: Eschrichtius robustus; assembly: GCF_028021215.1. Taxonomy (NCBI): domain Eukaryota; kingdom Metazoa; phylum Chordata; class Mammalia; order Artiodactyla; family Eschrichtiidae; genus Eschrichtius; species Eschrichtius robustus. Next base: position 5,771,525 of record NC_090834.1, read on the forward strand.
AAGGCTGCTTTTCCAGTAGTATTGGTTTCATCCACGTTTGTTGATTGAAAGAACAACTAGGAATTACAAAGGAGCCTGCCAAAGTGCAAACGTATAGAGTGTTTCTTAAGGGTATTTTGCCTAGGAAGTCGAGTTATGCAGTAGAAATACTGTGTGCTCCCTTGAGAAGGTGTTTCTGAGCCAGAATCTGGGGGGGGGAAAGGTGGGAGGAGTGCAAGGATGGAGAAAATCAGACTACCAATAAGGAGAAACCAGCCCTTTGCATTCTAAACAAAGGGCCCCGAGAGATCAATGCCACACTCACGCTCACATGTCAGTTCTTCAGCGGATGGGAATGTCAGTGGAGAGATATTGGTTTGGAGGTCAGAAGACACTTGGCAAGTTGTTTATTTACTTTGAACATCCACTTTCTCATCTATAGAAGAATAATTTGTTTCAGGCCCACTGGGTGGATCAAGTGAAAGAACATACAAATTTAAATTTGAACTGTTTCTCTTTTGACTGTTTGAAGCAGCTTCTGGCATTTCTCTTCTGAGGCTTCTCCTCTACTGAATATATTTTTTTGTTTGTCCCTTTTCTCTGGATTCAGGGATTTTATTTACTAGTAAAAGGATTATCTGCAGATCATGTGCTTGCTGTTGGTGTTCCTTTTAGCTATTCTTAAGTAAATAATCATGGATTTAGGTATAAAATTGTCTTGACAATATTGTTTATAAAACCTGAGAACCATATGCAACCATTTAGCTATAGAGAACTAAACAAAATACAAAACACCTGAAAAATAAAATGTCATTCAAGAGGTGGTTCAGTCTATCTGTGAGGTTAAAAATGATAATCACCCTTTTGGTTCCCATTTGCATTTATTTAATTGTTTAGAGAACTGCTGAGCATCTTTTTGTTTATTGGTTCCGTGTGTGTATAATATGTACTATTTTATATCTATCTATCTCTATCTATCTATCTAGTTTGTTTTTTTATTTGTTTTAGTGTGCAAGATATCTCCAAAGACAGGGAAATCAATCATAGATGACCATAGATTTTATCACCCCATCAAGATACTTTTTTTTTTTTTTAAATTAATAGCTACTTTATTTATTTATTTATTTATTTATTTATTTATTTATTTATTTATGGCTGTGTTGGGTCTTCGTTTCTGTTCGAGGGCTTTCTCCAGTTGCGGCGAGCGGGGGCCGCTCTTCATCGCAGTGTGGGGGCCGCTCTTCATCGCGGTGCGCGGGCCTCTCACTGTCGCGGCCCCTCTTGTTGCGGAGCACAGGCTCCAGACGCGCAGGCTCAGTAGTTGTGGCCCACGGGCCCAGTTGCTCCGCGGCACGTGGGATCTTCCCAGACCAGGGCTCGAACCCGTGTCCCCTGCATTGGCAGGCAGATTCTCAACCACTGCGCCACCAGGGAAGCCCCATCAAGATACTTTTGAGTGTGAAAACTGGTGCTATTAATAATATAACAGAAAAATAAGCCTACACTCTGATTGCCGCGGCCAACATTAGGGCTGTATCACTGCCCTTACACACTAAGACTCCCAGCTTTCTTCTTCTGCGTTCTTTATTCTTGCCACGGGTTCACTCAAAAATACAATAAACTTGTTACTGTAATGGCTTTGCTTTATAGAAAAGTTGTAAAGATATGCAGAGAGCTCCCATCTACCCCTCATCCAGTTTCCCCTAGTGCTAACCATCTCACATTATCATGGTACATTCATCAAAATGAAGAAGCCAACAAGGTGCATTGTTATTAACTAAGCTCCTGACTATCATCAGATTTTGCCGGATTTTACAATCATGGCCTTTTTCTCATCGAGGATCCAATCCAGGATTTCACATTGCATGTAGTCATCATGTTTCCTTAGTTGACTATGGGTTGTGATAGTTTTTTCCCCTTGTTTTTCATGATCTTTAGCGTTTTAAGTAGTACTGACCAGGTAATTTGGGTTTGTCTGCTGTTTTAGTCATGATTACACTGGGATTATGGGTTTAGGGGAAGAATACCATAAAGCTGACAGTCTCTCCTCGTCATCATAGTAGGGGGTCCATGTTATCGATATGTCTTATCACTGGTGAAGTTAACCTCGATCAGTTGGTTAAGGCAGGGTTTGCTAGGTTTTTCTACTGTAAAGTTATCTCACTTTGTAAAATGGAACTTCAACCTCAGTGATAGGAAACTGATTTTGTTGGGCCGATGTTTCTCATAGCTTTTCTTTGATTTGCTAAATGTCAGGTCTATAGCCCCAGAGAAAAGACTGAGGCTAAATATTTCTTTAGAGCCCAAACTCCTTCCCTGATGATCACAACACATGGCTCCTGAAGTATAATCTACCCTCCAAAAGGTGGTTCCATCAAAGGTTCAGAAGGAAAAGCCTGTAATTAAGAGCTGGTCCAGGAAACATGGGCAGGTCCAAGGCAAGAGTTCCATGATGATACAGTCCAAATATCATCCAGACGTAACATCCTTAAAAAGTACCCTCTCGTCATTCTTAGAGTCACTCCAAGGCAAGGCTGAGGGGAGAATGAGAGCATCTGCCCAGAGGCAGGCAATAAGAGAGTGCATTTTCTACCAAGAATTTAAAAACAATGATGAAACTCACTACAAGTCAATCTGCATTTTTATTACCACCATGCACTGGGAATTCTAAACAATTTAAGAGACAAAATGCTCCTCCTCAGAGGGTAGACGTTGTCCACCACCGCCTCCTTGGGCAAGTCACTGACCATGACTGGTTAAGAGGATTTTGGATGGAGTGAGCCCGCCATATGAAGCCATCTTCAAGGCAGCGCTGGCATAAGGGTTAAATACCTGAGCTCATACAGCCTCTGTCCTGTCCCAGTCTCGTGACTTTAGTTACTTATCCTAAATATTTCCTCATCAGTAACGTGGGACTAATTCCATATAAGTGTTGGGAGGAAGAAATAGTTATGTAATGGATTTAATGCATATGGTAGAAGTCAGTATTTAAAGGAATAGTACTACTTCAACCGCTTACTCCTGGCAACTATACTAGAACATGTCAACTTTGAGGATAGAAAATCTTTGTCAGTCTAAGGCTCTCTGGTCTCCAAGATGCCTTTGACTTTTAGAAGGATGTACCATTCTCCCAGGAAGTAACTGAATTCTGGGCAGAACTGGCTGGGAAGTTTGGTTCTGATCCAGATTCAGTAAGTTTGGCTTCCTAAAAAAGATTAAATTCACTAAAGATCTTTCAAAACCACATTGAGATGTAGGAAAAGTACACAAGGAACCCTTGTAGTCTTGGGTTAGGAGATAACCACTGAAAGAAGACTCCTCCTTAGGATGAATGGGAAAGCCACGTCTGAGGTCAGAAAGATCTCTTTGCTGGCTTGAGAGAATGGGGTTCATATGCAAGCCACACTCAGGTTATTTTATTTCCATCATCATGATGATTATCTGTGATTCTGAGCCACCCAAAGCTTGGAGATCATCAATCCACCATTAAAACGGACCAAAGCATCTGTAAGGTGACAGTCCATAGCGTTTCTAAGGAACCAAAGTCAGGGGCTAATAGTGCACAGACTGGGGACAGTTGAACAAATTTGTCTCATGGAGCAAGTGGCACAAACCCCTGTCTTTGGACCAAGGGTCAAATGGCACAGATTAAGACTTAAAAATCTCACATGGGTCACTTGCCTTCCCATGCCACACCGCTGTCACCATGGACCACACCTTCCTGCAACATCTTGCATTCCGCTGGGGCTGTTACTGCTCGGCCAGCTACCCTAAAGTGGGAAAACTCTTCTATCATCCGCAATACCTCTGGGATGAACAAGTCCTTCCAAGAACTAGCTAGATTTTAGAGTCTGCCAAGAATTCCCTGTGGCTTTCTCATCCCCTGTGAGGAGCTTTCCCTCATAGGGAAATACTATGTGATTAGTATTCTAAAGGAAGCATTGCTATTCTAGATAGTCACAGAATTTTTACCACATAAATTGAAAGAATTTTCAAGTGAAAAGATACTTTGGTTCTTGTCGGAGTGAATTTTTGAGTGAGTGATTGTAGATCTCTGTAAGAATTGCATTTAACCCATTTTATTTTTATCTGACTTTATGCCACATTGAGTCTGTAAGATTAGGGCACTTTATCTAGTAACTTCCATATAGAAACAAAAGCAAAATTATTGAAAGAATAAGTCAGTCTATGTGGTATCAACTCCTTTGGGTCTCAATTAGTAACCAAGCGTAGTGTCTTTAGCAAGCAAACTGGGGCTCTTTCGTGAGAAAAGACCTTGAATTCCAGTTTAAATTGAATAAAAAGGAGGTAAAAAATTATATCTAAACTCTCTGTAAATGTTTAAGAAATGTACTGTTGTTTTCTACTTTTGTTATAGCATAGATGGCTTCTCAATTATTTTGGCCATCAGGCATCTCAGTAATCAATAGAAAAGTTCCAGTAAACTAATAATTCTAATTTCATTGTTACATGGTCTGGTCGTTTCCGTTGGGGGTACATAGTACAGGAAGAGGGCATAGAGAGAGAAACAACACAGAAAAAATAAGAAGGAAAAAAATGAATCCTCATATATAGGTGGAAAAATAAAAGAAAATGAATTCCCCTGTGAAACAGAGCAGGGGGGCGGTGGGGAGCATGGGAGGGATGAGATTCGGTACATGACTGAATCTGTCCTCTTTGGGCTAGAATCCAAGATTCCCTCTTCTTCACCGCTGATTAATGGAGGGTTCTTTCCAGTCTGTGAAAGGTCCCTCCTCGGTGCCTGAGTGCCCTGAAGTTGGTGAGAGGGTTACAGCTTTGCTGTTGCCTGGGCAAGACAGAGTCAGGCTGTGTGGTCGAGCTGAGCAGACTGACATCCAGAACTTTTCGGCTAGCTCACCGTCTGGGTGTGAACCACCTAATCTAGAGCCCATCCTGTGAGTCAAACCATCAGATAAAATGCAGTGAACTCCTGTTGTGAACTATGGGAAAAGATGCAGAAACAAGGAAAGTGCTATTTATTGTCAAGCTCGATCCCTATTTGACATCTGAAATGGAGACTGTTGTAATTCATCAGGTCAGAATCAGAGGATTTTTCGTAAAAGGATCCCAGATAGTGTGTTTGCTGATCAGACCCTGTGGGAGAAGCCAGCCTCTTCCCTCCAATGCCATAGATCTTTAAGGCCTTTCCCCTTTCTTTCTTTCTTTTTCTTTCTTTCTTTCTTTCTTTCTTTCTTTCTTTCTTTCTTTCTTTCTTTCTTTCTTTCTTTCTTTCTTTCTTTCTTTCTTTCTTCCTTCCTTCCTTCCTTCCTTCCTTCCTTCCTTCCTTCCTTCCTTCCTTCCTTCCTTCCTTCCTTTCTTTCTTTCTTTCTTTCTTTCTTTCTTTCTTTCTTTCTTTCTTTCTTTCCTCCCTCCCTCCCTCCCTCCCTCCCTCCCTCCCTTCCTTCCTTCCTTCTTTTCTTCTTGATGATTACCTTTTTCAAGAGAATTTAAGAATAATGTGTTAGGGCAGATATGTCTCCTTCCTTCTAAGGAACATTTCTGGACCACCAGCAATGGCTGTGACAAGGCAGGTGATTATATAGCGGCCAGGTGGATGGGCTTTGGAGTCCAACAATCTGTGTTTAAGTCCTGTTTCTCCCATAAAATCTGTCTGAACTTGGGCAAGTTATTAGTTTCATTGTCTCGGTTTCTCATCCATAAATCAGGGTATTGGTAAACTTAGTACCCACCTCGAAGGCGGTTGTGAAGATTCAATGAAATGATATTTGCATTTGTATTAACTTTCACTATCATAAATGCTATGCCAAGTTAGAGCTGCCCTTGCTCCATCGTTTCCAGATACTTTAGCTGAGGTTTAGATTTGACATTTACAACTGGGATCTGCAACTTCTCACTCAGTAGAGGAGAATTCTGGCACCAGGGCACACTTGTGGTCCTCAGGCTGTTTGAAAATCTAGTGTAGACCTCTGAGGGGCCCCAATCTCGTTTTTCAGGCATATCTCATTGTGTGGTTTGATCTCTGCTGGTTAGTAGTGAAAACAGGACTTATTTCCAATTCAGATATATGCCCTGGCATAATAACAGGGTTGAAAAAATTAGCCGAGTTTCATGTGAGTCAGAAGTAAGATGTGATATCAAAAATGGCAATGTAAACTCATCATAATGATGGACAACTGAGAACTAGAATGAAGAAATGCTGTGCCTGCTGCATCCCATGATGGTCAGAACTCAGAGTGAGTATCAATTATTTCTGAGCATCACGCTTTAAAAGGAGCATCGATAAACCAGAACAAGTTCAGAAATTTGGAAGCAGGTAGCAAAGAGTCTTGGAACTCTGTAACTAGGGATAGTTGAGGGAAATGGACAGACAAAACCAAATGGGGACACTACCATTGTCTTCAAATATTTACAAGAGAAATAATTAAACATGTTTTTTCTCCTAAAAAGAGGACCTCGAGGGTTATAAGTAGCCCAATGGGGAAGAGGTTTAACCAACTTTTGGCTTAATGTAAGGAAAGTCAAGTCCATGAGGGTAGGGACTTTATTTTGGTTTGTTTGCTTGTTTACAGCTTTCCTCTAGTGTTTAAAATACAGCTTGGACACTTAGTTGTCACTTAGTAAATATTTGTTGAATGAATATGAATAATGGTTTTTCAAACAGTAAGAACTGCCTCAAAATGGACTGAGCTTCTTTATTCCTGGAATTATCCAGACATGATCTTTGGTGAGACATGATAGAAGACATTCAGATATGAAATGTGAGCTGGGCTAGGAGATCTTCAAAGTCTGTATCAACACTGAGATAGAGTTATTTTATAAACCATCAAAAGGACCAGTGCCCAGAGAACAAACATGAAGTTTGGTGCCTTTTCAAAGCAGCCTCTCAACAGTCATTTATTCCCCAGCAACCGCTAAACCCCACTCCTGAGTTTTGGTTGTAATGAACTCATGGCTGGCAGAGGGACTCATTCATTAATTGCATGATCGTTATGGCCCCTCTAATCTGACAAGGACACAGCTTTCGCTCTGACTTCCATGATCTTCTCCTAAGAGTGCCCCTGAATGGAGTCTGGCAGTCCTCAAAAACAGGGAAGGATGCAATGTTCACTCAGAATCCAGGATCACCGAGTTGCTCCTTCCCCTGCCCATCAGCTCTCACCCCTACGGCCAGTGAAATGCCTGCAGCCCTCTGCTTACCTGCTTGGCCCCATACTACCCACACACCCCACCCCTACACTCTTTTCTTTTTTTTTTTTATCAGAGCTGGAACCAAATTCCCTGAGCCTGTAACTGGTGTGTAGACTCCGAGTATAAACACGATCCCTGGCATTAATCATGGGTAATAGAAACCAGAGATGAACTGTCACGTAGCTGGCTATCCTGTGGCCGAGTCAATGCAACCTTTTACAAACACACTAAGAAATACACACGCAGGCTGGGAATGGAGCATGAAAGAAATTCCAAAGCATATTTTCCTCCCCCGCCAACCCCCTTGCTTTTCTTTTTTTTAATTGCACAGGAATTCAGTAACCAGAAAAACATAAGAATTAAAAATAGAATCAGAACTTCTAAGCATCTGCACTAGAGCAGCATGTGGAGAAAAGGCTTTTTATTATTTATAGGCCATTCTTGTAGCAAGAGATTTAACTATTTCAACCTGGAAAATACACACCCTCCATCTGGGGGCTGCCTCCTCACTTCAGTTGCTCGTCTCAGCAGCACTGTTGTCGGCCATGTGTTACAGAGGACAGAGACCTAGTCTTGGAGTTAGAAGAAGGACCCGAGTTTAAATTTTATACTTTTTTCTTTTATTATTTCTGTAACTTTGGGGAAAGTACTTACCTTCTTTCTAAGTTTCAGTGAACTCATCTGCAAAATGAGAATCAGAATATTCAACACACAGGATTTTAATGAGGATTTAAAGACATAATCATCTGTCTAGTCCAAACCCCCAAATACAGCAGGCACTTGACAAAGGTTAGTTGATTCTAGATTTTGTCTTATTTGGGAAGCATCTCAGAAGCATGAAGGCTGACACGGCCCAAGAACAGAAAGCTGTTCTTCACTCAAACTTCATATATAGACATATGTGATATGAAAATGTAGGGTTTTTGTTAGGGTATTTCACACTGACAGAATCATATTTATGATGATATGGAATCACTTTGGCCATTCTAACACTCCTTTACTGTTAGGGTCAACAGATGCCCAGCAAAGCATGGAAAAAACACAGCATCTAGCCCAGTCGGTTCAGCATTGATCATTTCTAAAGAGAAAGCACTTAGGAGATATATGTAATTAAAACAAGATGAGCAACAAGGTGATATTCACTTTGTATGCATTTGGGCATCCATCAACCACACATCCCTGTAGCGTATTTATTTCATACATAATAGTTTGTACCTATTAATTCCCTCTCTCTCTTGCTTCTCCCCCTTCCCTCTCTCCACTGGTAACCACTAGTTTGTTGACTACATCTGTGAGTGTGTTTCCTTTTTGTTACATTCACTAGTTTGTTTGATTTTTTTAGATTCCACATATAAGTAATATTATACAGTATTTGTCTTTCTCTGTCTGACTTATTTCACTTAGCATAATACCCTTCGAGTTCATCATTGTTGCTGCAGATGGCAAAATTCCACTTTTTTATGGCTGAGTAGTATTCCATTGCATGTATATGTGTGTGTGTGTGTGTGTGTGTGTGTGTGTGTATACATATATACATACACGCATATATCCATTCATCTGTTGATGGACACTTAGGTTTTTTCCATATCTTGGCTGCTGTAAATAGTGCTGCTATGAACATTGGTGTGCATGTATCTTTTCCAATTAGTGTTTTCATTTTATTCAGATATACCCAAGAGTGGAATTGCTGGGTTATATGGTAGTTATAGTTTTAGTTTTTTGAGAAACTGCCATACTGTTCTCCGTAGTGGCTGCACCAATTTACATTCCCACCAACAGTGTATGAGGGTTCCCTTCTCTCTGCATTCTTGCCAACATTTGTTTTTTGTGGTAAAACAGAATGCTTTGAGTGAGAAAGAGGGCACCATCATAAACATTCTGGAGCAAAATATATAAATAGGAATCATGGGAAATCCAAGACATATGATCATCGTATCTAAAGCAGACTACCCTGGAGAACTGTCTGTGCTTGTAATACACCAGGGAGCCAGCTCTCTGTAAGTGGTCTTCAACTTGACCCTGGAACTTGCAGCCCAGGCTTTCTTGGAGATTCTTGGTTTAGAATCATGGAAATGAAATAATACTGAGTCAATCATATCCTGTTTTGTGTTGCATTTGATGGGTACCATGTGCTGAAGAGAGAATTTCACTTAATTACAGTTGATGATGCAAAGGGTTCTTGTCACCTTGGTCTACATAACCGGAGTCAAGGTTTCTTAAAGGTAATGTAGAGAATAATATAAAATATTTAGTAAATGTCTGGAACATTGCATTTCTTTCTTTGGGCAAAAGTGGTAGATCAATCACTATAAATGTCAAATCTAAACCTCAGCTAATGTATCTGGAAATGATGAGGCAAGTGCAGGTCTAACTTGGCATAGCATTTATGATCATGAAAGCTAATACATCTTGAGTGCCACATATATTTCTTTTTTCTTTTATTTTTCAACAAGTTTTTGAAGAAACTGGTTTCAAGCTTCTGACTCAAATACAGGTTTCCTTAAACAATGTGCATCTTTAATTTCCTCTTTTAGGTTCTTCTGTGAAAGTTCATTTGTTTTTCTTAAATATTTGAGTAAATTTACCTCCTTATGTGTGATTCGAAGTAAATTGTTTCGCATGGTATTGTGATACAGTGGAAACAACACAGGATGAGAAAGAATAGTGTTTTGTTTTGATCCAAGTCTGCTAAGTTGCTTTTGTCTTTGGGTCACTCAAGCTTTCAGTGACTCAAGGTTTCAGTGTTTATCTCTGTCTCTCTGTCTCTGTCTATTTCTCTCCCTCTGTTTCTCCCTCTGTATTTCTCTGCATGTCTCTCTATCTATGCATATGTACATCTACCTATTTATATTTATATATAAAAACAAACCACACACACACACACACACACACACACACACACACACACACACACACACACCCCAACAACCAAGCAGTGATCTTGAATACCCCTTCCAGATCCAAGTGTCTGGGGTTTAATGCTGAATTTTATGCTGATTTTGTGAGGCACCTAAGGTAAGTAGTAGAGTCTCAGGGTTTATTTAATCAACCTGATAGCCTTCTATTTATTATAATGTGTCCAAATTCACCCTTAACAATGATAACGGCAATTCCAGTTCCAGAATTCTTCCTTAATGAAATAATCCTAAATTTGAAAACAAAGCCAACATCTTTTACCCAAAGATGTCTATTATAGTATTATAAAAATAGTGAAAATTATCACTTACCTAAAATAACGAAGTAAGTCAGAGGTTCAGTAATTTATGGAGCAGTCCAATGATGTTTCTTCTAGCCATAAAAATTATGTTTTTGAAAAGTATGTACTTACATGAAATATATTTGTGATGTAGTAAGAAAAAAACATAGGCAGAAAAGTATATATCAAATTGGTAATTTTGTTAAAAATACATTATGTAATGGGAAAAAGACTGGAAGGAAATACAATAAAATTTGTAGTGAGCATTTTTGAATGATTAAAACTATGGGCAATTTAACAATAAAACAAGACAAAACATATCTTTTTTTTAAAACATCTTTATTGGAGTATTATTGCTTTACAATGGTGTGTTAGTTTCTGCTTTATAACAAAGTGAATCAGCTATACATATACATATATCCCCATATCTCTTCCCTCTTGCGTCTGAAAAAAACATATCTTTATTTCAAATATTTTTTTGTGTGTGTGATGAAGCTGATATTGAATTATGATCATCATCGTTCTTTAGCACAGTGATACACACTTTCACTTTTTGCTGCCTGGCAACAAATGCATTTTAGAAAGTTTTTGAAATTGCAAAAAAGTATTTTGTAAGTCAACTTCAGTAGGCTAAAATTCTATTGAACCTTTCATACGTGAGTCCTCTACATTTGATCACATTTGATTCAAAATTAGTTGTAAATCTTCAATCAAAGAATTCGATGAACCAAAAATCAAAAGAGAGAAATCAAATCATCTTTTGTAGCTTTCAGATAATTGTAATTTTTGAGAAAAAGCTTGTAAACAAGCTCATATTACAGAAATACATTGAAATTTATTACTTCAAAAGCAAGAGAGGAAAAAAAATTAATGATTTATGAGAATTTGAATAAAGTACAAGTTTTAATTCTGAAATTCTATATTAGATCCTTGTTAAACATTTTGAGAGAGATATTTTGATATGGGTCCTATTTTTTATTGAATACATTTATATTCTATAGTAGATTAGAATTCTATTGAGGTGGCCTACAATTTGTCACATCCAAATCTGGCAAAACTTTGAAAATAAACTTAAAAAAAACACATCTTACTCAAGAAATTTTAGGTTGAAAATACATCTTGTAAAAATGTTTTTCTCAAAATATTTAATTGAACATAATGAACAAAAAGTTACTTTAGTACAAGATTTTTCAGAATGACTCTTCCAAGGAAACAATTGCCAACTACTTGATTATTACACTGCTGTCAGATCTGGTCTCCATAGAGGGACAAATTAACAATTCAAATGAACACAATTTCAAATGTTCTTAATAATTTAAAGGGACATAAAAGATGAATAGTTTTCCAAGAGACAAATAGCATCTACTCTAAAAATGTCCACTCTCTATGAGAAATCAATCTTATTTATAGGACTGATATTCAGCTGGCATGCACTTCACAATGTGGAAGTGTTGATTAGTTGGGCTTCTGTTCTGATTGCCTGGAATCTGTGCTGATTGGCTGGTGGCTGTTGGAATATTACCCCTGAGTTTTTTTCAAAGTGAGAAGTTTTTCATCTACTTGTGTCTGTTGTTGAAGAAACATCTGATTGGAGGCGTTGTTGTTGAGACCTGATGTTGCGTCATGAAGGCTGACCAAAACGGGATGCAAAGTAAGAAAGAACAGTGGTCCTCTGGCTCCTTTGGAGGCCAGGGGAGGAGGTCATTATCATGTTTATCTATGGAGACTCCATGAACCTTGCTTTATCGGCTGAGCTAAACTGAAATATTCTGTTCTATTCCCATGTAGCTACCTTTTTATTATTATTATTTTTTAAATTCACAACTCTCTTAGTTTATTTTTTTAAAGTCTACAATTCAATGTTTTCTTTTTATACTATGTTCACTGAGTTATGCAACCAACATCTCAATCAATTTTATTTTATTTTTTTATTGGGGTACAGTTGCTTTACAATGTTGTGTTAGTTTCTGCTGTACAGGAAAGTGAATCAGCTATACGTATACATATATCCCTTATTTTTTGGATTTCCTTCCCATTTAGGTCACTACAGAGCACTGAGTAGAGTTCCTTGTGCTATACAGTAGGTTCTCATTAGTTATCTATTTTATACATAGTATTAGTAGTGTATATATGTCAATCCCAATCTCCCAGTTCATCCCACCCCACCCTTTCCCCCTTGGTATCCATACGTTTGTTCTCTACGTCTGTGTCTCTATTTCTGCTTTGTAAATAAGATCATCTGTACCAATTTTTTCAGATTCCACGTACATGTGTTAATATATGATATTTGTTTTTCTCTTTCTGACTTACTTCACTCTGTGTGACAGTCTCTAGGTCCATCCGTCCCTGCCAAAGAAACCCTGTACACATTAGCAATCACTTCCCATATACCCCCAACATTCCCCTCCCCTCAGGCTAGGCAGTAACTAGCTTACTCTCTGTCTCTACAAATTTGCTAATTCTGAACATTTCATGTATATGGAATCTTATGCGGTCTTCTGTGACCGGCTTCTTTCACTTAGCATAATGTTTTCAAGGTTCATCAGTACTTCATTTCTTTTTATGGCTGCATAATATTCCATTCTATGGATATACCACGTTATATGTATCCATTCTTCAGTTGATGGGACATTTAGGTTGTTTGTACTTTTTGGTCATAGTGAGTAATGTTTCTACAAATATCCTTGTATAAGTTTTTTGTGTGGACACATGTTTTTATTTCTCTAGTTATATGTCTAGGAGTAGAATTCCTCGGTCATTTGGTAACTATATTTAAACTTCTGAGGAACTTTCAGAGTTTTCCAAAGCAGCTGTGCAATTTTACACTCTCATCAGCAATGTACAAGGGATCCCACTTGTCTGCATTCTCACCAGCACTTGATATTGTCGTATTTTTGACTCTAGCCATCCTAGCAGGTGCGGTGTTATCTCACTGTGGTTTTGATTTGCATTTCTCTGATGGTTCCTGTAAAGAATATTGTATTGTTAAAAGAACATTATACTGTAAAGATAAACTGAGGTACGTTAAAATTCTCAAGGCTTATTTGAGAAAGCATCGATTTGGATTGGGCCGTGCAAACCAGACGTTGTTAGACACACTCCACCAACAGGAGCTAAGGGAAAGTCTTTATAGAGCAGATGTGGAAGCAAAGCCAGGAAATAACCTGATTGGCTCTAGCTTAAACAGTTGCCTTATTTGGCTGTTTGTGACTGGTCATTCTTTAAATTTTGTTTTCTCGGAAACAAGTGCATTTATAGGAATTGGCTCAGGCTTAGGTTTTGGTTTGCTTACGCAGGCAACAAAGGCATTGAAGCCACTTCAGTCTAATGACCTCATTGTTTAGTTACCTTAATGATAGGCCTACAATCATTTGTCCTCATTGGAATTAAGAATTATGGAATATTGCAAGTATATCAAACATTCCTAAGTGTGGGTTGGGTGAATAAGTGGCAATGAGAGATATGTTTAAAGTTTAGCTTTAACCTATAGAGGAAAATTTAATTAGCTGAGTCCTTGACTGTACAAGAGGCTGGCAGTCTCTGTTGAGGAGGAATTGAGTGTAAGGTATTCCCTTTAGACTGGAGCCTTTGCCTGCCAGCTGGCTGGTGTCCCTCAGTGATCAGCACATTAGCAGATGGTGCCCAGCCCAGCACCTCTGCACTTGCCCCATGGTTTGTTTGTCTAATGGCTCTTCCCCAACATGAGAAAGAGAATCACGTCTCCCTTGAACACGCATCCATCTTTTAGTTCCGAAGATGACGTTTGCTTGTTCTGACCTTGACAATCTGTCTCACTCAGCCTCTTAAAATATCAAATGGGTTGTGTTAAAACCTAGTTTGAGAACAAAGAGTAAGCAAGAGAAAAATGTGTCATTTTGCAAGACTCAAAACCCATCATTTTAAAGCAATTAACATATCAGTGAAGACAAATGATAGGACAATGGGTTCAGAGAGTGTGTTCTTGTGGGCCCAGTTTGCTTAAGTATTTCTCAATTTTTGTACATGGAATTACCTGTGAAGATTATTTTTTGTGCATGGAATTACCTGTGAAGATTTTCTGAAACATGCATGTCGGTTGATCTGATTCAGGATGGAGCCTAAACAGCTTAAAAAAAAAAAAAATTCTATTATTACCTATGTTGCTGGAATTGAGTAGAAATATCAAATCGTAGATAATCAAATCAGTGAATAATCCAAGGTTGTATCTGTTTTGTTTCAAAATAAAATATAGGCTATTTTTCCTATACTAGATTTACTTTTCATGTTGTATTATGGGTGTTAAAATGATTTTATGGGTATATGCTGGCAGGGAGAAACATATAAGGATTATATTCTCTATTGCATGCATATGGGATAAGATACAAACTTCTTATGTTTATATTCAAAGCCTTCTATAGTCTATTCCACTCCCATTCTTCAATCTCATTTCTAGCTATTTTTCCACATCAACACCCTAGCCACATTAGATTGCTTACATTTCTTTGGATGTATGTTGTCTTTCTTTATTGTTTTTGCATATATTGTTCCCCTTGGAAAGTTCTTCTACAAAATTGTTCATCTGGTGAATTCATGTTAATTCTTCAAGATTCAGTTCAATAGTCTCTGTGAAGCCTTCTCTGACCCTTACTCCAAAGCTGACCACTCCCTCCATTGTGCTATATTTATACCATATGCAAAAACAATTTTTCCCATATTTATTAAGCACTTATTACATGTTGGACATTCTGCTAGGCTCCAGAAAATTGGAACGTGGCCCATTTTCCTCTTAGTTTTCTTGATATCGGAGAGGAGAAAGAAAAATATACAGATAATTACACTGTAAAATATTAAGGGCTTTGTTAGGGAAATTTCGGGATGCTCTGAGAGGAGATGGGAGGGACCCTTAACCTATGGGGAGAAGATGTCATTAATGGCTTCTGCGTAAATTGCTTCTGAGCTGAGTCTTGAAGGATGAAGAAGAATTAAACGGGAAGAGAGGACAGGATAGCAAGCAAATAGCAAAAGGAGAAACAGCGGGCACACCTTGGTGATAAGAGAAGGGTTGACACATTTGTGAGGCTGCAAGCCATGAAGATGGTTGGAGAACACAGTGTGACAACATTGCAGGGATGGGGGCTGGGAGTGGCTCAAGGTAACTGTGAGTTAAACCTGGAGAGGTTGACCAAGATTCACTCCAAAAATATTATTTGTTTATATCCCTTATCCTCTCCTCTCTCTAAGAGGAAGATCTTATTTTATTCAGATTTCTATTTCAGTGACAACATGACCGTTGGATGGACGGATGAAGCATGTATGGGCTAATGAGCTCCATGGGGCTGGGATCACAATTTAACTGAACTGTCCACGTTCACAAAGCATTTGGTTGACTTTGAGAAGGGATGTTGGTTTCATTCCTTTTACTCCCTATTTCATCCCTTTTATTACCATATATTTCTTAAAGAGAAGGTCTGGCCAATATCAAAACAAAGCACTCTACTCTGTTTTTAATTACCTTTTTCAAGGCTGCACTAGCAATGCAAATGCTGCCTGGTCTAACTTGAGCTGCAAACAGAAACGTTTTGTCTGCTTTCCTTGAAAGTGCTGAACGGAGTGCACAAAGCTTAGAGTGATAAGGGTTGAATTTTCGGGTTTATCTTTTAATAGGGACGATAAGATTCTAATGCCTCAGCCCTCTGTGCTATCTGGATGCTGATGGTGGGAACAGTCACCAGAGGGATGTACTGGGCGGTGGTGGGGGGCCCTGGGTTAACCTCAGAGAAACACAAATATGAGTGGGTGGAGTGCTTGCTTTCCATGAGAATCTCCGTCCCTCTCTTTCACAGCCTGGCCCAAACGATCGGGCTTTTTGCCAGTAAGCAAAGCAATGGAATATTTTTTCCATTGGTCAGAGGAAGTTTTCTTTTTTTTTTTTTTTTCCTTTTTGTGAATGGAGATAAAAACGTTCATCTGAAAAGGGAACTTTAGGAATTTCATTTTAGTAAAATGAAAGGCTGCTTAGATTCCCAGAAAGCCCTGGAGGAAGGTGCAAAGCCCAAGGCAGCAAGGGTCCTCGGAAACCTGCAGATGTGAGTGTAAATCCTAATTCGATCGCAGACCAGCTGTGCAGTGTTAACGTTGCTTTACCTTCATGAACTTCAGTTTTCTTGACTATCACATGGGGAAAATTTTAGGTAAATAAAGTGAAAGGAGTGCAAGTAAAATATGTAGAAGACACTCAATATTTATTAGTTTCATTCTTTTGCTTTTGAACTCAGACAAAGGATTACACAGGCTTCTCACCAGTCTTCTGTGTATTTGGGAACCAGGACATGAATACAAATCTAGGAAGCCCAAGGGAAGGCTTTGCATATACAATGTTTTATCCTGCCAGCTGATCTCATTCACTTCGACTCACCAAATATTTATTAAGTGTATGATTGCGCTTAAAACTGATTGAGACTGTAGAGTTTACAGTTGGATGAGAGATGGTTACTGACTTCTGTCTTCCAGAAACTTGTCTCTT
Organism: Eschrichtius robustus; assembly: GCF_028021215.1. Classification (NCBI taxonomy): domain Eukaryota; kingdom Metazoa; phylum Chordata; class Mammalia; order Artiodactyla; family Eschrichtiidae; genus Eschrichtius; species Eschrichtius robustus. Next base: position 5,788,372 of record NC_090834.1, read on the forward strand.
ATACAATGACAAAACTTTATATGTTGGGCAGGTTACTAGTACAAGGCAATGTGTGTGCACGCATGTGTTCATGCGTGCACGCACGTGTGTGTGTGTGTGTGTGTGTGTGTGTGTGTGGTCATGCACATAAATAGTTTTGGGAGGGAGATATCAACAAGGGCCAAAGGAATGAAAGGGACTGCTTAATTTTCTTGGCTGGGGTTGGAGACGCTGTACAAGGAGCAAAAATATCACCCCTACAACTGCTCTTTCTTCTGGACCAAAGTCAGAAGCCTCTGGCTTTCAAAAATACCCAGATAATTTCCCTCTCACTACTGCTCAGTATTGCTTTAAATGCCAAGAACGTTGGAGCCTCCATGCCTCCAGGCCAGCTATTTCTTCTGGCTGGAATTCTCTTTTCCAACTTTAGAAATCTGACTCATGCGTCCACTCCCAGCTCAAAGCTCCTCTATGAAGCCTTCTCTCCTTTTGTAGATCTATTACCTAATGTAGACATGATACATATTTTAGGAGTGAATGAAATCAGTCCTATAAATGGTTCTGAAAGTTAATTTCTGCCAAAAATATTCCACTAGCCCCCAAAGTGTCCTGAGACTTTTAATAACTTGCCAATAACCCGCCTCTGGGTTATTCTATCCTCATCTTCTCCCTCCTCCCCCTTCTTGCCAAATCAGAGAGCAAAAGCTTCTATGGAAGCACGAAGTCCTCTCTGCTATTAGCTTGCCTTGAGTATCAACCCAACAAACAGAAGAAAAAGCAGAACACTATGTGTTTTGTGACACACTGCCCCTCTAAATGGGGGACCGACAAGTAAATTAAAGAAGGACGTGAAGAACAAAGTGTTAAAATACGGGGAGTCCTGCCATTGGTCTCTTTCAAGGAGAACTGTCAAGTGAAAATTCACTCAGTTTGTATGAACGTGACAACCTTAGTTGGTTGACTGAGAACAGTAAAAAATGCAAATCATTCTGCCAAGTAATTAATTATGCAGACTTTCCCTTTTGACATGTGAATTGATTTAAAGGGTTTTGATAGTTGGTAGATACTGTGACATGACCATACTGTACCGTAGGGCAAAACTCCATAAATATTCTGTCTCTTACTCTTCTCTGTAATGGGAATGATCTCTAAAATATGGATAATGATCATCTAACAGGAAGTGCCTCATGGCCTGGCAAGGCCTTAGGAGCTTGTCTGATGAGCCCTTCAAAATAGCCTCAAAATTCAGTGAGTCCAACAGGACCACTGAAATTCAGTAGAGTCTTCTGGTATTTATAGAGAAGGTTCAGGAGACACTTTCTTGGGAAACCAAGAGTATGGCTCAAATCTTGCTCGGTTTTTGATAAAGTTGAGTTGTACTCAGGCCACACCCACATCCTCTCCCTGCTCTGGGTTGACCCTGTTTATCTCTGTGAGCTGTAGATGGGAGCAGGGTGCACTTGTGGCAGAAGAGAGATGGTGGCAGGCCTGTTCTCTGGGATTTCAGTTTCTATCGTGACTTATCTTCAGCCCTGTATTAATTTTTTCCTTTTTCTTTTCTTTTTTTAATTTGGAGGCAACTCTAAAGTGCCTCCAGGGCACGAGATAGCTGGTTTTTACCATGTTGCTGATTGAGTTCATAGCATTTTCTTTGCCTCTCCCCCATCCCACACCCAAATCAGATGGAAACTTATTGGCAATGATATGAAGCATTTATGCTTTTTCCACCCCTTTTTTATCAGGAAAAACATTGGAAAAACAGATTGTATGCCCAGGCTGTTGGCTCTTGAAATTCCCTCCCTGTTCAGACCTATTATCACAGTAACGAAAACGGTTTAGATAACATAAATCTAACCAGCATTCGCTTCAATCTGCCCCCAGGGCGAGAAGGGGTAGACTCTCCCTCCTCTCCGGGGATAGGAACCGGGCTTTCTCAGGAATTCAGCTCTGCCAGAAATGGAGCAGGAATTTGGGCCATACTCTGTCAATCACTTCCAAGAGAAATGGACTTTTTTTGGATATACATTCAAGGGAAGGGGGAGTCAGTATCACCCCTGTGTGGGCAATAGGACCTGTTTAGAGGGCTCAGCTTTGACCCTGTACCTGGAGCTCACACCACCCCTTCTAGGTCACACTCCGGATATTTGTGGCCCCAGAATTCCTTGCCAAAATGGCCTTTAGCCTGTTTAGAAGAGTTTTTCTGGGCCTCTTCCTGGGGTGTGTTCTCTGGAGGATGGATGCTGTGTACATCTTAAGCCTGACGGGTGGCCAATGGGTAGCCCTTTGTGGGGATGCAGGTGGAGGCTGAGCTTCCGTGCTGGAGGACAGAGAAAGGGGTAGGAAGAGATGGGCGCGGGCCAGTGGTGGACGCTATTCATGCTGCCATGTCCTGGTGCAGAAGTTGGAGGAGGTTGAGAACTCAAGTTAATCCAGGTCTTGTAGGCTGTTATGAGGGTAAATGTGGTAGGATAGAAGGATGGGCAGTCAGTTAGTTTAATACATTGTGTCTCAATATTTAAACTTATGGTGTGCTGCTCTCCATTTACATTATTGCCTGAAGCCCCCAGATGTTAAAAGAGAGGCTGGGGAAGATTTGCTGTAATTACTCAGGCCCCTTGATCTGCTGAGCTAACTCAGGAGGAATAAGTTGAGTATATTTTCTGGGTGGACCTATCTCTGCTTTCCCTTGGGGAGTGGGGAGGGAGTTTTCTGTTGTGGAAAGAACCTGAGATTTGGAGCCAGAAAGATGTTGATTCAACAGACATGTATTAAGCACCTATCGTGTGTCAACCAGAGATAGACACTGGGATAGACAAAGCACAGCCAACATTCTCAGAAAATTTATAGCAGGAAAATGGATAGTTGTGCAAAATACAGCAACAAGACAATGTGTTAAAATCACTGTTAGCCAGGATACTTGTTTATTTATTTATTCTTTTATTATTGTTTTTTGTCGAGGTAACATTGATTTATAACATTACATAAGTTTCAAGAATACAACATTATATTTCTACTTCCATATACCCTACAGCAAGCTCACCACCAACAATTTAGTTTCCATCTGTCACTCCACACTTGGTTTTGCTCTCCTGCCACCCCTCCTCTCTGGTAACCAGTACTCTGTTCTCTACATCTTCGTTTCGTTTTTGTTTAGTTTGTTTTGTTTATTTATTATATTTTGGTCTGTTTGTTTCTTTGTTGTTTCGATTTTTATAGTCTACGTATGAGTGAAATCTTAAGATATTTGTCTTTCTCCATCTGACTTATTTCACATAGCATAGCACTCTCAAGTTTCATTCTTGTTGTGGGAAATGACAAGATTTCCTGTGTTTTATGGCTGAATAGTATTCCACTGAATATATGTGCCACATCTTATTTATCTGTTTATTCGTTGATGGGCACTTTTAGGTTGTTTCCATATCTTGGCTATTGTAAACAATGCTGCAATGAACATAGGGATGCATATATCTTTTCAAATTCGTGTTTTCGTATTCTTTGGACAAATACGCAGAAGTGAAGCTGCTGGGTCATATGGTAGTTCTAGTCTTAACTTTTTGAGGAATTGCCATAATGTCTTCCACATTGGCTGCACCAATTTACATTCTCACCAACTGTGTATGAGGGTTCCCTTTTCTACACCTCCTCACTGACACTTGTTATTTCTTGTCTTTTTGATAATAGCCATTCTGACAGGTGTGAGGTGACATGTCACCGTGGTTTCGATTTGAATTCCCCTGACGATTAGTCATGTTGAACATCTTTCCATGGGTCTGTTGGCCACCTGTATGTCTTCCTTGGAAAACATGTAGACAACATACAACTCCTCTGCTCATTTTTCAATCAGGTTGTTTTTTTTTTTTTAAGATTAAAAAAAAATTATTTATTGTATTTATTTATTTTTGGCTGCATTGGGTCTTTGTTGCTGACCGTGGGCTTTCTCTAGTTGCGGCGGGCAGGGGCTACTCTTCATTAAGGTGTGAGGGCTTCTCATTGTGGTGGCTTCTCTTGTGGCAGAGCACAGACTCTAGGCACACAGGCTTCAGTAGTTGTGGCACACGGGCTCAGTAGTTGTGGCTCACTGGCTCTAGAGCACAGGCTCAGTAGTTGTGGCACACGGGCTTAGTTGCTCTGCAGCATGTGGTGTCTTCCCGGACCAGGGCTCGAACCTATGTCTCCTACATTGGCAGGAGGATTCTTAACCACTGCACCACCAGGGAAGCCCAGGTTGTTTGGTTTTTTTTGTTGTTGTTGTTAAGTTCTATGAATTCTTTATATATTTTGGATATTAACCCCTTATCAGATATATCATTTGTAAATATCTTCTCTCATTTGGTAGGCTGTCTTTTTATTTGATTGATGGTTTCCTTTGCTGTGGAGAAACTTTTTAGTTTGACATAATTCCATTCCATTTGTTTATTTTTGTTTTGTTTCCCTTGCCTGAGGAGACATATCCAGAAGGATATTGCTAAAACTGATGTCCAAGGGCATACTGCTCGTGGTTTTTTTGAGTAGTATGGTTTCAGGTCTAACATTCAATTCTTTAATCCATTTTGAGTTCATTTTTGTGAATGATGTGAGATAGTAGTGGTTTCATTTTTTTTTGCATATGACTCTCCAGTTTCCCAACACCATTTATTGAAGAGACCATCCTCTCTCCATTGTAAGTTCTTTGCTCCTTTGTCATAAATTAATTGTCCGTATATGTGTGGATTTATTTCTGGACTCTCAATTCTGTTCCATTGGTCTATGTATCTGTTTTTCTGCCAATACCATACTGTTTTGATTACTATGTCTTTGTAATATAATTTGAAATCAGGAAGTGTGATACCTCAAGCTTTGTTCTTTTTTCTCAGATTGCTTTGGCTATTCAGGGTCTTTTGTTTTTCCATATAAATTTTTGACTTTTTTTTTCTCTTCCTGTGAAAAATTTCCTTAGATTTTGATAGAGATTGCATTGAATCTATATATAGCTTTAGGGAATATGGACATTTTGACAATGTTAATACTTCCAATTCAGGAGCATGGAATATTTTTCCATTTATTTGTGTCTTCTTCAATTTCTTTCAACAATGTCTTACAGTTCTCAGTGTACAGGTGTTTCATCTTCTTGGTTAAACTTATTCCTAAGTATTTAATTCTTTTTGTTGCAATTGTAAGGTGATCTAGCATATAGAAATACAACAGAGTTGTATATTGTATTTGTATATTGACTTTGCATACTGCAACTTTACTGTATTTTTTATTTCTAATAGGTTTTTTTTTTTTTTGGTATGTGTGGAGTCTTTAGGGTTTTCTATATATAAAATCATGTCATCTGAAATTTAGCCAGTATACTTTAATCCAATAAGGGTGCAGATCTAAAAGAAGAAGCAGGTCTCTGGAGGAAAAGTTGAGCAAGTCTTCACAGAAGTGACATTTACCCTGGGTATTTCACCTGGGATTAGCAAATGTCTGCCAGGAGAAAAGAGGAAACCATGACTGGAGGAGATGATTTGTGCAGAAGAATGGAGACCTATGAAGACCTCTAATCTAGATTTTAGAATTAACTTTGTCACCTACTTATTGGGTACATTACTTTTCTTAACTTTAGTTTCCTCTTCTATGTAATGGGGATAGTAATATAATAGCATGACCATTACATGAAATAGTGAATTTGAAACACATATTTTAAATTCTAAATAAAGCACTAACTAAATCTTAATGATTTTTGAAAGTGGGACTTCAGGCCTAAATTCCTCTAAATCCCAGCTGGGGAGTACTCTGCAGATTTTGGCGTGAGAGTTGGGATGTCTCCTGGGGTCCTGTTGACATGCATCCTGAGAATAATCATAGTAATCTCTGGAACAGAAGGAACATTGGGTACAAGGTGGGCTGGCCCAGGGTTGGTGCAGGAGGAAAATCAGGAATGAAAGGGCTGCATTCTACTTTTCTTTAGAAGTAAGCCAATGCTTTACTACATCCTAGAAGTGAGACTGAGTCTCTGATCTTTGATTAAGCAATATAAATTATAGGACCTTCTAGATCTGTGGTCAGGCTTCACCAGTTCTCCCTTGCAAAGCCCTTACCCCACAGAGGCAGTTTTCTTTATTATTCTCTGGCAAGAGGCAGCAGTTTTGAATTCTTCTATTGTCACTGGTGCTGATGATTAATAAATAACCTGAGGACAAAGACCATGTCTTATAAATTCAGCATCCTTGCAATCCTAAATCATTAATGAGCACAGCATGTATTTGTCAAATGAATGAATTACTGGAAAGGAGGCTGCTCTTCCAGACTCTTATAGGGCATATTCCCTTCCCTGCTGATTTAAAAGGACAAAGTATCTTGTGTGCTCTGGTCAGTTCTTCAAGCCCATGGCTGTCCAGCCTAATTGCTAAGTGCCAGCTCAGTGAAGCCTCGTCAATGACAGTACATCTTCCTTGGGGTCATCTCCTTCAGGGCAGAGCCCCATGGCCCACAGGACACTGACAGCTTCTGTTTCACATCTGTTTTTACTTCTGGCTAAGCCTTCTGGGTCACTGCCTTGGCCCAGTGATCTCCCCTTTCACCTTGGTTCCCACACCAGGTCAAGACAGGGGGACCTCCTCTTCTCTTCCAGCCCCCGGGGCCTCTCTCTTTTCCCTGTCCACACTCAGCTGGTCTCTGCCAGTTGTGGCTGCAGAGTCTGAGGCTGTCCCCCGGCACCAGGGTGCTCGGCTCTCACCAGCCTGGCCCCACTCTTGTCGCTCAGTGAGAGCCTGTTTGCTACTCACATGTGTTCATCCTGACCTCTGGGTCTTGGAATGTTGGCACGCACATGTAGCCAAGGAATCCAATCTGCTTGAAGCATTAGGTCTTCAAATAGTCAGAATCCAGGGAGGCTTCTTGACACTAGCCTTGTATCAGCTGCATGGTTTCCGGAATTGTCATCCCCACCCTTCCACTTAATCATTTGGGTCGTAGTTGAGGGTGCATGCCTAGATGCAGGGTTGAATTGTTTGTAATAAAAGGGAGGGAGACACAGAATCTTCTTTCATCTCCTTGTCCTTCTCTGCAGTTCATACTTCATCCCAAAGAACTTTCAATCAAACAAACAAACAAACAAACAAACCAACCATGTTCACTGAAAAAGCTTACTGGCTGGAGGGGTAAGGTAGCCCACCATAGTTACATTAGTGGTTATTAAGGAAACACAGTAGGAATAAAGGAGGTGACCTGTGATCTCAAGCAATTTATAATCTAGTTATGAAGACAGAACTAAACCATGTGAAACCATGGCAAACCATGTCAAAGAGATTAGTATTAAGTGCCTATGTGGCACTTAGTAATAAGTGATGATGGATGCTGTGGCGATCTGGGGAAGCTGTTTGGAGGAGATGGAGCTTGAGGCAGATCTGTAAGGATGGAGGGTGTGTGTGTGTGTGTGTGTGTGTGTGTGCGTGTGTGTGTGTGTTTATTATATCCTCAGCATCCAGTACAGTGACTGGCAAGTCATAGGTGATCAATATATATTTTGTATGAATTAATGCACTGGAAAGAGAAGAAAAGATGAACGGAAGATGATGTGAACACGGGGTTGAACAGGGCGTGTCTGTAACCCAGTGACAGGATGCCGAGTGAGTGGAAAAAATCAGGCTGAATGCGAAGGGTGAGCGGAGCAAAAAGTAAACCCTTGCTAATTGTCAGGGGAAGTCCGGGCTGTCTGATGTCGCTGGCTGTGTTCATCAGGGCAGCGCATGCTAAGCGCAGATCCCTTTTCACTTTCTGAGCCAGTTTTCTCATTCCAGTGGGTTCTGGGAAAGTGTTGCTGGTATCACGGAGATCAAAAACCTGGGGCTGCAGATAAGCAAGGGGGGTGAGTGCAGGGAAGCAATGAGGGTCACTGAGATAGGCCTCTATTGCTGAGCAAAGCCAAACAATTCAGACCTTCACACCCCCAAAGTCAAACCCAAACAAAGCTGTAAAATGGGAGGGAGGGGCCATCGGGAGGGAGTCACGTGCCTGATGTGGAGAAATGCAGGGGGACCAGAATGACTGGCTAGGACAACTGTCCTTTAATCGTGTTGCTCCTTTAGTAAGTGTGGAAATCCGTGGAAAATTTTGCCCTGTGTGTGAGATTCAGAATAAGCACCAGAATACCCTTGTTGCCCTTTGAGACCATACATGTAACTGTTTGTTTATACCATAAACATTTATGGAGGGTCTATTATGTGCTAGGCCTGTGTATCTGTGTACCCTGGTGATTGTGTTTGAGCCACGGACTCTGTCCTTACGCAGCTTACAGTTTACTGCGGAGAGAGATAATAAAGAGGTAAATGAAGAAATAAGAAGAAAGGTAGAGAAATTGATTTCTTCTATCAAATATTCAGATGGATAAAGGATAAGGAATTGGAGTTCTAAAATATAGCATGACTGATTCTCCCTCCGGAAATTGGCCTGTTCTTGTACAAGAAGTAAGACTGAATTAAAAAAAAAAAGAAAGAAACCAAAAATCCAAAAACCAAAATGAAAAATCAAAAACACAAAAAATCAGAGTATACCAAAGCTATGAGTGGAGCTGCTTTCAAGCAGGCTATTTTTCAAACTAAACATGGGGCTACACGGACCAGCACAAAGGTGCTAATGGAGAGATCGGTAGGGGATGTTTGACAGTAGATATGCTCTAGAAAAGACATCTCTGTTGAACTGATGGACACACTCGGGTGAATAAGTGAGGGTTTCAGGCAAGCAGTGCTGACTAGTAAAATCTTTGGAGTCAGAAATATCTGGGCTCCTACTTTCCAGCTGGGTTAACCTGGAAAAATTTAGCCTCTCTAAGCCTGTTTGCTCATCTGTAAAATAAAGATATTACTACCTCCCAGGTGGTTAAAATAGATTATTATGTAATACAGCTAGCACAGAGCTTGGCATATAGTGTGTGCATGATAGAATCTTTCAACCTTTATCCCTTGAGGTCCAAAGGGTGGGGGTTTGGTAGAGACGGAAAGGGTAGGGCAGCCAGGAGCCGGCACTTAAGCAGGACAGAGAGTGATATTTTCACATGAGAATCGAGAGGGAACAAAAGACACAAAGAGCTGTTTGCTGGCTGAGAAGCAAGCTTGAATATTCTAATTGTCCAGATCCTTCTCTAAGAAGCATTGCTGTAGGTAGCAGTCCGGTCGCTCTTCCCTGCAAGTGAAGCAGACTGGTCTCTTAGGAGCCCTGAAAGAATCCAGCCCCGAGTGCTTGGTCTTGATTGTTCATGGCTGAGGGGTATGTTACTGAATATATATGGTTGTAGGTGTGCACACAAGCACACGCATTTGTGGCTGAATCCCAAATTTATGCAGTGTGTCCTGATGTATAGGAAAATATTGCTTCTAGTCTATTCTTCTGCATGAGTTCATTTAGTACTGTTCATTTAGTACATTTAGTAGGGTCAGTGTGTGTGTGTTTGTGTATGTGTGCACACGTGCGTATGTGTGTCTTACACTTGCCAGAAAACAATGCATCAAAATTCTGGTTTAGAGGATCTTTTTGGTAAATAGTCTTTCAGCTGAATACCTGGTCTTTCAGATTCCCTTTCCCTTTCCCTGTTCCTTCCCCAGATAGTATATGGGAATGCCTCTGGGACCTCAAGACAGGGGGGAAAAGAGAGCCTCAGACCTACCTGCCGGCCTCAACTCTTGCTGTTCTGCTTTATGAACAGGCTGCTTTGAAGAGTTCAGCCTGGTCATCAGGCTGGACTAATGCCCCCCTGAGACAGGACTGGTTCTTTTCCATTTCCTGGAGTTTTGTTCTGGCTCCCGTTGCTAAAGTCTATGGTCCCAGCCATCTGGTCCCATTACTTAGGGGGTAGAAACTCCATGTTCTTCTACTTTCTCGTTCCTCCTCTCCTGAGATTTGTGGGGCTTCAGGCCTTCTTGTTCTCCACACACACACACACACACACACACACACTGAGGAGAGACAGAAGCAGGGTCTCAAAGCCCATCTTTCCAGCCACCCACCTCGTCCAACGCTGTGTGCTCTCTCTCTCAAGCCGGCTTGTAAGCGACCCTGAGCTGACTGCCAGTCTTCTCTCACTCTCTTTTTAAAATTCTTAACAAATTTAATGCCAGCAATATTTAGAATACAATTATTAACTTACATTAAAGTATGGCTCCTAGCTTCCAAATTTTATGTATTTATTTATTTATTTAATTTATTTCTATTTTTTTAATTTTGTTGAAGTATAGTTAATTTATAATGTGTTAATTTCTTCTGTACGGCAAAGTGCTCAGTTATACACACACACATATATATACATATATATATATGCTTTTTCATATTCTCTTCCATTATGGTTTGTCACTGGATATTGAATATAGTTCCCTGTGCTATACAGTAGGACCTTGTTGTTTATCCATCCTGTATATAATAGTTTGCATCTGCTCACCCCAAACTCCCACTCCATCTCTCCCCCACCTCCCGTCCCTCTTGGCAACCACAAGCCTGTTCTCTATGTCTGTGAGTCTGTTTCTATTTCATAGATATGTTGATTTGCATTGTATTTTAGATTCCACATATAAGCAATATTACATGGTATTTGTCTTTCTCTTTCTGTCCAGTTTTCTCAGAGAGCAGTGGTCCCAACCTCGGCCATGCATTGGAATCAGCTGGCGAGTTTCTTCAAATCCCGATGCCTAGATCCTATGTCCAGATATTACACTGTAAGTGGTGTGTCTGGATCCGTGGACATGATGGGCAGCCAAGTTTGAGAACCACTGTGCAGAGACTCCCAGCCTCCACATGAGGGCATGGGCCACAAGCCCTTGCATTTCTGGAGTATGTCTTGCCCATCCAGGTGTTCCCATCACGTGCAGCCTACCACTGGAGGTTCCTCTCTGTGGCAAGAGGTGGAGATGATGACACGAGCAGTGACTTCTCCATCCACGTCCTCCTTCCTTCTCTCCTCTCCAAAGCCAGAAAGGAAGGGACTCCACCTGGCTCTGTATTTTCTCCCCAACTCCCTTTACATCACACGTTTGAGTTCTTTTCACTCTGGCTTTCGGCAACTTAATAGTTAAGTCACTTAGCCAGTGATTTATCAACAGAAGCTTACAGAATTTAGAAAAAACTTTTCTCTCATGATGATACTAGGTGTTCAAGGCTATTATCTTGGGGGAGAATTCAAAAATTTTATTAAAAATTTTATTTTTAAATTTCAAAAGCAGAATATTTGTTTTTTATTTGTATTTCTGCCATAAAATGTCTAAACTCTACTAAGGGAGATGAAACAATAGAGGGAAAAGGAGGAGCCAGTAATGTATATAATGCATAACATTTATGTATGTATGAGTTTCTAGGACTGCCATAACAAAATACACAGACTGGGTGGTTTAAACAATGGAAACTTATTTTCTCACAGTTCTAGAGGCTGGAAGTCCAAGATCAAGGTGCACGCACGCACGATTGGTTTCCTCTGAGGGCCACAATGGAAGGAACTGTCCCAGGCCTCTCTCCTTGCCTTACAGTTGGCCGCCTTCTTTCTGTGTCCTCACACAGTTGTTCCTCTCTGCATGTGTCCCCGGTATCTCTCTGTGCATCCAAATTTCTCTTCTTACAAGGACACCAGTCAGATTGGATTAGGACCCATCCTAATGGCAGCATTTTAACTTAATCACCTCTTTAAAGACCTCATCTCGAAATTTTTTTTTTTTTTTTCACTATTTTGTTTTTTAGGTTTTTTTGGTCACACTGCACAGCCTGTGGGATCTTAGTTCCCAGACCAGGGATCGCACCTGCCCCCGCTGCATTGGAAGCATGGAGTCTTAACCACTGGATCACCAGGGAAGTCCTACACTTCACTTTTTAACAATTACAGGTCAACCAGGCAGAACCAAGCATCTTGTCCACATGGAAAATTAAATCCAGTTCACAGATTTTCAAAACACTTGTCTAATGTTTCCACAAATACTTGAATTAGATCTAAAATGCCAAGTTCACTTTCTGAAGAATCCACACAGAAGACAAAATACAATGTTGCATAATGTCTATAAATCAGTTTGTTGTCAGATCCTCCAATTAATAATCCTCCTTCTGGGAAATTACAAACATTTTCATCTCTCTGAGAAAGCAAATGGAATGTTTCCCTGATGATTTGCTGTTGCGTATCTTCACTGTAGGGCTGGTAGAACTTGAGAGAGCCACGGCCTCCGGTGGTTGTTAAAAGATGAGGAGCGCCTTGATCATGGCTGGGCCGGGCCGACCGGGTGGGAGCTGGGGTCCAGGGCGGGGACGGGCGCGCGAGCCTTGCCTCGGAACCTCGCTGGCGATCCTTCCCCACCCGCCCGCTTCTGTACACGCGGGCGCAACCCCGAGCTGGGGGGCGGGGGGTGGGGGCTTGGATCTCGAAATCTTATTACATATCTCCTAATATGATATGAGGGGTTCAACACAGGAATTTTGTGGGTACACAATTCAGCCCATAACAATATATTACTTAAAAGACAAAAAGGCGAGAGCCGGAACTTTTATGTATTTTTAGCACCCATATAGCTTGCAAAGTGCTTTTGTAATTATTATTTCATTTAATCTCAACAAATTCTTATAAAATATTACTCTAATTTTATTTGGAGATGAGACAACTGAGGCACAGAGGATCTAGGTGACTTTGTTCAGGTCATTGAGATAATTACTAAAAGAGAACTTAAAACAAGTAAGTGTGTCTGTGTGTGTGTGTGTGTTTCAGTGTGTCTGTGTCTCTATAGTACAGATTAAGAAGTAATAGAATAAAATGATTGAATAATAATACTCCGGTCTGTATTATTTTTTTTTTGGGCGGGGGGATATTGAGAGGAACGACCAACACATTTGTACAAAGTTAGTAAAATCCTAATACAAAAGAAAAATCAAATCCCAAGCTCAGTGTAAAATAGAGATCAGAGGGAAATATTGAAGAGTAGTGAAAATGGTCCAGTCTGAACTATGGCATGAGGTTTACATTAAAGGAAACTCTTTAGGGTGAAGATAAATATCCAAACAAGTAAGACTAAATATTGGATACAATCGAGGTCCTTTACCCAGCCTCAGTAAACTAAACTGAGAGCACAAAATGAATTGGTATGATAATGTCCCACCAGATTTTTATAAAGTATTTTGAGTGAATTATCTCATTGAATCTTCACAGTGATCCATTAAGGAGGTTAAATATTATTACCATCTTTATTCTATTTTTGAGAAAATTGAGGATCCTGTAGCTTGAAATGCATTGCCAAAGATCAGCCAGCCAGTAAGTAGAGCTGGGATTAAAACCCAAATATTTTGGTTTAAGACTCCATGCTCTTTATTGTGCACTATACTGTTGTGCATTTTCTTTAATTCTGCACCAGAGAGAGATCTTTAAAGTGGAGCCTATGATTTGGGTATCGTCCCATGCCCAGTGTCTAGCACACAGCCTGAAACCGAGTACACTGTCCCTGCTAAATAAAAGGAATAAGTGAATTAAGCAGGGACGCCTTCTGTTCAAATATAGAGACCTGATTGCATGGATTTGTCTTTTATTTCATCAGAGTATATGAAACTTACGATAAAACAATTTTTAAAAGATAAGGAAGAGGAATAGGGTTATCAGGGATTTTGACAAATTTCTGGAAGATGGAAAGCACGTGTCAGGAGAATAACTGATGAAGTCAGGGAAGGGAGCCACAGTGAATCTATGTATGGATGAAAATGCACAAGGATGCAGTTATCAGCCCATTTGGACCACAGAGAATCTCAGGTGTTGGAAATATGGTGAGCAAAAGTGAATACAGACTAAACAAAGAACTTAACATGTAGTTTGTACATCGGATAATTTCTTCTCTTCTCGAATGAAGTCTACATAAGCCAGATGCTTTCTTCTCTAGGAGATCAAACAAACAAATGTGGAGAGGCTCCTTTCTAAAGAAACTTAATGGCTCTGCTGCAGGACTTCTCAACTGGGCATTTCTGGCATTTGGGGCTGGACAATTCTTTTTGCAGTGGGTTGCCCTGTGCATTGTGGAGTGTTTAGTAGTATTCATGGCTTCGTCCACTAGATGCCATTGGCATTCATTCCCCCTCAGTTTTGACAACAAAAAACATCTCCAAAACTGCCAGATATCCCCTGGAGGGCAAATCATTCCTGGTAGAAATGACTTCCACATCCTTTCACTTAGGAGACCCTCAGTGTAATGTCCAATTTGTGCTTGATTACCTAATTCAAAGGTTGACAGTATTCAGAACATCCGATCAGGTTTTTTTAAAAATTACTTTTCTATTAAATATGAAAAAACAAATATTTGAGGAAATATAGCATAATACAAAAACAAGTGCTATGATAAAATAAAATAATCAAAGAAAAAACTCTTATTACTTAAAAATGTCATTTTATATAACAAGTTTAAAAAAGATTGGATAGCGAAGTCTAAGAAATCTCCAAGAGTGTGTAATAAAATGCAGAGATAGAAAATATGATGACACAAGGTCAGAGATATGACAGATAAATCCAGGAAGTCTATATCTGATTAACAAGTTTCCAGAAAGAGAGAACTGTGTACATAAAGGGAAAATTATCAAAGAACTAATTTAACTATCCAGATCTAAAGGATACATCTCAATTATAATGACATCTGAATGTCTAGTACAATCAATGAAAAGATGGCCATCCTTAAACACATTACTGTGAAATCACAGAATACCAAAATAAAGAGAGATTATAAAAGGTAAATGAGAGAGAGAGAGAGAGAGAGAGAGAGAATGAATAGTTTATCCCCAAAAGAAACAAGATAGAAGATATTGGAGCAATAGCATTAATAGCATTATATTTCTTAGGGAAAATGAGTTTTCAGCCTAGAATTCTATATCCAAACAAACACTAAATTGTTCTGGTAAAAATAAATATAATTTTTTAATTTAAGGAAGAAAAATTTCCTCACACACTCATTTTTATGAAGCTTCTTGAATAAATGCCTCTGTTGGATAGGATGCCTTTTAGTGAAAGATCATAAAATTCCAACTCAACTGGCTTACACAGAAAGACACATATTGCCTCAAATAACAGAAATCTAGAAGTGGATGGTTGACTCAGTTGTTACTGAACTCAGGTCTGGCTGCTCACCACTCAAAAGCCAATACTTGAGAGGCAAGTGTTGGTAGAAAGGAAAGTTTGCTTTATTCCAGAGGCTGGCAACTGTGGGAGAAGGCAGATTCATGTCCAAAGGCCAACTCTCCTCTATTGATCAGTGGGCAAGAACTTTTAAGAGAGAGTTTCAGGGGTGCACCAGTGGAGGGAGGGGGCTACACGTAGAAACAGCACAGTCAGCTCTGACAGTCATCTTGAAATTGGTCATGCGGTGGTCTGATCAGTGTCATCTTGATTGTTCTAAATACAATTAGTCTTCAGTTCCAGGGTCAGTTTGTTCCCATTTCCTTGAGGCCAGTTCTCAGAATTGTGGCAGCTTATGTCATGGCTACAGCCTGGTCATCATGTAGTTAACTTCTTCCACCTGGTAGGTGTAAGAAGTATCTGTAAAACAGCTCAAAGGATATGGCTCAGAATAGTGTCTATAGCCCTTGAGGAGGAACTAAAAGTCCTATGACTTTGCTTACTGACTAAACTATTATGATTTTTTCCTGTTTGACTGCTTTTCCTTTGTTTCTGCATTTTCTCATTTGTCTGATTAAATTTATTCTTTAACTAAAGTTTTTCTACAGACAAAAAGCAGGTTGAGGACATTGGCGGAGAGGGTCTGTCCATAGGGCCCTCTCCGATTCACAACTATATCACCAAATTTTTAAGTTCTTCCCATCTTCCTATTCTGTCATTCTTGATGAGTTGCATAGTCCTTGGATAGCTCCCTTCTTGTTCGAAGATGATTTCTGCAACTAGATATTACGTATGGATATGATAATGGGCAGAGGAAGAAAGAACATTCTATCCTATGGGTCTTTTTTTCTTTTTTTAATTAAATACTTCATTGGAACGTCCCTCAGCAAGTTTTCCCTCGTGTTTCATTGTTCAGAATGGAATATATGCTTACTCTCAAACCAATCGTTAGCAAGGGGAGAAGTATTAACATGATCGACTTAGCAAAGTGTAGGATCAGTAGGAGAAGGGTGGGATACTGGAATAAAAACAAGATTTCGTTAGAAAGAGGGATGTGTGTCTGCTACAATGCAGCAGGAAATTTGGGATTAAACCAATAAAGAAGACAGGATCCAGGTATGGTGGAACTGATCCAGGAAAGGAGAAAGGAGAAATTCAGGAAGAACAATGCACAAGGCCCAGAGAGCCCAGGTCTAGGTTGGATCAGAGGGACCTAGGTAGGAGACATCTGTGTAAAAAGAGAAAGTAAGTTTTGATAAAAATTTTTGTTAGGATAATGGCAAAAAATAGGCATTTGAAATTCTAGAAAAAGTGTTATAAGAAAGGAATACAACCATAAAAACGCTACTTAATTCTGCTGTGTTCAATATTGGCATGGCCACGAAACCAGGGACACCATTGGTTACTTTCAACTTCCAGAATCAATCCATCAGCGAAAGCTGGTTACAGGAGAAAGGTAACAGCAATCACTTTTGACAGTATGAAAGAAGTGCACATGTGAGAAATTGGGAGAGGCAAATGGGGGAGAAGACCTGAGAGCTCAAGGAAAGAGCAGGGATGCTAATATTCTTATCTGACAGAGTGGCCAGACAAGCAATCAAAAGATACTCTCTTTAGTTGGTGGAACAAGAAAAAAAAGAAGAAGAAGAAGAAATGATAAAAAGGTAAAGAATATAGGAAATAACATAATGATTTACCAAGATATTGGGTGCAGGGGAAGATAGGGTGAGGTTATGTGAGCTAATTATCGCATCTGCAATTCAAAAGATAATGGATAGAATGAATCAGAAGTAGGGGTAAAACATACAATCTAGAGATATGGCACTAACCCCCAGGAGAAAACAGCCAGAGTTAAAAATATTTGCTCTGGGGAGGGAAAGTGGGCTGGAGGAATGGGGACAGAGGCCTATCCTGTGTGAGCCCTTTTTATTATCTCTTATTTCAATCTTGTGCACACACTGTCATTTGATAGCTGAAAATGTTGTAAAAATGATTTAGTTTTACTTTCTGCCATGACGTAGATACATTTTGTATTACGCGTTTTCCGCTTATAGCTGCCTCCTAGACATTTTCTTTGACATTACATAACCTTTATAATGATTCAATTAATGGCTATATATTAGTATTTTGCATTATTTCTTTGGAAGTCCTGATCCATTCATTCTTGTTTTCTCAGTCTCCCAGTGTCTATGAAGAACCAAAAGAAGTTGAAGCTTGGGGGCAGCAGCAGATGTCCGAAGAAAAAAGGGTTTTCCTCCTTTGAAAAGAACTAAAACTTAAAGTGACCCTCATTAGCCCCATGCATCAACCAAGTTCAAAGCCCAGGCAGAGGAGTGCGGCCCTCCTTGCTCACGCAGCAGCCCTGGAGTGGGGGGCTGCACACACCCCCTGAGACCTGCAAGGCCAGAGGGTGTTCCCTGGCAGCCTGGACAGCATGAACCCACGGCTGCCCTTTGCACTGCCGCCGCCTCAAGTTCATTTGAAATGGGGGCTGCCAGAAAGATGAGGCTTCATTTGCAAAGCAAGGGCATGTCTTTAATTATCCTTTAGATCCAAACAAAATCGAGGCGGGTGGGGATAGATTTATGGCTTTAGATTCCCTTCTTTGCCATTTATAGAACAGTATTTATCAGGTGTAGGGCACATGGCAGCGCTGAGGCGTGCCAGACGGGATCAAAAGCAAAGCATAAAAACCTTCCCCTTTCAACAAACCTAATCTCCCCCTTCTATCTATAAATGGCCACATTAACCTCATGGCTCAGAAGAGAGATTCATTCTGGCACTTTGCTGTCTGAGGAGTCAAGAGCAAGTGAGAGGCTGGCTTCTGTGTGCCAGGCCTGTCTTGCCTCCCCTTTGATGTTTCCCTCAGAAGAACTGAGTCATGGCCAACAGCACTGGGGTGGGGTGCTCTGCATGACCATGGTCTTGAGAACATCCCTTTCCCAGGAGGCATTTACTTCCCTCCTAGGAGAGCATCAGATGGGAAATGGCTGGCAACACAGCCATGAATCATTCATTCATTCAGTGCTGTTTAGTTACGTCCCATATGTCCCACACGTTTCCAGGGGGTAATAGATTCTAAGGAAGCAGAAGACATGATTTATTCCTTGAGAAAACTTCAATGTCACTTGGCAAGAAAGTCCTGCCCATAATGGACTCAGATCATGAAAGCAATTTTTGTTGTTCTTGAGTTTTGGGAAAGAGTTGTTCATTATTGAGGCTTCAGAATGAGTTGGGTATTGCCTAGAATGTATGATGTGGGCTAAGCCTTGAAGGCTGGGTAGAACTTGAATAGAAAAGAGGAAAGGAGAGATGTGGAAATCATAAACAAAAGCCCCGAGGCCAGCATAAATGTGGCATGCTTCCAAGAGGAGAGCGGGGAGTACCTGGTAGAAGCATCTTTGGGACTCAGTGGTTTCTGGGTGTGTGCCCCATTCTCCTGAACTGTGGCTTGCTGACCAACACAAACCTGCAGATTCAGGAAGCGTAAGTACCTTTGCTTCTCCAAAACAAAGTAACCTTTTCCTTGACTCTTCTGCTTCCATAGCTATGGAAGATATTTTGCTTTTCTTCTTTCTACAAATTGGAGATGCGTCATCCTTGAATTAGGGTATCGCAGTGCAAAATCTTAGAAGCATAGAAACCTTGAGTTTCTCTAGAATGTAAGCTCCGTGAAAAGTAAGAGATTTGATGGTTTTCTTCTCTCAACGTCCAGAGCAGCCCCTGGCACAGAGCAAGAGCTCAGTGAGTCGGTCTTACTGATTAACAAAAGAATGAAGGCGTAGCCTTCCACACAATTCAGGAACATCTGGCTCCTGCACTGGGAATCAGAAGACTCAATTTCTGGTCTTTCACTTTGACTCTTATTAGCTTGGGGACCATCATCCCTCATAACTCAGTTTGCTCATCTTCCAAATGAAAATATTAAAACATATTTTTTACATACCCCACAAAGTTGTGAGGATCAACTATCCACTCAATGTATTATTTATTTATTTATTTATTTATTTTTTAGCATCTTTATTGGAGTATAATTGCTTTACAATGGTGTGTTAGTTTCTGCTTTATAACAAAGTGAATCAGCTATACATATACATATATCCCCATATCTCCTCCCTCTTGCGTCTCCCTCCCACCCTCCCTATCCCACCCCTCTAGGTGGTCTCAAAGCACCGAGCTGATCTCCCTGTGCTATGCGGCTGCTTCCCACTAGCTACCTATTTTACATTTGGTCCACTCAATGTATTTTAATTTATTTAATTGCTCTGTATGAGGTTCTGGGAATATTAAGTGACTTTAGCTTTCAAGGAACTTAGTCTAGTGAAGAAGACAGAAAAACAAACAAACAAAAAAATTGCAAGTCAGTGGGATAGCGTATAAAATAGTGGCACACTCAGAGTATTGTGAATGCACAGAAGAGTGACAGCTGACACAGGCTGGGGGTACAGGGAAGGTTTTCTAGACATGACAGTTGTGTGGGTCCCTTGGATCAGGTTACAAGTTACCTGGGGTAGGTGTAAGTGAGTGCAGCACTTCAAGGCAGTGGGTAGGGGTGAATACCCAGATGCCCAGGGGTTAGACAATCAAAGGGTTGGGTGGAGGTGTGTATCTATATACAGCTGGGCACAAGCTGAGTATGTACAGATCTGTGCAGGGATTGGCAATAAATTGTTCTGGTGAAACTAAGCAGTAGAAATCATGAAAAACATTAATTTCTTTGTAATGACATTTGGACTTTATTTAGCAAAGGATTATAAATTGTGTGGAACATTATCAGATTAGCAACTTAGAAAAATCACTGGAAGCCTATATGAAGGATGGATGGGGAGATGAGACTGGAAAAACATTGATGGCAAAGGAAATTGGTTAGGGAGCTACTGGAAAATCTGTGGGAAAGGTGAGGGGGAAACCGAGGAACTGAAATCGTGTTAAGGGGCTAAAAGAGTTGTTGGGTGGATTAGAAGAGACTGAAAAGATGGACTCAGTAGTGACTGACAGCCTGTGGGAAAAGGGTAATTCTCAGGTTTGTGATTTAGGTGACTGATTGGGTAATGGTAAACCAGACTATGATAGCTGGATGTCTTCAGTGGGTGAATAATGTAGTGTCCAGTCAAAGAGATCTATTTTACATATTTGTTTGATATTTAGTTAGACAACTCTGCACTAGGTGGAGAAGTAGGGCACCTCGTGAATGCTACCAGCCTTTCCTCTACTGTCCTAAGCAAGTCATCTCTAGCTTCAAACCATCTTATTCCACCCAAACTAAAAGAAAAAAAAAAAAAGGACAGCTATTAAGCAACCGTCTCTCTTTGGAAGGATGTTCTGTGAGCATCTCTTTTGAATACTTACCTTCTTTTTTCTTTTTAAATTTTTTAAATTTATTTATTTATTTTTGGCTGTGTTGGGTCTTCGTTTCTGTGCAAGGGCTTTCTCTAGTTGTGGCAAGTGGGGGCCACTCTTCATCGCGGTGCGCAGGCCTCTCACTATTGCGGCCTCCCTTGCTGCGGAGCACAGGCTCCAGATGCACAGGCTCAGAAGTTGTGGCTCACGGGCCCAGTTGCTCCGCGACATGTGGGATCCTCCCAGACCAGGGCTCAAACCCGTGTCCCCTGCATTGGCAGGCAGACCCTCAACCACTGTGCCACCAGGGAAGCCTGAATACTTACCTTCTACTACAAGAGATATATTTGACATTTCTCTCTGAGAGGGAATCTGGTACATGTGGATTTTCTCCATTTGTTTCCAGTAATCTTTTAGCTATTGCAAAAGGTTCTTTCTCTCACAGACTGGTGGTTGCCAAGGGGGAGGGGGTTGGGGGAGGGATGGAGTAGGAGATTGGGCTTAGCAGATGTAAGGTTTTATATATAGGATGGATAAACAACAAGGTCCTACTGTATAGCACAGAGAACTGTATTCAGTATCCTGTGATAAACCATAATGGAAAAAAATATGTAAAAAAACTATGTATATATATATTACATTATTTATATATATATATATATATATATAAATATATATATATATAACTGAATCACTTTGATGTTCCATAGTAATTAACACAACATTGTAAATCAACTATACTTCAATAAAAAAAAGATTCTTTCTCTGAACAACTTTTCGTCTGGTCTGCTGCATGATGGTTTGGATTATAGTGTTATTTATTAAGATGGGGAAGGTGGGATAAGCAATAAATCTGGGAGTGGGGTGGTGGGGATTGGTGTGTGGTCAGGGAATTCAGTTTTTGATCTGTCAGCCTCTGAGACATCCATGACATGTTTAGAGGGCAGTTGGATGTTTATAACTGGAGCTTAAGTAAACAGAGTCCAAAGCATCAGAGAAGGCACACAAAATGTCCGTGTCCTTTGGCCTCAGCAATAAAGAGATCATTGGTGACTTTTGCTATTGACACCTATGGAAGCTGGATTTTAGTATTGGGGTATTTATGAAAGGGAAGTGAAAATTAGACACAGTGATCATGGACAATACAATATATGATACATTTTCTAGGATGTTAAACTATTTTCTATTAACTTCCTATTATGAAAGATGATTTAGTCATCAAACCCTCTCTCCCATATACACATATTTTCCCATCCTTTCTTGCAATATAGTTCTATGACAGTTTTTGTTAGCACAGTATTTGATCTCCACATTTTTCCATGACTATGCCCATACTATGTGCAGCTGAGCCATGTAGACTACTATGATTTTATTTCCTTTCTTGAACAATACATTTGTGCTTCCTCTGGAATTAATAATTTTTATGACTTTTTTGTTTAGTTTTCTGCATACCTAGAACAAAACCAATCCAAAACACTGTCAAGAGTATTAATTTTCCCTCAATATTTTCAAACATATCAGATGCTCTATCAGTTTTGTCTTCTTTTTGGAGAAATATTTCCTGTGATCTCCCATCCTCTTCCAGTCTGGACTGGTTGTCTTATTTGCCTGTGACCATATGTCTTCCTGGGCTTTCCTATATCATCCTGGGAATTGCCTTCTCCTCTCCTTTGTTGGTGTGTCTGTTTCTTTTATCTTCTGTCTTCCTCCTTTTTGATCTATCCTTTCATTTTGATGGAAAAATGTAGTCCCATGATCCTGGAAAAATATTTGGAAGTACTTTTGTTCTAAATTACATGCTGAGTATCTCTATTCTTTGCTCACGTTTAATCAATAATATGGATGGCATAGATTTCTTGGTAGAAGATCATTCTCCCTCACAATTTGAAGGCATTTTTTCCTGTTGTTTTCTATCAGCTAGATTGGCATTAGAATCTCTGTGCCATTCTGACTTGAATCCTTTGTTTGTGTGGGTGACCTATTTTGTACTTTTTTTTCTTTCATAGTTATTAGGATCTATTTCTCACCACTAGTATTCTAAAATTCATTCATAATGATGTGATTTGGTGTGTGCCTGTGTCTATGCTGGGTACTTAATGAGCTCTTTCAATCTGGGAACTCATGTCCTTTGTTTCCTTGTAAATTTCTTGTATGACTTCTTTGATAATTTCCTTCCCTCATTTTCTCTTCCTGGATCCTCTATTATGGATATCAGCCCTTCTGGACTGTTTTTAGTTATATTTAATTATTTGCTATTTTTTATTTCTGTCGTTTGTTAGTTTGTATGTTTTACTTTGGGAGAGATTTCCTCAATCTCATTCAATGGTTCCATTGATATATTTTTTTTAAACATAGTGTAGAGACTTTTAATAATCAAAAGCTCTTTTTAAAAACTCTCTGGGGGGCTTCCCTGGTGGTGCAGTGGTTGAGAATCTGCCTGCCAATGCAGGGGACACGGGTTCGAGCCCTGGTCTGGGAAGATCCCACATGCCACGGAGCAACTGGGCCCGTGAGCCACAATTGCTGAGCCTGCGCGTCTGGAGCCCGTGCTCCGCAGCAAGAGAGGCCGCGATGGTGAGAGGCCCGCGCACCGCGATGAAGAGTGGTCCCCACTTGCCGCAATTAGAGAAAGCCCTCACACAGAAACGAAGACTCAACACAGTCATAAATAAATAAATAAATAAATAAAAGAACGTGAATTTCTTAAAAAAAAACAAAAACAAAACAAAACAAACAAACAAAAAACTCTCTGGGGACTTCCCTCGTGGTCCAGTGGCAAAGAATCTGCCTTCCAATGCAGGGGAGGCGGGTTCAATCCCTGGTCGGGGAACTAAGATCCCACATGCCGTGGGGCAACTAAGCCCACGTGCCACAACTACTGAGCTCCTGTGCCTCAATGAGAGAGCCTGTGTGTTACAAACTACAGAGCCCATGCACCCTGGAGCCTGCACACCACAACTAGAGAGAGAAAACCCGCACGCCATAACTAGAGAGAAGCCTGCGCCACAACGAAAGATCCCGCATGCCTCAACAAAGACCCCGTGTGCCACAACTAAGACCCGACACAACCAAAAAAAAAAAACCTCTCTGAATGTTCTTTTTATAGCTGTATGTTTTTGTTTCATTAACTTTTATCTGTCTTAGGATCTCAATTATAGACACACATTTTGTTTTCTTTAACTGTCTGCACTGTTTTTGTTTGTTTTGATATGTCTTTCAGATTACAGAATTGCCTCAAATATCTGATGTTCTTGGTTTTCTATTCATATTTTAAAATAATGCACTAAAATCTGTTTATAATCTCTTTGTACTTGAGTGGGGTTTCTTGACTGGTGAGCTTCACTGTGGGGTGATTTGATTGGTTATCTTTTGAGACTTTCCCATGTATCAGAATATTTTCTAATGGATTAAGTATTGCTTCCCCAAAGAGGAACCTCCGATTTTTTGTAGGGGAAGAATATATTGGATTACCTCTTGGAAGCCAAGATGGGGGGAGGAACACAGAGAGGTTCCTCTTATCATGCTGTGTGATTTAACTTAATACTCCTGTTTTCAGTATGGTATCCCCACACTCTCCTGATTGTCATGTTTTCAACTCTAGAATGTCTTTGGTTTAACATACACAGAAAACAACCCTTTATTCTTCTGCTGGAGGAAAGGATGAGAAGATGCTCAGCTGAGTGGAAGGGGTAGAAATTCAGGGATCTGGGAATCTATTTGCATGAAAACTTCCAATCAGTCATCTTACTTTCAGTCTTATTTCCACCACCATTCTCAGAAATATCTTCTCTAATTCCTGATCCTTTCTCAGATAGGGTAAATTAGTCTTTCTTTACTGCCAGAAGTTTCTCTTTTTCTGCCATTTCAGGGGCAGTGACTGCAACCTTTAGGGAGAGCTAATGATTTTTAAAAATTGTGTTCAGGTTGTAAATCGATAACACAAAAAATAAGTAACCCGACTAAAAATGGGCAAAAGACTTGAATAGATTTTTCTCCAAAGAAGATGGATAAATGGCCAATAAGCACATGAAAAGATGCTCAACATCACTTGTCATTAGGAAAATGCAAATCAAAGTAATCATGAGATACCCCTTCACACCCATTAGGGTGGCTACTCTTAAAAAACTATAGAATAACAAGTGTTGGTGAGGAGATAGAGAAATTGGAACCCTTGTGCACTGTTGGTAGGAATGTAAAATGGTGCAGCTGCTATGGAAAACAGTGTAGCAATTCCTAAAAAAAATTAAACTTAGAATTACCATAGAATTCAGCAATTTTACCCCTGGGTATATACCCCAAATAATGGAAAGCAGGAACTTGAACAGATATTTGTATACCCATGTTCATAGGAACATTTTTCACAAGAGCCAAAAGGTGGAAACAACCCAAGTGTCCACGGATGGATGAATGGGTAAACAAAATGTGGTATATACATACAAAATCATGCAGTCTTAAAAAGAAATTATGACACATGCTACAATATAGATGAACCTTAGGGACATAATTCTGAGTGAAATAAGCCAGGCACAAAAGGACAAGTATTGTGTGATTCCAATTATATGAGGTACCCTAGTGTAGTCAAATTCATAGAGACAAAAAGTAGAATGGTGGGGCTTCCCTGGTGGCGCAGTGGTTGAGAATCTGCCTGCCAATGCAGGGGACACGGGTTCGAGCCCTGGTCTGGGAAGATCCCACATGCCGTGGAACAGCTAGGCCCGTGAGCCACAATTACTGAGCCTGCGCGTCTGGAGCCTTGCTCCGCAACAGGAGAGGCCACGATAGTGAGAGGCCCGCGCCCCGCGATGAAGAGTGGCCCCCGCTTGCCGCAACTAGAGAAAGCCCTCGCACAGAGACGAAGACCCAACACAAGCCATAAATAAATTTAAAAAAACAAATAAGTAAAAATTAAAAAAAAAGTAGAATGGTGGCTTCCAGGGGCTGGGGAAGGATGAAATGGGGAGTTATTGTTTAATGGGTTTGGAGTTTCAGTTTGGCAAGATGAAAAAGTTCTGGTGATAGATAGTGGGGATGGCTGCACAGCAATGTGAATGTACTTAATGCCACTGAACTGTACACTTAAAAATGGTTAAGATGGTAAATGTTACGTATATTTTTACCATAATTTTTAAAAATGTGTTTCAGCTGAAATAGGCCAACCAGAAAGTTTTACCTAAAGGACTCTTTCTACACCTCTAGCTCTTGTGATACTAATGGAAACATTTGAGGACAATAATCAGTGAGGGAACAGAAGATTCCAGGTCTTCTCTTTTCCAGACTAATCTCCCCACTCAAGGGCCTATAACCTTTTCTACATAACCTGTTTTTTTAATTTGCCCTTCTCTATCTGTCATCCGGTTTGGGAATGCCAGAGAACTCAGAATTATTAGCAGTGTTCAATGGGCAGTGAGTAACTTTTTCAGTGTTTGTTTTATGGAAATGTTAATGTACCTCAAGACACTGTAAGGTATTTTTGGAAATGAAGAGTTTTGTGGTCAAATGAGCTAAACAGCTATTGCTTGTATTATTGTTTTTGTAGGATTTTCCAGAGTATTTAATAGGCTAATGTGCACTGTCCGTTTCCAAGAGCAAGATAGAGGATTTGGGGCTTCTCAAGCATTTTGGATTGCAGTCTTTTCCATCTCAGTACCGTTTTCCATGGAAAAACGTTTGGGAAATTTTTCACGAGTGTAATTGTTAACTCTGTTGTATATACTGAGTCCCATCAGTTTATGAATTTTCATAAGTGTATGCTCAAGTGCAGAAATACTTCTTGATCTAGGCTATGGAGCTTTTGGAAAGAATTTCTTCCAAAAAGAATTTCAGTTCTTGGAAAGAATTTCCCTGGAATGTCCTCTGAGAAAGTCGACATGATTTCTTCTTGTATGATACAGAAACATATGCTCTGCATACATACAAGACACTGTCACCCAAAATAGACATTTGCCTAGCTCTAAGGCTGAAAATTTAGTTAGATCGTCTCATTTGAGTGTCATAAATCATACTTTGAATTTTTCCAAGGCTCTGAAAGCACAGAACTCTCATATACAGGTCCACAATTTCTTATTCAAAATTCAGAATTGCCAGATATACCTTGTAATTGGAGACTTTGTGAAATATAATATGATGCCTGTACCATGATATTACACCCCGACAATGACTGGAGTTACACCCTTTTAAACAAATGCATCAGTATTTGCTGAATATTCCTACTCGCTAGGAAAAATAAAAACTAGCTATAAACATATCAGTCTATATCAGCTTTTGTTGCCAAATGAGTTTTAGTGACTCACTTACTAAAAATAACATTTAGTTTCAGAGTTGTTTTTTGGATTTCAGAATGGCAAATAAGGGATCGTAGGCACACTAGTGAAAATGAGGCTGGATTAATGCTAATAGACTTTTGTTACCAACAGGCTCCATATTTTTCAATAGTTTACTCTTTGGAGGAACAGTGGAGAAGTATCCAGAGAGAGAATCCTTAGGGAAAAAGGGCAGGGGTAACTGTTCTTAAATCTAATTCCCTGGCCTCCCCTCCGGGGATGGGGGGTGGGGAGGAGGAATGGGGAGGCAGTGTTTAATGGGGACAGGGTTTCAGTTTAGGAAGGTGAAGAATTCGGGAGACAGGTTGATGGTGAGAGTTGCACAGCAATGTGAATGTACTTAGTGCCACTGAACTGTACAGTTGAATATGGTTAAAATAGTATGTTTTATATTATGTGATTTTCACCACAATAAAAAAAAATTAATAAAAAATAGCTAATTCCTTGGCCCCTCCTGCTTGATTCTCTTTCATATAGTCTTAGAAAGATGAACTCATTTGTTCTAATTCTCCACCTTCCACTGAGGAAGGTGAGAACTTCCAAGTTACCGGAAAACAAAACACAAAACCAAAAAACAGTGAGGATCAAATGGTTGTGGGATCTAAGGTGACACAGCAAATCTAGGATGGAACTTTCAAAAGTGAGTATCATTTAGTTTATGTAGTGGATAAACCAAGCGCCAGAAGTTAGAAGGTATGACTATGTTACTTACTACCTGTGTGACCTTTGGCAAAGCCCATATTCTTGATCTTTCAGTTTCCCATTTAGACAGTGAGGAGCCAACAATCATTTTATGGTCCATTTAGTATCTCTAATCGAAACGACCTTATCCACAAAGAAGTTAACTGCAGGTGAAATATCTGTGTGGTCGAAAAACAAACAAACAAACAACAAACAATGACATTTCTTGCTCCTGGAGGATCTCCTTCTGGAAAAGAAAGCTACCCTGAAAGACATGCATAGAAATTTATTTCCTCCGTCCTTGTGGACCTCTTACTGTACTCATAGCATATTGTGCTATATACTGTATTAAATGTCTTAAATGTCTGCAATAAGAATTTCATTTAGATTTAATGTCAGAATTGTAAATGTTAATGAAATGCTAATCGAGTGATTACCAACACATGCTTTGAAGTTCCTCAAATATGCACAAAAAAAAAAAAGAGAGAAGAACTTATAAGAAAAATGGAAATTTACTCTGTAGTTTGGTGGGGTTTTTTTTGTTTTTTCTTTTTCGGAGTTGAAATATCTCTCAAATGCTCAGTTCTGAATAAACAGAAAAACAGCAGGAGGATAAAAAAACAAGGCTGAATTTCAGTCACACGGATCTCAGCAAGAAGTAAAAATAAACTCTGTAAATGATGTTTCTTTTCCACAGCTCCCAGAGGCAGGTTTGGTAAAAAGTAATTTGAAAATAGACAGATTCATCTTTTTGCCTTTCCCTGACTCTGCTTATTCTGTAACGTCTCCCATATTAATTAAAGATTTCTGGGATTTTGCTTTTTTCTCTCTTTCTCAGAGAGCCACCTAAGAACACAAATACTGGAACAGAACCTGTCTGGTAGTTTTGCGATACGCTAATTTCAGGAAAATAGCACAGAGCTATTACCTCAGAGTTTACCTGGTCCAAGCTCCCCGTTTATCGATGAAGTCTAGAGAATGGAGGTGATCTGTTGGGCCTCACAGCTAGTTTGTGAAAGACCTGTGACTGATCAGAGCTCAGACCAGTACCTTTCCCCCCAATACTGCATGCTGTCTGCTGTCCTCAATTAAACTAAGACAGTGTCCTTCGTAACTCACTGTTGCAATAAATACCTCTGTGGTATGGCATAGAGTTAGACGGTTCAACCGCGACATGAGCTCCATGTAGCTGGGTCCTTACAAGTTCAGCACCTGAGAAAAATTAAGTGGAGAATTGAAAATCATATCCAGCTGGACGTTAGCATGTGTTAAACAGGGTTTTGATGTTAAAGGTTTTAAGTGCGTGACTGGTACACCTCAGGGCAAGGCCCAATCTTCCCTGAGAATCTGTTCTTGCTTTTCTTTCTTTTCTCCTTTAATCAATCCCATTCAGTTTTCAATTCTCTTTCTCACTTCGCAAAGTGCCAGACAAATTACTGGTATCCTCTATGAACCTCTGGTTTCTTATTGGTTTCGGAACTCATACCCTCTTGAGAATATTTCAAGGTAAATCTTGCTCAAGACACGTTTAATAAAATTTTAGGGACACAATTAAAGCTAAAACCTTTATACAACTTTCACAGCTCTTCATCTTCCATTTTCTAATTCTCTTCTGGAATGTATTTTCTTAATGCTTTATGTTTTCTCTAAAATTCTTTCTGCTCTTCTTTAACAACATGTCTTCTGAACTATGGGTGGTCTCAAAGTCTTAAGATTATTAATACGAAGTTGCTGACATTCAACTGTTTTTGAAGTATGAAGATGGCAACTTGGTTGCCAAGGTTCAATCTAATACATTGTAAAGCAATTTGGAATATACACATTTCAGCAGAGATTTTTTTTTCTTAAAGTAGAGAAACTATGTAATAAAACCATGATTTTTATTGAACATTGTAATGTAGAAATTTAAAGGTTTTTAAGAAAAATTCTGCTTAGATGATTTTGTTTATCTGCTTATAGTATAAGTAATTTTATGTCCCAGTTTGCCCGTAAGCCTCCAGGTTTTGCCTGTTGACAAGCATTCTGTCTGTTTTAGCATTTGCTCAGGATTTTTCTCAAACAAAGTATTAGTATTAACTGTTGCATTAACAGAATAATACCACCTTGTTAGGTTGGTTTTGGTTGATCTCTGCTTTGTGTCTAACATCTGCTCTGATGCTTTTTAGCAGTATGTGAGCTACATGCATAGTGAACAGAGGTCTTAGCTTAAGGTGTAGTCAAATCACTCTTTTTAGACACAACAAATAGATGTCTCCTTTTCAAGGGAGGAATGTCAGGTGCTCATTGATAAAGAGAAATGTGTTCAGATACAAGCAGTATGGGATGGCTAAGCCTTTCTGGTCTTGAATGGTGCTGGGAGAGGCATTTGAATTTGCTGCCCTGGTGGCCACTCCATTTGCCAGCCAGTCGTGACATGGCCTTGCCAGGACTCCTGCCAAGGCCTGAGAGATGCTCCAAGCTACCATGTTAGCAGTTGGCAGGATCAGTGACAAACATGGACAATTCTGTTAGACATACACAAAATGTGTGTGAGCTAGAAGCTGGGCGGTCCTGTGTAGATCGCATTGTGAGTAGGGTGAATGTCTTCACCATGGTGATTTTGTCACCCTGTGTGTGGTATAGGTCTACAGCCACTATCTAATTGTTTGGTGATACTTTTTTTTTTTTTGCAATAAACCTTTTTGACAGAAATAAGTTCAAAAGGAAGAAAAGTGCCCTTGTAATGAAAATTTAAGTACTAAATTTTCATTCTCAAGAAAGTTGATGATGAATGTGTAACTTTCACAAAATGTTTGTCCACAATTACCATCCACCTCGGAAGCTGTTTTGCCATCACTGACCACATGGAAACAAAAAAACACAAATCTGCTGAATAAGCCTCAACACCCACAAGAGAATTAGTAGCTTAAGAAGACTGTTCCTGAACGCAATAATTTAATCATTGCAGTCTAGATGGTGTGTTCACATATAATAATGTGAAGCTTGGCTTTTTATGTACACTTTTTAAATAATTGTTCTTCCGAATTAATTTCTCTTATTTTGTTATTCCTACTTTTCTTCTGTACATAGTACAAAAACTGAATTAATACTGTTACTGTGTTGGCTCCATTGACAGAAGAAAATACTCACTAGCAGTTAAATGATGACAGTTTTGTATTACTGTGATCAACCGGTTTCTCATCTGAGCCACAGAACACAGAAAACTGATTTGGGAGACTGTTTTCTCAATTCTGCCAAAGGTAGTACAAAACTAGTGCCATTCCAGATGTGCATACCACGACATACAACCAATGCCTTGGAGTATTAGAGCTTCATTCTCGTAAAGAACCCTGGCTGAAAAAGCCTGAGTCACATGTTTCAAATTGAAAACCCATAAAGATAATACCAAAAATACCAAAAATCATCTTCCACCTAGTCATAGAATCAAATAAAGCTTTTGGAGGTTCATTCTTCTAAAGGTGAAATTTCTGACATTATTTTGGACACTATTATAAATTCAGTTAAAAATTCCAACATTGAGACGAAATTATGTGCTTTGTGATGTTATTACAAACTCAGAGTTTGGTGAAGCACACCCTCATGATACAGTCAGTGTTGTCACTAAATGGAGAAACTTATAGAACAGAAATGTATATGGAATTAATGGGTTGCTACATTTCATAAATCAAAACGTACAAATGTTTAAACCTATGTAATTGACTTACATGTCCCATAAAGTTTTTGAAATGAAATGTTTTTGTAAATAAGTTCTCTAGTTTTAATTGCATTTTGTTCCAAATCACTTGGACATCTTTTATTAAAGCTTTCAATAATTGGCACACCAGAAAACTTGAGCCTTTGAAAACATCAGCTTTTTTAAAGTTTAGAAAATTGCAATTACTAAAATCAAAATTTGCAAGCAGGAAGATCTTGAACATTAATACAAATGCAGAAGAATTGATCTTGCATACGAATGTAGGGGCACATCTCATCCAATGAGATTGTGAGAGCTCAAACTGTATGAGCCTTAATTCTGAACTTCAATGAGACGTTGAAATATTTCAATTTTGAAGAAGGTTCTTTTCATGGAACTTTTATTTTTAATTAGATGCATTCATATTTTCTACCAGAATGGAAATGAAGTTGAGAAGACTGAAAACTTTGCAGCATTTATCTGTGAATCATTTTTAAATGTTGTAGATAGAGACATCTTATTTGAAGAATTTGGTAATATAAAAATATTTATCAATGAAAGTAATTTGGATGGAAATCAAAAGACAGAAACTTTAAAGATAATTTAGCTGAAATATTTGTACATTTTCTTACAAAGAATTAGAATTAAGAATATCCCCCTATTTAGCAGAATTTGTTCTGATCTCACCCAACCATCTATAGAGTTTTTTCAGTTAAAAATAATATGGTGTAAAGAAGAGATGATTGACAATTCCAGTGATTTCAAATTTATTTAATAAAAATTCAACTTTTAAGAAGATTGTCGGAAACTTTAGAAGAAAATTAAAAATAATATTACTACCTTAATAAAAATAAATTCTTCAGACACGTATTTGTGACAGTTTTAGAGGCTGCTATGTCTTAAAAACTGATTAAAGTATTTAAAAGTAAGCCAAGAATAATTACTCTGCAAAAGTTTTTTTCATGTTCATAAAATTGGTATAAGAAAGTTGTAAAATATTTGCTTTAATGGACACAAATATATGATTTTTTGTCTTTTAGAGATAATTTTGAAAATCCTTTTGAATAGAACAATTTTATGTATCTATCAATATTATAAAACCTAGGTTTTATTTTATTTTTTTAAATTATTTTTTCTATTATTATTTTTTGGGGATAATGTTTTTTTCCAATGAACTATTTATACTATTGTCATTAGAAATGCCACTGATCTTACTTGCCTCATTCTGGTTTTTATTCTTAATACATACTTTTCCTATTTTCCTGATGATTATAATGCAAATGTTATCAAATTTTGATTCTTCTGGTGGTTTGGAAGTCGTACACGCTGCTCTTCTTCAACTAAGTCACTGTGACACATTACAATTATATACCTGTACAAATAATTATATATGAATTTATTTTTTCTTAATCATTGGTGAAAAGGAAATAGCATACTTTAATCCTCTTTCTTCTTTTTTTTTTATTTAACATCTTTATTGGAGTATAATTGCTTTACAATGTTGTATTAAAAACTGAGTTTTTAAAAGCAAGAAATAACTTGTGGAATAATTTCCCTCTTCCTTCCTTTCTTCCTTTCTTTTTGGCTATGTCCTCTCCTCCTTTCAGGGCCAATTCAAGCCTGATGCTTTACATATGCTAAGATAAAATACTATCAATATAAATACACCTTTTTGACATCTATCTTCACTTCTTCTCTCCCACATTTTCCTATTGGGACCAGGAAGGATTTCTCTGAGCCTTTTATTCATCGTGGATTACTCATCATCTGAATCACCTTTGACTCCATTACCTTGCACTGAATTATCTTTTCATACACTGCCTATGGCTTTTGGGTGATGTATGTCATGGCTTATAGCTTTTGTGTCTCTATATAAGGGTTGGTGCTCAAAAAAGTATGTGTTGTTGAGGACTGTATTCCATACTATAGTCAAAGAAGATAGTCTGGATTCTAGACGGAGGGAGGGGCGGGTTACAAAATAAATGTATGACTGTGTCAAATCCACTGTTTTTATAGTCTTCTTTCTAGCAGCAGAAAGAACTCCTGCGATAGTTCTGGTTCTGCGGAATATAAGAAAGGCCAGTTGGGGGTGGGGATAGGGGTTGGGAAGTTGGTGGAGGCTTTTAATTTAGTTGATCCAAAACGATGAAATGTGAACTAGGAGGGTGATATATAAGATTATAAACATTGAGAATAAATGTATTCTAGAATAGTTATATTGGTTAAAAAAATGGTACTTTAGAAATACGGTAAGTAAAAGAAAATGTCAAAACCAAGGACATTAAAGAAAAGGAAGAAAACTTTTATTGTAATAGGAAAATATGGGAGAGAGGAAGTGAAGATGGCTGTTGAAAACATGTATTTATTTTGATAGTATTTTATCTTAGCCTAGCCTAAAATGTGATGTGTTCACATTCCTTAATAGAAACTGATTGAAAAGTTGTCAGTGGGGTGGCAATGCAGAGAGGAAAGAATGGATTGGTGCAAATAATGCTACATAAAAAATGTTATATTTTAGAGTTTCCTACAGGTACATTATCTCCAGCGTTAGCTTTCAACAAAATAACAGCAACAAAAGACCCTAGTGATTTTAAAGTGAGGTTATTGATACCAGCGTGTGCTGGGAATCAAGCCATAATTAGCATTCAAAGATTTATTATTAGGTTAAGAGCATTTCAAATCAACCATATCTTATGTACATATAAGATAATCTCTTAAAGGTCATGCCTCTTGGAGACACTTGTTTTCTGACAACTTACTATCCCAGCCATCTGCAGAGGCATGGGGGAAAAATAAACAAAAGTATAAATAAATAAGACAGAAAATGAATTTTAACCTCATCTAGGTATGGAGAACATGGAAATAATAACACATGCCTTTTCTAGACCACACTTGCAGATTACGAAGATGAGTGAGAAAGGAAAGTTAACTTTGGCAAATAAATACGTTTAGAGTCTCCTAAATTTCTTGGCTTCTCTTATTTTTCAAGTGATTATTAAGAGGGAATTAGGGAACCTCAATATGTTGTAGAGAAGGGTTTCAGAATTGGACTGTTGAGACTTGAGGGTTTTTTATTCCGGATGAGATTGCAGTGACCTTGAACAAAGCAATTCAGTCCTGGGTCTCAGTGTCTTCACCTCCCAGAAAAGGAGTTTTGGTAGATGACAGCTGAGTTACTTTCTGACAAATGATTTGAAAACCTATGTAGTATCCAAATGGGAAGATGCAAGGGGTAGAAACCATGAGAGCAAAGGAACTGTCCAGGGTGCTTAGAAACACTGGGGTCCATTCATTCTCTGGAGTTATGATCAGAAGCCACAGTATGACTCCATCTGGTATTCATCCAGCATCTCTACTGTGTTAAATGCATAGTAAGCTATTCTGTCAGTATCAAGTGTGTATAATTCAATATACAATCAATTTCCTTTTGCTTAAGGGAGAGATTACATATTTAGAATCATCTCTGCTCTGTCTTCAACTAGTTGCTGGCCTTTAGATCAGTCATTCCATCCATTGGTTATTTAGAGCAGGATATTAGAGTAGATTTTATGGCATACTTGCAATATTGATTTTCCAAGAGTCATCTTGGGACAGGTGAGGATGCGTACATTGTTAAAGAGGTAGAAGGGACGGTGATGGAAAAACACACCTTTGACCACAGTGCGAAAATAAAGAGAAAGGAAAGAGGAAGAGGAGGACCTGAAAGACAGGTAAGGGGAGCTAATTATAATTAAGCAATCCTCAGTTGCTTGACCAGACCACACTGAAGGAGGCTGTGGATGTGTGTACACTATATTAGCTTGTCACAGCATGACCTTGTACTCCATCATGAATTGCCATGACTTCTTGCTGATAACCTACTTTGGGGTGGGGAAAGGTGCAATGAGGACGTGCTGCTGTTGAATCGTAGTGAGACGTAAGCCTACTGGGTGGAAAGGGGGGAGGTGAGAACTTTTTGAAGTTGAAATACGTGTACAAGGTCTATATCTTTTTCCCTTCTAGGACTGAGGAAAAAGTGTGTAGGCGGCAATCTTTCAAGCTGCTAAATTTGCTGGCATCAGTGTTCAGGCTAAGGACTATGGACCGGGGATCTGAAGTTGCAGGCTTAGTGTGACTGGTAGAGATCTTTAGGGAAGTGTGATGCTCAAAGTGACATGGCAGCATCACTGAGGTCACTCTGGCACAAAAGACCCCAAGGAAGAGTTTGGTAAGAATTAGACAGTGTCAGGGTCCCTGCTTAGCACAGAAGAACTTTGGTCTCATCAGAGGATTTGGAGAATGGATAAGATAACCAAGGCAGAAGCCCAGCCACATGGGCTCATTAAATGGGAAGGATTAATAGGAATTTACCCTATAGACATATGGATGCCAGGCCTCTTCTCAGGTCTGCTGAATACCAGGTTATAGCAGAACCTGGGGAGAAGGAAGGTAAAGGGTGCTCAGAAATTATGGGAATGAATGACTGAAAGATTCGGGGTTGTATTTGCTTAGACTGAGAACCAATGAGAAGGGACATTTGGGGAGAGAGACGTTTAGCTCTTTCTTTCAGCATGTCGAGTTTGAGGTTTTTATGACATCGTCAAAAGAGGCTGTGCAGGAGGTGGTCAAAATATGAGTTTGGTTTTGAGAAAACTGCTGCAGGATGATTTAACACCCTGCATACTGATTTTGATTTTCCTCCTACCTTTGAGTCTCCTGGGAATTTCCCCTTATTTCAGCAATTTCTTTGATATTTAGCCAATGTTTCTAGGGGTTTTGTAGGTGGGAGGTTTTCAGATTCTCAGCTGGCCTTATGGCTGGGGAGCAGCCTTAACACATTGGGTACTTAATAAATACTACTGGGTAAATGAATAAACGGAAACTGAGGATTATGAGTACATTTGATGGGAAGAGTACGGTAAAGCTTTCAACAAAATGGGCTGATAGAAAAGTCAAAATACCTGGCAGGGCAACCAGCCCTGCTGAGTGACAGGAAGGGGGGGAGAAGTCACCTCTGTTCAGGCGCGGCGAACCGGGAATGAGGCCTGAGATCGGAAGGGCACTGGAAGATTGTTAGGTCACTTTTTTTTTTTTTTTAACATCTTTATTGGAGTATAATTGCTTTACAATAGTGTGTTAGTTTCTGCTTTATAACAAAGTGAATCAGCTATACATATACATATATCCCCATATCTCTTCCCTCTTGCGTCTCCCTCCCTCACACCCTCCCTATTCCACCCCTCTAGGTGGTCAAAAGGCACCGAGCTTATCTTCCTGTGATATACAGCTGCTTCTCACTAGCTATCTATTTTACATTTGGTAGTGTATATATGTCCACACCATTTACAATGTTGTGTTGGTTTCTGCTGTACAGCAAAGTGAACCAGCTATGCATACACATATATCCCCTCTTTTTTAGATTCTTTTCCCATATGGGTCATTACAGAGTACTGACTAGGGTTCCCTGTACTCTACAGTAGGTCCTTATTAATTGTCTATTTTATATACAGTAGTGTGTATATGTCAATCCTAATCTCCCCGTTTATCTCTACCCCCACCTCTTTCCCCCCTGGTAACCATAAGTTTGTTTTCTACACCTGTGACTCTATTTCTGGTCACTTTTAAGAAGCGAGTTCCTATATGTGATGAAAGAAGAACGTGGTTTGCATTTCTTTAATGATTAATGATGTTGAGCATTCTTTCATGTGTTTGTTGGCAATCTGTATATCTTCTCTGGAGAAATGTCTATTTAGGTCTTCTGCCCATTTTTGGATTGGGTTGTTTGTTTTTCTGATATTGAGCTGCATGAGCTGCTTGTAAATTTTGGAGATTAATCCTTTGTCAGTTGCTTCATTTGCAAATATTTTCTCCCATTCTGAGAGTTGTCTTTTCGTCTTGTTTATGGTTTCCTTTGCTGTGCAAAAGCTTTTAAGTTTCGTTAGGTCCCATTTGTTTATTTTTGTTTTTATTTCCATTTCTCTAGGAGCTGGGTCAAAAAGGATCTTGCTGTGATTTATGTCATAGAGTGTTCTGCCTATGTTTTCCTCTAAGAGTTTGATAGTGTCTGGCTTTACACTTAGGTCTTTAATCCATTATGAGTTTATTTTTGTGTAGGGTGTTAGGGAGTGTTCTAATTTCATTCTTTTACATGTAGCTGTCCAGTTTTCCCAGCACCACTTATTGAAGAGGCTGTCTTTTCTCCATTGTATATTCTTGCCTCCTTTATCAAAGATAAGGTGACCATATGTGCATGGGTTTATCTCTGGGCTTTCTATCCTGTTCCATTGATCTATATTTCTGTTTTTGTGCCAGTACCATACTGTCTTGATTACTGTAGCTTTGTAGTATAGTCCGAAGTCAGGGAGCCTGATTCCTCCAGCTCCGTTTTTCTTTCTCAAGATGGCTTTGGCTATTCGGGGTCTTTTGTGTTTTCATACAAATTGTGAAATGTTTCGTTCTAGTTCTGTGAAAAATGCCAGTGGTAGTTTGATAGGGATTGCATTGAATCTGTAGATTGCTTTGGGTTGTGTAGTCATTTTCACAATGTTGATTCTTCCAATCCAAGAACATGGTATATCTCTCCATCTATTTGTACACTACCAAATGTAAAATAGATAGCTAGTGGGAAGCAGCCTCATAGCACAGGGAGATCAGCCTGGTGCTTTGTGACCACCTAGAGAGGTGGGATAGGGAGGGTGGGAGGGAGGGAGATGCAAGAGGGAAGAGATATGGGGATATATGTATATGTATAACTGATTCACTTTGTTTTAAAGCAGAAACTAACACACCATTTTAAAGCAATTATACTCCAATAAAGATGTTAAAAAAAAAAAGAAGAAGAAGAACCTGGTTATAAGAGTATGGGAACGTGTGGGTGGAGAGTGAGAGATGTGGCTGAGAAAGGCAGGTGAGAGGTGAAACAGCAGTTTGTGTGGTAAGCAAATTTGGGGAGAGTTTCTTGAAGATAAAGGAGACCAGAAATTGGAAGTTTTATTCTCACCACTACTAAGTGTTATCTAGAATTTCAGAAGAGTCAAACTTTGTTTATTAACTGACTTCTTCGATTAATATTGGATCTTAAATGATTATTAAAAGTTTGCGGTGTTGTATGTGAAAATATGACACCTTAGGTCATAGATTAGAAAATACGATGGGGGTCTAAAATCTTTAAAGCTTTATACCATTTAAGAATACTCATCAATTTTATTCTCCTTTGCATAACTTACAGATGATTACAATAACTTCAGAGAGGCTGGTAAATCGAGCTGTATACATTTGAACAATCATAATTTTAACGTTAAAATGCATACAACATCAAAACCGCAAAGTGCTAACTAAGTATGGATGAGCAAGAGAGTTTGGAGAAGAGCCTGTATCCACTTCCCCGGACTCTCATAAGAACCCTTGAATATTTACTCAAGGGGATGTCATAGTTTGATTTTGTCCAGGAATATTTAGTTCTACTCACTGAGTTCATTAAACCCAGCTGTTTTTCTCAAAGAACTAGCTGAAGGAAATGGCAGAAATGGTGACAGAGAAGCAGAAATAGAAGACCAGAAAAGGTGAGAAAGCAAGTGTAAAACAGGAGGAGTGATCACAGTTTCACACTGTTTATATCATTTGTTTACTCTCAAATTCTCCGAGTAGGTGATTTATTAAATAAGGCCCTTTGTAATCACACCACCAACTTCTCCACTAAAAATAGGACGGGGCTGGTTTGAACTTTCTGGAAA
Organism: Eschrichtius robustus; assembly: GCF_028021215.1. Lineage (NCBI taxonomy): Eukaryota > Metazoa > Chordata > Mammalia > Artiodactyla > Eschrichtiidae > Eschrichtius > Eschrichtius robustus. The sequence continues at coordinate 5,827,144 of NC_090834.1, forward strand.
TCTCATAAAAATTAGCGTCAGATGCCTCTGCTGTCCTCTGACTGTGTGAGGTTTTGGACTCCCTGCCTCTGTCCGTTCCAGCTGAGGCTCTTTGACTGCAGGGCCACTGACACCCACTTCTCATCAGCCTGGCAGAGCCCAACGGGGCACGGTCTCTGTTGGGTTGGTGAGGACCCTGGTCTGGGGACAAACAAAGCCAGGTGCCACAAGGACTCACCAGAATGCCACGTGGTGGCCAAATGTCGTGAGATGTAAAGTTGCTTGTGGTAGTCTGCTGTCTGCTAGGATGAGATTAATTAGGGAACAGGAAAAAAACATGCACGTTGCTTTCAGATAAGTGGAGGACAGCCAATTGAGACCAGGCTTTTAGCCTGTCTCACGGCAATCACTTACTCCGAGGGCCTGTGTGTTTACACACACTCACATGTGCTTATGAAAACTTGTCTCCACCAAATGGAGCCAGTGGACAGTATGGAAGGCAAAGACACAGCAAAACTCCTTTTCTCAAACCCTCAAACTCTATTACACCATCTAAAGAAATGGATTCTGTTATAACCTGTGCTTAAAAGTTGGATAGCAGTAAGAAGAAGTGGCAAATGTGTTTCTATTGAGGATGTTGACTGGAGAAATTATTTAAATTTTCCACATGGAAAAATAGATGCAGAGCATGTATGAATTTTTTCAAGGTTATTCGACAGTGGTGCTACTGTGTTTTGGTGGGGAGCATGGCTATTTTTAAGTCTGATGAAAACTATAGATAGTTTTCCCAGAAAAATGCATGCATACTTACACACACACACACACACACACACACACGATGGAGAGGGAACTTTGGATGCTATTTCAAAGGGACTGTTTTTTTCTCTGTAGCTCATTTATGAACCCATTTATGGGTTCAGGATAAGAAGTTCTGGCATAGCATATTATGAAAAAATATCATGTGGGTGAGGAAAATCTGAAAACTTATTAAAGGTTCCCTATGTTTCAAGAATTTGACTAGGTACTAGATGGACATTATTTCTAATTTTTGTAACCATACTGAGCAATAGGGCCATTACCTCTCTTTTATAGAGGAGAAGGTTGAGGCTAAGAGAGAGAAACTCACTTGGCAGGAAAAAGTATTTCCTAGCAATTAGGAGCCTAGACTCTGGGGGCAGATTGCTTGGGTTCAGATCATGGTTCTTTTCCCCCCACTTATCAGTTAGAAAATTCTGGGTGAGTTTCTCATCCCTTGGTGTCTTGGTTGCCTCAGTCATCAGTGGGCATAATGATGGAATTTCACTTCATAAGCTCTTACGAAGATTCAGTAATACAAGACATGCCAAGTGCTTAGAACATTGACTGGCACATGGTGAGCACTAAATAAATATTTGTTGTAATATTATGGTTAAAGACCACAAAACTAGTAAGTAAGTAGAGGATCCAAGAATCAAACCAAGTTCTGGCTGGCTGGAGCCAGACTCCTTCTGCCACCATGCATGTTTCCAGACTTGTTTTACGTTTGTCCTTTGACAAATCATATAATGTTTCCAAATTTTAGTTTCTGTATCCGTAAGATACAGATGATGATAGTAACAATGAAAACACCTCCTTCCTTTCTGGGGAGGATTATATAAGACACCAGTAAGTACAGTTTAGTAAACTGTCAGGAACTGTGCCAATATTCATTGCTGTTTTCATCAGCGATTAAAGAATCAATTTGACTCAAAGCAAAGAACTCTGTGTTTCCCCTTCTACATTTATCATCATGGAATTAAATTTGTATCACATGCACTCACCTCCAAATCTATCTCAGAAGACACAAGTCATTGGAGGTGGTCACAGTTCTGAAATGAACACTCCATCGTCTTAATGACTCTCAAAGTGGGATATAAAGGAGAGTTTAAGCACCCCCTGGACCTTCAATAACATTTTCCTAAGGTGGGCAGAAAAAACACCAAGTGTTTTTATTAAAATAAATGTTTGGGAACCACATTTATGTTTATTCCAAAACTGAGAGAACATAGTAGTAGCCAACGACTTCATTATGTTGGCACAGAAACCTATATTCTTGTTAAACATCAAGTTCCTTGTCCTCAGCTGGAATGCATGATTTCAGTTACTCTTCAAAAGGTCAGTTTATTTCTGGGAGTAATATTTCTGCAATGCTAAGAATCAGAGGCCAAAAGGGGAAAGAGGACATGGCCTATGGAATAGATTACATCCCTTTCTGGAGTCCCTGAGGGAAGCTTAGAAACGAGAGCTTAGCTGTCCTAGAGTGGAGACTTCTACTTTGGAATGGAATTACGATATTGCAAGAGACTCATCTAATCAAATTTAGTTCCATCTTGCTCACAGAGTCTAATTCCCTAGACGTCAATTCAGGTCTTTTTTCTGCCAATTCATGTCCCTCAGGCCCTTCGAAAAATAATTTGCAGTGTCCCATTGGTTGGCCAGGCATATATTGAGTGCCTAATATGTACGAGGTATGTACACTAGTCCAAGAGGAAAGACATGGTTTCTTTCCCAAGTTGTTCACCCTGGTGGAGGAGAGCATCCTGCCAAAACCCATCTTAGGACCTGCAGTGTGGTAGGGGCCCAATAAATCTCTGTTGAAGGATTGAATTCATGCCAATAAAAGTATAAAGTGCTAGAGGAGAAATGTTGCTGGGAAATGAGCTGTTCCTTTGGCTGGCGGTGGTCAGGGAAGAATTCCCAAGGGGAGTGACATGTGCACAATGTTGCTAGAAATGTAGGGATTTGCTGGATGGGCAGGGTGTAGGAATTGGAGGGGAAGAGCGCCTAGGTGTGAACCTGCAGTTTGGGCTAAAAGCCCATCAAGCAGCAAGAGATACGGGGGCAAACTGTCACTGCTTTAATAGTCTCAATAAAAGGAAGTCCGAGTTTATTCTGTGTTTCTGAGGAGTCCCACGAAGTTTCACAGAACTCATCTCTCTCTTCCATTTGTCCTCTTAGCACTTCATACCCACAGAAGATTATTGACATTCTGTCCACGTGAGCAGAGAGTTTTGTACCAAGTCTGAGTCAGGCATTAAAAGCTGATCCTCGAAGGGTCGAGTCCACACCCTTCATTTCACCACTTACAGGTTCTTCACTGCTGTGCTGCCTTCTTCCATGGGTGACTCAGGGCTGGGAGGTCAAGTGGCTGAGACTGGTGGTGTCACAGAGCTGGGGCTGGTGGAACGGCAGGATATACGGTTATGCCAGCACTCACCTGAATTGTGGAGAGGTGGAGGCTGGAACCAGCATCTTCAAGGAATGACAGGTGAGAACCATGGTGACTGGTCTGCAGCCAGAATACATGACCACGGAGTGGATGAAAGAAGGGGTCCAAGACGCAAAACTAAGCCAACAGGACCGACAGGAAGTTCGAAGTAGCTATAGGAGAGGATGGCAAGTCTGGAGGAATTTCCTGGGCTGGTTTCAGATACTTGTGATGCTTTTGAAGAATTGCCTGTGGCCAACGGTTAGAACCCCTTTTATGGGCTGCCATGCGGTGGCACTCTGCGTGTGCCTCTCAAGTTTGTAATGATTTCTTAAAGCCTGTATTCCTAACTGGATTGTAACTTCCACAACAGCGGCAACTGCGACTGCTGTTCCTTTGATGTTACAGTCAGTACTTAGCTTAGTAGGTGCTCAATCAATATTATTGAACAATTCATGGGATGGCTGTGTGGCTGGCCTGACTCTCCCTTCCGGCCCTGCAGGTATGTAATTGGTGGTTTTGTTGAGATGGAAACGATAGGTGAGATCTTTTTTTTTTTTTTTTTTTTTTTTTTAAACATCTTTATTGAAGTATAATTGCCTTACAATGGTGTGTTAGCTTCTGCTTTATAACAAAGTGAATCAGTTATACATATACAATATGTTCCCATTTCTCAAAAATATGGAACGCTTCACGAATTTGCGTGTCATCCTTGCGCAGGGGCCATGCTAATCTTCTCTGTATCGTTCCAATTTTAGTATATGTGCTGCCGAAGCGAGCACGATAGGTGAGATCTTGATTAAAACTTGGATCCACTGGAGCTCCTCCCCCGAGGAAAAGAATATGATGGACGTTCTCTGTGGAAGGAAGCTGCTGCCTTTTGAAGTTGTATCTGAGGGACCTGAAGAGAACCTCGCCCATTAATTCTTCTACCAGAGAACACCATCCTTCCCTGAGCTTCCTTTCTACCACAGGCCAAGACTGGGTTTTTTTTGTGTAGCAGACACTCAGGAAATGCCTGTTGATTTGACTTTTCAATGTGCCATACAAGAAAACAAAAGGCAGAACGTTTGAGATTTCTCTGAAATGAAGGAAACAATTTGGATAAAGGTCATGAGAAGGAAGAGGGCTTCTTTACAAGCACAAATTTAGATTTGGAAGTTAGCCTCATTTTACATGCGGGGATCCTGAGACCCAGTGGGTGAAATGCTTCGCTCGTCCACGCAAACACATAATGTTTACGTGTCCGTGCAGCACTTCAATTTTGATTTTCATTTGCGAACCCAAACTTGAACCCAACTCTTTGACTTCCTCTCACACTCAGGCTTTCACGTTTCTCAGGAGGAAGAAGGTAAGCACGCCTGGTCTATGACTGAAGGTGCTGAAGGCAGCTGAATAAGGAGCCCAAAATATGCACCTTATTAGCCTTGATTTCTTCTTAACTTTGAAGTTCTCTCCAAGGCTTTGAGAGTTTTCTTTTATTCATCCACACACAGTTCTGTACCTCCGGACAGCTCTCCATCTCCACACACATACGTATCTATGATTCTACAGACAGCTTTGATGGATATCTGTGAGGCCACATGTTCCTCCATTCATGCTTTTCCTTTCTCTTAAATATTTATAAAGGTTCACAAGCAGAAATAAAAGTCCCTCAGATTAAGAGCCAACTAAAAATAGCACTTCCATTCCTTGCCAGGCAATCTGGCATCAATCAAGGCCATCGGAAAGATGCTAGGAAGGAAAGAAGAGGAGCTGATAACTTTTTATCCAGTTTTTTTAGTTCTCCCCCTCTGTTATTAATAAGTTAGCAAGACAGACAGCTTGAGATGCAACCCAGATGTTTCTGGGTTCCTGCTGCTGAAGATAGTTGCTGCTTCATGGATTCTCTGATAAAATGTGTCCATGTGGAGAGAGGGCTTTGAACTAGCTAACTGCCAGGGAAGTCTAGTTGTTGGGCAAAGGGAAAGATGGGTGGAATCTTCAGGATGGGGTGGGGACTTCATGAACTCTCTAGATAACCACCACTTCTGTTCGTTGGGTTTGGGCTTGCTTTGGGCCCTGTATACGGAACTGTCATTGACTGCCAATAATGGCTAATTTATAGCTCACGTGTCAATAGTGGGTTTCTTTTTAAGTCTTGCAGCTCCCCAGGGCTATACCGTTGGAAAGCTAGGCAGTCATTCTGTCGCTCTGGATTGTCCCTTCATTACCTCTAGCAGGTGGATTTGAAGTTTCCCCTGGGGATTCTGGTCTCTTATCTCTCCCTGGACGTTTTTGCAAATTGTGAAGTTCTTTATCAGAGAGGTACTGAAATTCCAGTCACCTTTCTCTGATTCATCTCTTCTTACCTGTGGTCAGATTTTATCTTCCTCTGAGTGGGAAAATTGTTATTAGATCATGATGCACTCTTTTCTATTTTTTTTCTCCTGCCTCTCAAAACGTTGGTTTATGTGTTCAAAAGCTTCGACTTTTGATACTTTTATCACAGATAGGGGTTTTCAGGGCAGATTTTCAAATGTAATGCCGTGAATTTGACCCTTGGATTTGAGCTGAATCAACTGCTTTCTGCAGAATAATGTATAAAATTATTACTACTGGTAGAATGGCAGTAAAAAAAAAAAGCGGAAAGTGCATAAGGTGATGAGTACAAGAGAGAAGAATGGAGAACAACCCTAGGTAATAGCTCAAGGTTTTTTCCTGTTATATGATCCACAGCACCTTTCTCTTATCTATTTATGCCTTTTAACCTGGGTATAGTCATTGGGAAGGAGAAAGGAGAAAAATAATTTTTTACAAATGGATTTTCAGTGGGAAAAATAAGAAAGTTTTAAATGAATTCAAATCTGAGCCAGGTAAGTGACTTTATTAATAATCTACATCCTCCATATTGTGTGTATTGGTTTTTCCCTCAGGAACGTTTATTCCTTTGGCTTCAACTGAATTGGCTGAAGCAAAGAAGAGGTGTTTGCAATTTTTTTCAGTATTCAACTTGTCCAAAATATTTTTTTGTTCAGAAGATGAATGCCTTTCACTGCCACAAATAAATAAAAAGTGGCATAGACAAGAGGCTCCAAATTTTGCCCACTGCCCATTTTCTATTACATGAACTGTTTTAAGCCAGAGAGCACTTGATTGAGATCTTATTTTTATGATATTTTCTATTTGTTTCCCTACATCAGAACAAGTTACTTAAGGTATGAGATTGTTCTCATTTAAAGGAAGAAGTGGATGTGAAAGTGCATCAAAAGCCCTAAAGAACTATTTCCATGGAGGGAAAATAGTGTGGTTATTATTGATGAAGCTAATAATGGAAACAATGTGATGAGTGCTTAAACATATTGGAACATCCCCCAGTGTCACCCACTGTTCCCTAACTGATGGATTCCAGCTCACACCACTCCACAATGTCTTGGGGTTATTTCACAACATTAATATACATTATTTTTCCTTCTGTGCAAATATAGGCTTCTGTTGTCTCCTTGATGTAGATGGGAAGAGCTGGTTATTGGTTTCACACAGGCAACATTATGTGTTGAAGACATAAAATTTCTACCTTTTTCTCTGTCTCTCCCTCAGATTCCTGAACAATCAAATGACATCAGTTTCTTCATGTACCTTTAGGACCCACGAGCATGTTACTTTCACTTTCCCAGTTTTATTGACAAATAATTGACATGCATCACTGTATAAGTTTAAGGTGTGCAGCCTAATGGTTTGATTTACATGTATTGTAAAATGATTACAATAGGTTTAGTTAACCTCTATCATCCATGTAGATACAATAAAAAAAAAGAAAAAGTTCTCCTCGTAATGAGAACTCTTAGAGTCTACTCTCTAAACAACTTTCCTACATATCATACAGCAAGTTAACTACAGTCATCATGTTGTACATTATATCCCTAGTATTTATTTATCTTATAACTGGAAGTTTGTACCTTTTGACCACTTCCCTCCAGTTCCCTTCCTCCCTCCATGTAACCTTTTGATTATGGGAGCAGTGGATACTTTCTCCTGCTGGAGACACCCATTCACTCAGTATTCCATTACTTAACACTTAAGGTGTTCCAGGCACCATGTAAGTATCAAAGGAGATTAAAAGATGCTTAAAATGAAATTCTTGTGTTCAGGTTTTTTTTTTTTTTTTTCAAATCTAATGAGGACAAACATACATGAAAACAGCTAAATCCATCATAAGGTATAACAGAGTGTGCTCTGGTAACAGTGTGCAGTATCTGGGGCTGTTTCTCTAATAGCCAGGATTCACCGGTCTAGGAAATGAAGGGTTGAAATGGGAGGGACACCATGTACTATTATCCTTAGTGACCCACTAGCCAAATTTTAGTTTCTTGTTCTTATGACTTTATGCCCTGCTGGTCTAGAGGTCTTAGTTCCAGAGAGAGGAATGCTTTCACCGGGAGACACAACAGTGATTCCATTGAACTAGAAGTTAAGATGGCCCCCCGGCCACTTTGGGCTCCTCATTCTTCTGAATCAACAGACAAAGAAAGGAGTTGGCTGGGGTGATTGATCCAGACTACTGGGGGAAATTGGACAGCTACTCACAATGGGGGTAAGGAAGAGTATGCCTGGAATAATCCATAGGGCTCACCAAGTCCTGTGACTAAGGCCAATGAAAAACTACAACAACCCAATCCAGGCAGGACTACTAATGGCCCAGACCCTTCAGGAACGAAGGTCTGGGTCACCCCACCAGGTAAAGAACCATGACCAGCTGAAGTGCTTGTTAAAGGCAAAAGGCAATACAGAATGGATAGAAGAAGAAAAGAGTTATAAATACAAGTTAGGAGCGTGAGACCAATTACACAAATGAAGATTGTAATTGTCATGAGTATTTCCTCTTATTTTGTTATCAATGTGTTTGTGTGTGTATATATATACACACACATATATTAAGCAAATGTATTTGTTTTCTTTCCTCTCATTTTTTATCATGTAGCATAAGATGACTTTATATTAGTATTTAAATGCTGTTAATTTTACGCCATAATACTTAAGTTTTGAGATATTAAGAAAAAGTAAATGTCGTTCAAGTAGATGGCCTCTTCTGGAAGGGATCTGTGTGCTTTTAGTTGTGTACAGGATAGTTGCCTCGTGTTAGGCAGAATTGTGACTTTTTTTTTTAAAGATCTTTATTGAAGTATAATTGCTTCACAATGGTGTGTTAGTTTCTGCTTTATAACAAAGTGAATCAGCTACACATATACACACGTTCCCATATCTCCTCCCTCCTGCATCTCCCTCCCTCCCACCCTCCCCATCCCACCCCCCCAGGCAGTCACAAAGCACTGAGCTGATCTCCCTGTGCTATGCGGCTGCTTCCCACTAGTTATCTATTTTACATTTGGTAGTGTATATATGTCCATGACACTCTCTCACCCTGTCACATCTCACCCCTCCCCCTCCCCATATCCGCAAGTCCATTCTTTAGTAGGTCTGTGTCTTTATTCCCATCTTGCCACTAGGTTCTTCATGACCCCCTTTTTTTTTTTTTCCCTTAGATTCCATATATATGTGTTAGCATACTGTATTTGTTTTTCTCTTTCTGACTTACTTCACTCTGTATGACAGACTCTAACTCCATCCACCTCATTACAAATACCTCCATTTCATTTCTTTTTATGGCTGAGTAATATTCCATTGTATATATGTGCCACATCTTCTTTACCCATTCATCCGATGATGGACACTTAGGTTGCTTCCATGTCCTGGCTATTGTAAATAGAGCTGCAATGAACATTTTGGTACATGACTCTTTTTGAACTATGGTTTTCTCAGGGTATATGCCCAGTAGTGGGATTGCTGGGTCGTATGGTAGTTCTATTTTTAGTTTTTTAAGGAATCTCCATACTATTCTCCATAGTGGCTGTATCAATTTACATTCCCACCAACAGTGCAAGAGGGTTCCCTTTTCTCCACACCCTCTCCAGCATTTATTGTTTGTAGATTTTTTGATGATGGCCATTCGGACCGGTGTGAGATGACACCTCATTGTAGTTTTGATTTGCATTTCTCTAATGATTAATGATGTTGAGCATTCTTTCATGTGTCTGTTGGCCATCTGTATATCTTCTTTGGAGAAATGTCTATTTAGGTCTTCTGCCCATTTTTGGATTGGGTTGTTTGTTTTTTTGTTATTGAGCTGCATGAGCTGCTTGTAAATCTTGGAGATTAATCCTTTGTCAGTTGCTTCATTTGCAAATATTTTCTCCCATTCTGAGGGTTGTCTTTTGGTCTTGTTTATGGTTTCCTTTGCTGTGCAACAGCTTTTAAGTTTCATTAGGTCCCATTTGTTTATTTGTGTTTTTATTTCCATTTCTCTAGGAGCTGGGTCAAAAAGGATCTTGCTGTGATTTATGTCATAGAGTGTTCTGCCTATGTTTTCCTCTAAGAGTTTGATAGTGTCTGGCTTTACACTTAGGTCTTTAATCCATTTTGAGTTTATTCTTGTGTATGGTGTCAGGGAGTGTTCTAATTTCATACTTTTACATGTACCTGTCCAATTTTCCCAGCACCACTTATTGAAGAGGCTGTCTTTTCTCCACTGTATATGCTTGCCTCCTTTATCAAAGATAAGGTGACCATATGTGTGTGGGTTTATCTCTGGGTTTTCTATCCTGTTCCATTGATCTATATTTCTGTTTTTGTGCCGGTACCAAACTGTCTTGATTACTGTAGCTTTGTAATATAGTCTGAAGTCAGGGAGCCTGATTCCTCCAGCTCCATTTTTCGTTCTCAAGATTGCTTTGGCTATTTGGGGTCTTTTGTGTCTCCATACAAATTGTGAAATTTTTTGTTCTAGTTCTGTGAAAAATGCCAGTGGTAGTTTGATAGGGATTGCATTGAATCTGTAGATTGCTTTGGGTAGTAGAGTCATTTTCACAATGTTGATTCTTCCAATCCAAGAACATGGTATATCTCTCCATCTATTTGTATCATCTTTAATTTCTTTCATCAGTGTCCTGTAATTTTCTGCATACAGGTCTTTTGTCTCCTTAGGTAGGTTTATTCCTAGATATTTTATTCTTTTTGTTGCAATGGTAAACGGGAGTGTTTTCTTAATTTCACTTTCAGATTTTTCATCATTAGTGTATAGGAATGCAAGGGATTTCTGTGCATTAATTTTGTATCCTGCTACTTTACCAAATTCATTGATTAGCTCTAGTAGTTTTCTGGTGGCAGTTTTAGGATTCTCTATGTATAGTATCATGTCATCTGCAAACAGTGACAGCTTTACTTCTTCTTTTCCGATTTGGATTCCTTTTATTTCTTTTTCTTCTCTGATTGCTGTGGCTAACACTTCCAAAACTATGTTGAATAATAGTGGTGAGAGTGGGCAACCTTGTCTTGTTCCTGATCTTAGTGGAAATGGTTTCAGTTTTTCACCATTGAGGACAATGTTGGCTGTGGGTTTGTCATATATGGCCTTTATTATGTTGAGGAAAGTTCCCTCTATGCCTACTTTCTGCAGGGCTTTTATCATAAATGGGTGTTGAATTTTGTCGAAAGCTTTCTCTGCATCTATTGAGATGATCATACGGTTTTTCTCCTTCAGTTTGTTAATATGATGTATCACGTTGATTGATTTGCGTATATTGAAGAATCCTTGCATTCCTGGAATAAACCCCACTTGATCATGGTGTACGATCCTTTTAATGTGCTGTTGGATTCTGTTTGCTAGCATTTTGTTGAGGATTTTTGCATCTATGTTCAGCAGTGATATTGGCCTGTAGTTTTCTTTCTTTGTGACATCTTTGTCTGGTTTTGGTATCAGGGTGATGGTGGCCTCGTAGAATGAGTTGGGGAGTGTTCCTCCCTCTGCAATATTTTGGAAGAGTTTGAGAAGGATAGGTGTTAGCTCTTCTCTAAATGTTTGATAGAATTCGCCAGTGAAGCCATCTGGTCCTGGGCTTTTGTTTGTTGGAAGATTTTTAATCACAGTTTCAATTTCAGTGCTTGTGATTGGTCTGTTCATATTTTCTATTTCTTCCTGGTTCAGTCTCGGTAGGTTGTGCATTTCTAAGAATCTATCCATTTCTTCCAGGTTGTCCATTTTATTGGTATAGACTTGCTTGTAGTAATCTCTCATGATCGTTTGTATTTCTGCAGTGTCAGTGGTTACTTCTCCTTTTTCATTTCTAATTCTATTGATTTGAGTCTTCTCCCTTTTTCTCTTGATGAGTCTGGCTAATGGTTTATCAATTTTGTTTATCTTCTCGAAGAACCAGCTTTTAGTTTCATTGATTTTTGCTATTGTTTCCTTCATTTCTTTTTCATTTATTTCTGAACTGATCTTTATGATTTCCTTCCTTCTGCTAGCTTTGGGGTTTTTTTGCTCTTCTTTCTCTAATTGCTTTAGGTGCAAGGTTAGGTTGTTTATTCGAGATGGTTCCTGTTTCTTGATGTAGGCTTGTATTGCTATAAACTTCCCTCTTGGCACTGCTTTTGCTGCATCCCATAGGTTTTGGGTCGTCGTGTCTCCATTGTCATTTGTTTCTAGGTATTTTTTGATTTCCCCTTTGATTTCTTCAGTGATCACTTCGTTATTAAGTACTGTACTGTGTAGCCTCCATGTGTTTGTATTTTTTACAGATCTTTTCCTGTAATTGATATCTAGTCTCATAGCGTTGTGGTCGGAAAAGATACTTGATACGATTTCAATTTTCTTAAGTTTACCAAGGCTTGATTTGTGACCCAAGATATGATCTATCCTGGAGAATGTTCCATGAGCACTTGAGAAAAATGTGTATTCTGTTGTTTTTGGGTGGAATGTCCTATAGATATCAATTAAGTCCATCTTGTTTAATGTATCATTTAAAGCTTGTGTTTCCTTATTTATTTTCATTTTGGATGATCTGTCCATTGGTGAAAGTGGGGTGTTAAAGTCCCCTACTATGATTGTGTTACTGTCTATTTCCCCTTTTATGGCTGTTAGTATTTGCCTTATGTATTGAGGTGCTCCTATGTTGGGTGCATAAATATTTACAATTGTTATACTTTCCTCTTGGATCAATCCCTTGATCATTATATAGTGTCCTTCTTTGTCTCTTGTAATAGTCTTTATTTTAAAGTCTATTTTGTCTGATATGAGAATTGCTACTCCAGCTTTCTTTTGATTTCCATTTGCATGGAATACCTTTTTCCATCCCCTCACTTTCAGTCTGTATGTGTCTCTAGGTCTGAAGTGGGTCTCTTGTAGACAGCATATATATGGATCTTGCTTTTGTATCCACTCAGCCAGTCTGTGTCTTTTGGTGGGAGCATTTAATCCATTTACATTCAAGGTAATTATCGATATGTATGTTCCTATTCCCATTTTCTTAGATATTTTGTGTTTGTTATTGTAGGTGTTCTCCTTCTCTTGTGTTTCTTGCCTAGAGAAGTTCCTTTAGCATTTGTTGTAAAGCTGGTTTGGTGCTGCTGAACTCTCTCAGCTTTTGCTTGTCTGTAAAAGTTTTAATTTCTCCATCAAGTCTGAATGAGATCCTTGCTGGGTAGAGTAACCTTGGTTGTAAGTTTTTCTCCTTCGTGACTTTAAGTATATCCTGCCACTCCCTTCTGGCTTGCACAGTTTCTGCTGAAAGATCAGCTGTTAACCTTTTGGGGATTCCCTTGTGTGTTATTTGTTGTTTTTCCCTTGCTGCTTTTAATATGTTTTCTTTATATTTAATTTTTGATAGTTTGATTAATATGTGTCTTGGCATGTTTCTCCTTGGATTTATCCTGTATGGGACTCTCTGTGCTTCCAGGACTTGATTAACTATTTCCTTTCCCATATTAGGGAAGTTTTCAACTATAATCTCTTCAAATATTTTCTCAGTCCCTTTCTTTTTCTCTTCTTCTTCTGGGACCCCTATAATTCGAATGTTGGTGCGTTTAATGTTGTCCCAGAGGTCTCTGAGACTGTCCTCAGTTCTTTTCATTCTTTTTTCTTTATTCTGCTCTGCAGTAGTTATTTCCACTATTTTATCTTCCAGGTCACTTATCCGTTCTTCTGCCTCAGTTATTCTGCTATTAATCCCGTCTAGAGTATTTTTAATTTCATTTATTGTGTTTTTCATCCTTGCTTGTTTCCTCTTTAGTTCTTCTACAACCTTGTTAAATGTTTTTTGCATTTTGTCTATTCTATTTCCAAGATTTTGGATCATCTTTACTATCATTATTCTGAATTCTTTTTCAGGTAGACTGCCTATTTCCTCTTCATTTGTTAGGTCTGGTGTGTTTTGACCCTGCTCCTTCACCTGCTGTGTGGTTTTTTGTCTTCTCATTTTGCTTATCTTACTGTGTTTGGGGTCTCCTTTTCACAGGCTGCAGGTTCGTAGTTCCCGCTGTTTTTGGTATCTGTCCCCAGTGGCTAAGGTTGGTTCAGTGGGTTGTGTAGGCTTCCTGGTGCAGGGGACTAGTGCCTGTGTTCTGGTGGATGAGGTTGGATCTTGTCTTTCTGGTGGGCACGTCCACGTCTGGTGGTGTGTTTTGGGGTGTCTGTGGCCTTATTATGATTTTAGGCAGCCTCTCTGCTAATGGATGGGGCTGTGTTCCTGTCTTGCTAGTTGTTTGGCATAGGGTGTCCAGTACTGTAGCTTGCTGGTCGTTGAGTGAAGCTGGGTCTTGATGTTGAGATGGAGATCTCTGAGAGATTTTCGCCGTTTGGTATTACGTGGAGCTGGGAGGTCTCTTGTGGACCAGTGTCCTGAAGTTGGCTCTCCCACCTCAGAGGCACAGCCCTGATGCCTGGCTGGAGCACCAAGAGCCTTTCATCCACACGGCTCAGAATAAAAGGGAGGAAAAAATAGAAAGAAAGAGGATAAAATAAAATAAAATAAAGCTATTATAATAAAAAATAAGAAAAAAAATTATTAAGAATAAATGTATTCAGAAAAAAAATTTTTTTAATTTTTAAAAATAGATTTATTAATTTTTTATAGTAAAAAATAAGAAAAAATTATTAAGAAAAAAATTTATTCAGAAAAAAATTTTTTAAATTTTTTAAAATAAAAAATATGAAAAAACTTATTAAAATTTTTTTTTAATTTCTAAAAATAGAAAATAAGGAAAAAATTATTAAGAAAACATTTATTAGGAAAAAGAAATTTTGTAAGTTAAAAAAAAAAAACAAAAAAAAACCACGGACGGACCTAACCCTAGGACTAATGGTGAAAGCAAAGCTATACAGACAAAATCTCACCCAGAAGCATACACCTATACACTCACAAAAAAAGGAAAAGGGGAAAAATTAATATATCCTGCTCCCAAAGTCCACCTCTTGAATTTGGGATGATTCGTTGTCTATTCAGGTATTCAACAGATGCAGGCACATCAAGTTGTTTGTGGAGCTTTAATCCGCTGCTTCTGAGGCTGCTGGGAGAGATTTCCCTTTCTCTTCTTTGTTCGTACAGCTCCCGGGGTTCAGCTTTGGATTTGGACCCGCCTCTGCATGTAGGTCGCCTGAGGGTGTCTGTTCCCCGCCCAGACAGGACGGGGTTAAAGGAGCAGCTGCTTCAGGGGCTCTGGCTCACTCAGGCCGGGGGGGAGGGAGCGGTACGGAGGAGGCGGGGCGCGCCTGCGGCGTCAGAGGCGTCGTGACGTTGCAGCAGCGTGAGGCGCGCCGTGCGTTCTCCCGGGGAAGTTTTCCCCGGATCACGGGACCCTGGCAGTGGCGGGCTGCACAGGCTCCCAGGAGGGGCCGTGTGGAGAGTGACCTGTGCTCGCACACAGGCTTCTTGGTGGCGGCAGCAGCAGCCTTAGCGTCTCCTGCCCGTCTCTGGGGTCCGCGCTGATAATCCCGGCTCACGCCTGTCTCTGGGGTCTGCGCTGTTAGCCGCGGCTCGCGCCCGTCTCTGGAGTTCGTTTAGGCGGTGCTCTGAATCCCCTCTCCTTGCGCGCAATGAAACAAAGAGGCAAGAAAAAGGTCTCTTGCCTCTTCGGCAGCTGCAGCCTTTTTCCCGGACTCCCTCCCGGCTAGCACCGAAGCCGGAGCCTCAGCTCCCAGCCCCGCCCGCCCCGGCGGCTGAGCAGACAAGCCTCTCGGGCTGGTGAGTGCTGCTTGGCGCCAAGCCTCTGTGCGGGAATCTCTCCGCTTTGCCCTCCGCACCCCTGTGGCTGCGCTCTCCTCCGTGGCTCCGAAGCTTCCCTCCTCCGCCACCCGCAGTCTCTGCCCGCGAAGGGGCTCCTAGTGCGTGGAAACCTTTCCTCCTTCACGGCTCCCTCCCACTGGTGCAGGTCCCGGCCCTATTCTTTTGTCTCTGTTATTTCTTTTTTCTTTTGCCCTACCCAAGTACGTGGGGATTTTCTTGCCTTTTGGGAGGTCTGACGTCTTCTGCCAGCGTTCAGTGGGTGTTCTGTAGGAGCAGTTCCACGTGTAGATGTATTTCTACTGTACCTGTGGGAAGGAAGGTGATCTCCGCGTCTTACTCTTCTGCCATCTTGCACCTCCCCTCCAGAATTGTGACCTTTTTACTGTTTTTATTTGGCGAATAAGTATGGTTTAAGGAGATAAGTACTGATGCCAAGCTGACAAGGTGTGGGTCTGTGGTAGTTCATTTTATGTACCAACATGACTGGGCTTAGAAATGCCCAGATAGCTGGTAAAACATTATTTCCGGTTGTGACTGTGAGGGTGATTCCAGAAGAGGTTACTATTTAAGTTGGAAGACTGAGTAAAGAAGGTCACATTCATCAATGCAGATGGACATCATTGGTGTATTTCTGTGGTAATGGGAGGCCACTAGAAGATTTATAAAGACACACGTAGATGAAAAAAAACCCAATTTTCTGATGATGGTGAGGATGGATGGAAATGGAGAAAGAACACCAATTTATGAGGTTATTATAAGTAGATTCTATTAAAGGTTAACAAACATCTAATTCAAGTGATAAGTATAATAAAGCGTACTAAAGGTTCTTCTCAACAGTTAAAATGTATAATCCTTTCTCAGAGTTTCCTTGTATCAGTCAGGATCTCAGCAGGAAACAAAAGGAATATTTGAATTGGGCAGCTAGAGTTGAGCAGAGAGACAGCTCATAAAGGCGTGGGCAGAGTGTGGGGAAAGCAAAAGAAATGTCATAATACTTTCAGCTTCATGAGAGTAGGTTTTTGGCCTCCCCAAAGAGATGAGGGGTGGGAGTGTCTTCTGGAACTCAGACACACAGAGCTGAAGTGGAAAATGGTAGAATCTCAGCCCTACTCCTGTTGATGCCACAGAAATAAAAAGGAATCGTTCTCTTGACCTCACTCTCCTCTCTTGCAGGTGCTCCCTATTGGTCAGACAGAAGAGGAAGTCACAGGGCAGGTGAGCATTTGATGCAGTGTGCATGGTTCAGCCTTCCAGGGCTGGAGAAGGGTAAGGGGTGAAGGGGAAAAAATGAAGGAAAAAAATCCATTTTTCATTATGGCCGAAGACGAGATTTACTGGCCTTGAAAAGTACTTTGGCAGAGATATTTACAGCTTCCAGAAAACACATGTGCTCCCCAAATATCTCAACCCCCTTTTGCCAGGTGAGGTCATGTGACTAGTTCTGAAAAATGGGCTGTGAGCAGAAGTTGCATATGTGACCTCTGGGTTGAAGCACTTAAGGGACAGCACTTGACCCTGTGGCTTTCTCTTTCTTTGCTCTGGCAACCTGGAAGTCATGTGTGCTGTAGAAGCTGGAGAAATAGGTTGGAGCCTGAACTACCTCCTGGGGGAGAGTTGTCCTGGAGGGACATTGGATCTGCAGCAGACTTCGCACAGTTAGAAATAAAACTTTGTGGTTGGGCTACTGAGATTTTGAGGGTTAATTTCTTCCTGCAGCATAACTTAATCATCCTGACTAACACAGCTAGGAAACTTCTAGCCTCAAGCACTGAACTCTTGAAAATGTAATTGGCTGGTACCATTTTGCTGAAGAAGAGTTTGCCAGTATAGGAGGCTGTGTGATACAGTTAAGAAAGGATACCGACCACTGCTAGCTGGATAGCTTCTTTCTACAAGACTGCGTAAGGATTTACTTATCCTTGAGTTCTCATCACCCAACTTGTTTGATTATCCTATTTCTGAATGTGCTTCTTCCCCAAATTTCACCTCTTCACACTTCCAATCCAGATGTAACATAGTTAGGTAACGCTTCAGATCACTGCCTCTTTTTTTTTTGAGGTTAACAGTTATTATTTTCTTTTTTTAAATTTATTTGATTGAGGTAAAGTTGATTTACAATGTTGTGTTAATTTCTGCTGTATGGCAAAGTGATTCAGTTATACATATATATTCTTTTCCATATTCTTTTCCATTATGGTTTATCACAGGATATTGAATATAGTTCCCTGTGCTATACAGTAGGACCTTGTTATTTATCCATTCTATATATAATAGTTTGCATCTGCTAATCCCAAACTCCCAGTTCATCCCTCCCCCTCCCTCTTCCCCTTGGCAACCACAAGTCTGTTCTCTATATCTGTAGACTCACTGCCTCTTGAAGGATAGCTGTCAAACTAATTGCTCAATTTGGAATCATAGAATCTCCCTACAAACTCTGGGAAGAGCTTGGATTTTGCAGCCAGACCTTCCTGTGTTTGAGTTTTATTCCAGTCAGTTATTAACTCTGTGACCTTGTGCATATTAATTAATTGAACCTCGATTTTTTTTCTCATCTGTCAAATGATAAAACCTACTTTGCAGGGTTATTGTAGACATTAAAAAAGATATATGTTAAGACATAGAAAACAAACTTATGGTTACAAAAGGGGGAAGGGTGGGGAGGGATAAATTAGGAGGTTGGGATTAACACATACACACTACTATATATAAAACAGGTGACCAAGAAGGTCCTACTGGAACAGGGACCTATACTCAATGTTTTGTAACAACCTATAAGGGAAAAGAATCTGAAAAAAGTAGACATATGTATGTATAACTGTGTCACTTTGCTCATACCTGAAACTAACACAGCGTTGTAAATCGACTGTAATTCAATTTTTTAAAAAAGAGAAAATAGCACAGTGGCTGCCTGGCATATTTTAGAAACTAAATGATTGATAGTCTTCATTTTCAGCCTGTGAGAATTCAGCTGAGTTTGTGGCTTATGGTAGCTGAGTTTACCATAACACCGTCTCAAGTCTTTACCTCAGGTTTGGTCATGTTGGTTGAGCCGTATCATAGAGCTTTGTGGGGTTTTTGCGAAGATAAAATAGATATTTTAAACTTCTGTGCTAATAAAATCTGCTGAATTTCTAAGAGCATCATTCTTGTTGGCAAGTTGACTGCAAAGTTATAGCTCCTGACTCATACTCTCAATTGAGAGTTTTTGGAGAGTATTCTATATTGAATAATGTTCAATTAAAAATGCAAAATATTTTTCTGTTGAGACTGTTTGGAATATTGGATCAGAAATTAGTCCAAGAGACAAAAGATGTGGTTACTGCCCCCATCTCTCATAATTTTTAGACATGTAATCATTGCTAAATCATTTAATCTCACCAGTTCCTAGTAATATTCTCATTATTAAAGTGGGAATAGGCATGTCTGACTTGCCTACACTCACGAGGTTATTATGAGAACAAAGAAAATAACATATATGCCAGGCTTTGGAGAATTTTTAGTTGGGTACAAAATATCTTGCACAGTGCCTTGCATTTGACTAAATATTTGCTGAATGGAGATGGGTGAATAAATAAAAACAGAATTAAAAAAATGGAAAAGACTTGGATTACAGTCAGTTTCCCCTGAGGATGGAGGAGCAAACATAGGAGTCCACTAGCCTAGAATATTGTAGCATTACTAGCATGGCTGGACTTAGTGACTTAGAGCTACAAAATTCCACACCAGAAAGAATTTTGAAAGTTGACAAATTCAATCCTCTCTATCCATAGGAAAGTGAGTACAGAAGGGGAAAATGGCTTGTGGATAGTGGTAAAGTGGGAGTCCCAACCTTTGTCTTCTAAGTTTAAGATGAGTGCTGTTTGCACACCATGCAGGAGCCTTCCTGGCTTGGTGATGGCCCCTTCAGCTCTGAGACTGTGCAGATTCTAGGGAAATGCGTCTGAGCCTTATTAGCACACACACAGATGAGATCTGATTCATGTGCTTTGCTTTAGATCCACAAACAATACAGTCATTAACTTACACACATTTTGTCCCATAAGCTCTGAGGGTATTTATAGTTGTATTCTGAGAATTCAAAAGTGACAGGTAGATGTTACCATTCCCTCAGGCTCCGCCCACACTTCCAAGGTCCTGAGGCTCTTCTTCAAATGAACAGAGGCCTTCACATGTTGACAAATCCTGTTCCGTGTGGTCTGGTGTTTCCAGGCATAGAGGTTCAGGTGCAGGGGTGATGTCACATTCCGTTACAGCTCTGTCATAAATGCACTTTCCATGGTGAACCATTCTTGCATTAAGGATCCTGAGACAACGACAGGGCCTGCTTCTGTCTCAGACCAACCCATGGCCTGTAAGGCTAAAACTTCTATACCAATAAAAGCTGCTGAGTTTCTGAGAGCGTCATTCTTGATGGCAAGTTGGCTGCAAAGTTATAGCTCCTGACTCACCACTCTCAATTGACAGTGTGAAAGTACACGTGGGTGTGGACACAAGACCCTTTGCACCATGCCTGGAAATGGGCTATGAATCAGGTAGTGTGCTTTCTTGCCATTGATGGTTCCTCACCATAAATTGGAAGCAGCCCAACACTGGATTTCAGCGTAGCTCTGGAGTATTTACTATGTAGGAAACATAAGTTATGCTGTATGGGTTCCTTACATTCATCAGTCCTGAAGAACAAGGAGAAAATTCAAATTTTTATTTTCCTTGGGTAGGATTCTTGGTTGTCAGTTCAAATGAGATTCCACAACTTGATTATGGGGGTCTTCACCCCAAAGTGTGGATTGAACCTGTGTCTCCAATGCAAAATGCAAGTCGAAAGAATTTCAAACATCTTCGTGGAAAAACAGGTTCACTTTCATTTACTCGTAGGCGTGGGTGTCTTTAATGAAAACGTCTTAAGTTGAAAACATACAAACTGTTATTCTTGATTATGTAATTGTAACAACACTCTAAATATATAAAATACCCTTTCTCTGGGTCAAAATTCCCCTTTGGTGCCCATAGTTTTGACATGATAGATGGATAGGGTGTGTGTGTGTGTGTGTGTTTGGGAAGTAAACTTAAAACCGAACATGAGTACATTGGGGGAAAAAATTGATGAGATACGAAGGATAAGGAAAGGGGGCAGGGTATTCAGGCCGACTCCATACTTCTGGTTTGTGTGTTTCTCATGCCTGGTAGAGAAGAGGAAAAGTGGGTTTGTAGAAGTGTGGACATTTTGGTTAAATTGGACTCAGGGTAGATTACTGGACCATCCCTTTTCCCTCTCCCCATCTAAATATTATGAAAACACTATAAACCCAATTCCACTTTCACACTTCAACCTTGTTTTAAAAATTCTTCTCATTATAATTATTTCTAACCTTTTAAGCTAGTGACTTACTGGAGTTGAGGATAATGAGGAGGATCCTTCATTTTCCCATATTTTGTGTTCGTAGGATACAGTAGCTATGAATTATATTTCCTGCCATAGCTCCCCAATTGCTGGGTGATCTTAGTTAAGGCTTTTGATCTCCCTTTGGGTCTGAAGAAGAAAACCAATGAAACTAATCTACATCTGAAGTGTTAGGTCCACCAAAATAGCAAATTTCAACATTTCCCCTGGCAGATAAGGCTGAGGTGAGGCAACTTCATCATCTACTCTGCAGGGAAGCAGGAAATGTAAAGACAAGAACAGAAAGAGACAGAATGGTGCAATGAAGTAGTGAATTAAATCTTTTTTTAATTTTAAATTTTCAGAAGTTTGATGTGAGAATTAGGTGAGCATGCACGTCAGTGCCTTTGGTAGGGACCAGTGAGAGAAAAAGAACCAGTGTTCGGTGAGTATCTTTCTGATGAGAGAAAACAAATTCAGGTATCTGTGGTAACACTTGTTTGTCTCCTTGTTTATCTCCTGAAACATCCCTCGATCTACACAGAACCACCAGAGAAAAACCACTGCACAGTCATCATGTTGCCCCAAATATATCTTAAAGAGCTGACCTGAAAATTAAGATGGAAATTCCGTGACTGGAGCTATGCATTGCTTACAGTGTGATCTTGGCCGTCGTTAAATACCCACCCATCTCAAATGTACACACAATCTTCCTACTGAATTTTCTTTGATTTGGGAAAGCTGGCTGGAGCTCTTATTCAGAATCCACCCTCTTTAATCTGTAAACCAGGCCAAGCAACTCTTAGGAACGATTCCTGAGATAAAATGGGTTATACAAAATATCAAATACATTATCTAATGATTACTCTGTCATCGAGAACGATATCTAAAATTCTCTGCCAGGAGTCTGAAAAGATGTTCTTTTGCCAGTTTGAAGCTGGGAATTCTGTCCCCACTTTATAGATGGGATGTGGAACGCTGATGTTTTAGAGCTGAAAATCACTAAGGACTTAAAAGGAGAAAAACACACATGAAGCACGTTGATTTTCAGTTATGTGGTTGTGTGGCCTGGAAACTCCCGTAACTCTGAATTCTGATGCTATCCCCATAAGGGGAGATTCTAAATCTAATATGAATTCTCCTAATACTTTTTCTGAAAAAACCAAAACAAAACAAAACACACACATTAGCTTAGTTTTACTACTAGTATGTTGTACAGGGCAGAATTTAAAGTTTTTGCAGCTGTCTAAATAGATTATTCTTCTAATTTGCCCTGAGTCTACAAAGCTTTATTCCTTCCACAAATATCTATTTTGTGCCTGTTTTGTACCAAGCTGTGATCTAAGGCACTGGGTACACAACAGGGAAATGTGATGCCGTCAGGGAGATTAGATCTGGCATTATTTTCCTTTCTATGATAAAAAAATCTACTGCAATTTTTGTACCCTTTTCCATGTCAGTTTCACCTTTGTCTCCCATCATAACTGCCACCATTATGTGGATGACGCTTTAGTCTCTTTCAGGATATTTGAAATCTCTCCTAAGCTGTGGTCTAAGATTTTCAACTTTCTGCTTTTCATACTTACATGTATCTCGAGCTCAAACTCTCTGAGACTATGCACATATATCTTCCTCTCTCCTCCACCAACCAGATCATCTTTATAACTTTTCTCATTCTCTTAATAGCACAGTATTCCCCAGCTGCCTAGTTGGGTACCGTCCCCCTCCGCGGGCCCGTACATGCAACATGTCAACAGGTCCTTTAATTCAGCCTCCCCTGTGTGTTCCCCATCACTTCTGCTCCACTCCTATCACCATCTCATTGTGGATTGACTTATTTCCTGCCAGCTCTGTGATAGTCACTCAATTGGTGCCCCATTTTTTTCTCTCTATTTCATCTCAATCATCACGCCCACTGCAGATTACTCTTTCCAAAGCACAATTTTGTTGAATCATTCTTTTGCTCAAATACCTTTACTGACTTCCTTTTGGCTACAAACAAACCCTAAACTAAGTAATATTCATTGTTTGGCCATAACCTATCAATTTTGTCCTTATCACTCACGGTTCCATTCATACGCATGGCACACGTATCAGTCTAGAAAGTTGCTCTCTACAAACGTGCATAAGGCTGTGCTATGCTTGAACATGTTCCTGTCAGAAATGCTTTCTCTTTTGGCTTTATTTTCCTCAAGTCTCAGCATAAGTGTTGGGTTCTTCACAAGGCCTATAACAGATCTCCTGTGACAGCCATTCCTTGTGATGTGGGTCTCATCTGTCCTCACCATGTCCTGATTTGGGCATATATCACATGCACTTGCAGAGTGTAAGGACCTTGAGTACCTGCTTCAGATTGTTCCGTGTCCATCTTCATTTCTCACATGGTGTCTAGCCAAATATCTTGCCATGTTGGATATTCCAGAATATTTGGTGAATTAAAAAATAAAAGAGAGAATGCTTTAGTCAATTAATTAACGGGAGATAGTAAGTGAAGTGGGTAGATCAGGGCTCTGTAGTCACACATCTGGGTTCAAATCTAGACATATCCTAGCTGCGTGACCTTTAGATATGTTATTTAATCTCCCCGTACCTCAGAATCAAGACCCATAAAAGGAGGATAGTATTAATACTTATCTCTTGAGGTTGTTGGGGGGCATAGTTATATTTATTTATGTGGAATATTTAGAATAATGCCTGGTGTACAGTGGATACTCAGGAAGCTTTAGTTAGCAATTTGTTTCAAATGCTGTTGAAATTCAGAAAAAAGTGAGTTCTGTGTAAACCGGAGTAACAGGAAGAAGCTTCCTGCAGAAGGTAGAACACGAGTTTGGATCCTGAATAATGGACACCAGAAGAAGGCATATTGTACTTTGTTTTCCCCAAGCTCTCAGAGCTAGTCATCAAAATGGTACAGTCTGTTGTCAACCATAATGGTGGTATTTCTTTTCAATCTCCAAGTCCTTTTATTCAGCAAAGCAACAACAGCCTTTCGGGGCACGTTTTGTCTCCCCTGCACCTGGCCTGCATGTTCAGTGAAGACCATCAGGACCCAGAGTTCAGGGTTGCCTCCTGTTGCTGACACCTCTGCTTTCAGCCTCGCTCGGGCTCAGCCCAGGAAACATCTGCAAGGGCAGCTTCTCACTGACACATTCTCGCCATCCGACGGCCTGGCCGAGAGCAGCCTGCTGGGCTCACCTCCTCCAGACGGTGGTAGAGAGGCCCAGGAAAGGCTGGGCTTGTCACCTGGGCACGGAGGGGCTCCGATGACCTGATCCTATTGTCTAAAGAACAGCTGTCTGGTGTTCTGTTCTTTTTTGTAAAATAAATAAAGCCTCCCATTTCTATGGTAGTGCCTGAGCTGCCTGCCCAAAACATGGCCTGATGGTCCCACCTGGACACATCGCCTGGGCTCTCAGCCTGGGAGGGTTACAAGCAAGTGGGAGATGTTATTTGCACAGCTCCAGCTTAATGAATAGCTTTGGAGGGAACTTCCTGGAGTGGGCAGGGGATGCCCCACCCAGGCAGCTTGATTGCAGAGGCTATTTTGATGTTGATTTTTTGACCCTCAGAGGGAATGCCACCTGATGCATGTAGATTTTCCTTGGAGGCTGTGCACGGCTCACTCGCCTTCCACCTCAACACGCAGCCGCTGTGCCGATGTTTCCACCACCCCATCAGCACGTTCTCCCAAAGGGAGCCGTGTTCAGAAACGGGTTCTCAGTGGCCCGGTTTCTTGCATCTAGCCTGTTTCCTGCTTCTTTTCCAACTTGTGCCATTCTTACTGCGAATGGGTTCAGCTCCAGTTGGAGGGGAGGAATGGTTTCAGAAGATTTCTGTGTTCAGAAAATAGATTCCTTCTTTGTTTCCAACATCCCAAGCGTGTAAACAGCAGAGGGAAGATCCTTCTCTTCCTGGCGGCCTCGGAAGCCACTAGTTTTCCTTTAGAGACCTGAAAGGTAGAATAGAGCTGTGTTTTCTGAGATGTTTTACTTTAGCTCTGCTCAGGGACTATGCCCAGCCGTCCTGAAATGTATTTCCTAAAGGGGATAAGTGACACTGCAAGGGTGGGATGGCTTAATGGGTTGGTCAATAGATGATTTGCAGTTGGGGATGAGAAAAATGCGGTCTGAGCTTCTCGAGCTTAGAGTTATTTGTAAATGTGTGACCAGGAGCCCCCCATCATTCTCTTCCCAGCGTAGCTCTCCTCTCGCTGAGGACCCCTGCAGTCCGTGTGTTTCCTTTTGAAATGCAAATGCGCACATGGATCCAGGCTGGAGGCCCTGCAGCCCGGGGAATCCACAGCTCCAGGAGGAGTCTCAGGTTGAAAGTAGGAGAGCAGAATTCATCTGGTCTCTGGTTCCACTTCCTTCCTTTACACTTCGTCTGAAGTTTTGTTTCTCTTCTGGTGTTCTCTTTCCTAGCTCACCTTCTTTCCAGTGCTTAGGGACATCTCTTTCCATTTTCAAAAGCAAATAAACGAAGCCACAGAACAGGCTTGCCCTGCTCCTAAAAATACACGGGGGGCGGGGGGGTGGCGGAGGTAGGGGGGTAAAATATAGAAATCTTAAAACTAAAGTGTGATTTGGGAGATGGGTACGTTAGGCTCTGCCCATGAATAATTCAGAACGATAGAGCGATTCTGTCCGCTTTCCGAATGGCTTTAGATGAACTAAAAGAACACATTGGATGGAGTTTCAGGCAACAGAGCCAAGGCGAGGAAACTCAAGCAAGACAATTACCAGGGACTTGCCTCAGCATTTCCTCCCAGTATGAGATATCCTACCTCTGAATTCTGCAGCTTTTAAATAATGGAGCTACAGGTTGTTTTTCAAAGTACAGTATTCATTTTGGGAGACTATGTACTTATTCCAGCTATGGGATTCTAAACTTTTCTGGGGCCACTCCTTGGGAAAAACTACAGAGAAGGTATCACAGTTATAGTATCCCTGTAGTCTACAAATTTTTTAAGGCCCTAAAAGATAATATTTAAGACTAGATAAAAGTTCCTGGTCTCCAAATGAAAAAATAAAAGTAAAAGTAAAAATAATAAATGGATTAATTATTATGCCAAATAATGTATAGTGATTCAACACAGAGATGATCTATAAGCCCTAGTTATGTAAGATGTAGGTACACTGTCATATGTTTGATGTATTATGACGTGGGGCCTCCAGTAGTTAGAAAGCTTAATTTGTAGGAAGGTTATACGATGGCCCTGCTGCAGGCCTACGTGTTGAGACATCATTTTAAAATCTTGAATTGCAGAGGAATAGAACAGCATGAAGGTAAAGAACTCAGGTCCTGGATTCACACTTACTTATGATTCAGAATTTTTATATGACCTAAGGCAAGTTCTTAACCTCTCAAGCTTCTTTTTCTCATTAATAAGGTAGAAATCAAAGTAATTGTATTTCCTTCACAGAATTTTTTGAAGGAGAAAAGTCATTTTGTACGGTACCTGGAACACAGAAAGCACTCATCAAAATTTTAATTGCAATTCTTGTTTTTCTGTTGAACAAAACTTTTTCGCCCTGCATTATTGCTATTAGTATTCTTCACCCTGGACTCTAACTGAGATTTATGCTGTCTCCAGAAATCAAATTCATACCTAAAAGAATAAAAATGAACCAGTATTAAGGAGATTTAGAAAAATGTGCTTCAGGCTTTGAAGCCTATTTAACGTGGGCAACCCTGAATGACATACCCTGAAGCATGTTTCTTGGAGCGGAACCCTCTCATTTGGCTGCTTTATTCTGGCACTTTTGGCTTCAAGAACAAAACTCCATATAAGTAAGCTGCATTTCTTGTTGCTTAGAAATGTCATTTGGAATGATAGCTATTTCCATAGAGTCTAAGTGTCTTCCTGAAGTTTCCCAGATCCACCATACTTTCTCATACTTTTCTCTTTACACACATGTCACAGCCTTCCTGGACTCTTCTTGGACCTATTGCCGTCTTTCTCTGTCTGACTTATTCTTCTTCATGCTTCCAAACCCTGTTCACATCTCCAAAGAAGCATTCCCTAACTCCACCAATTGGCACTAAAAACAGTGGTCTTCGGCTTCCTGTGATAACATTCAATTTCTCTTATGTCAGACTGCATCTGAGCTGAGTCGAATCAAAATTAATAAATGCTTAATTAAATGTCTACAAAGTGTTACATTATTTAAATCTAGTCTACTGTAACTTAATTCATATAGCTCTGTATGTACTACATTCAATGTATGATTTAGGGGTATTTGAGTACGAAACATAAGAAAGGGTCTATGAAAATAAAAGCCCCCAAGGCCTGTGAGGATCTTGAAAGACAAAGCTATTTAAAGTTCAAGCCCTTGAGAGTTCTCATGAAGGGTAGCATAGAATAGGGAATATCTCTGTGAGCTTAGGAATTAAACTGTCTGGGTGTAGATCAGTTTTTTACTGGTTAGTAATTGTGTGAATTAGGCAAGTCATTTAACTTCTCTAAGCCTCGATTTCCCCATCAGGAAAATTGGAAAAATAATAGTAACCAACATTGTGGTTTCTTTTGAGCCTGAGCACCACATTATATGTAATGTACTCATCTGATGTATGGTGATTTCTCAGGAAGTGCTCTGTCAGGAAGACTCCGTCACTCTTGTTGACCACTGCGTCCACAGTACCTGGAACAGGGCCTGGGAACTCGGAGCTTCTCATTAGTATTTGTTGACAGCAATGCTGGTCCCGGTCAAGCATTCAGCGAATAAAAGTGCTCATCTGGACTGTTCCACAGCCTCCTTGCTGCCTGTCTCACCTCACTTCATTTTTCGCTTGAGACCTGGAATATTTGTTCATTGCAGACTTAATCTTAGGGTTCCCTTTACTCGATTATTTAATGGAGCTCCAGTACCTTGAGGGTAACGTCCATGCTCTTTGGCATGGCATTCCAGGCCTCTTGGGATCTGGGCTCCACCTCGAGAGCCACTCTCCTCTCCTGCCCCACTTACGCTGTGCTTGCGTGGCTCTCTGAGCAGCTTGAGGCCCCTCTTTCCTCTGCTCCTTGGACAGGCAATGCCTTTGTCTGCTGTGCCTCCCAGTTCTCAGCCTACACCCCCAGAGTCTGTCATTATTAAAAACTCATTCTAGTATTATCTCCTCTAGGAAGATATTTTTGACGTTCTCCTCATCCATCCCAAGCAATTTTAGGCTCTTTGCATACATCGCTATTTTATGTACGTGTGTGTGTGAATTTATATATATATTCACACCAGGCTGTACTGTTTTCAATGTGTCTATTACCCCCACTAAACTGTAGGCTCCAATGTATTAATCCTCAGAAGAATTACCCTGCCACTTAGTAGAGTGTCTGGCAAAAAGTGTATTATACATAAATGTAGACTGAACCATAATATGTCTCTTTGTTGAGTGAAGGATTGAAGGAATGACTGACTCTTCGATCGGATGAATCAATGAATATCTTATATGTCAGGGACTGTACTTTCTCATTTGAGTTGAGTGGTTTTGGCGTGACTACACAGGTAGGTACATATTTATGGGTTTAACAAGGGATATTTGGTGATGGTGCTGTTGTCTTTTTTGTGTGTTCTTTTCCTCTTTCTAGTATTTATTGCCATGGCTCTATGACTTTAGCTTTATATGGAATAGATTAGAGTGAAGGGAAGGGTAGAGAGGAAACTGGTTCCCCAGGACTGGTGATTGTGGTCTACCTTGTCTTCCCTACCTGCAAGTAAGGATGTGTCAGTTGCGGTGGGGAGCTCATTTCCAGCATTTCATTCTTTTTGTTCTTTTGAAGCTAAGTGAGAAATAGGGAGAGCCCCGTATCTGTAGCTCATACTTCCAACCTCTCCCTCCTGCCCAAGGAGACCTTTTCCAGACACGGCAAAATAATGTAGTTGAAGAGGTCACTGGGGTGGACAGGAGGGTTGGGTGCAGATTCCAGCAGGTCACTTGAGCCCTCTGGACCTCCTTTCCCTCATTTATTAAAGAAGGGTTTACTGCACCCCCTCTAGCTTTGACACTCTAGTGTTATATGATGACTACAGTGCTGATAAGGATGATCACATCGTGGCAGTAGCCTTAGGAGAGGGTCAGTGATGAGTTCAAGTCCTCCAGGCAAGCTCTTGCCCTTGTGGCATAAAATCAAAGAGGGCACATTTCGCTAATGTGCTTTATCTTGCCCATCAGCTCTGGGAACTAATTCCACTGGGCGATCACAGTGAGCGGGCCTCCTCATCTCAGGAGATGCAATCCCAGGAGCGGCTGCCCTCTGACCCTGTGCATTACTCACCCTGTCACCAGTCCCGAGACTGGCCCACTGCCTGTCGGGAGCTGCACGGTCTGGAACAGCAGCTGGGCCAGGAATGAAACAGGATGCTTGCTGGGAGAGGGGGCAGGGTGGAGACCGTCAGACTGGAGAATGATGCAGCCGGGGCCAAACACACATACATGCTCAGCTTGAGGGCTTGAGGAAATGTGAATGCATCGTGATCTGGGACAAAGACAGTGGCCAGATGGGCCCCCGGGGGAAAAGTGTCTGGCTATGGGTACCCAGATGCGAGGAAAAGATCATAGCCTTGCCAAACCGAACAGTCAAGGCATGAGGGGCAGCCTTGGCTGATATGTTGGTGGCTCCGGTCACCATTGCCTGTGTTTCTCTTTTAATGCAGAGCTCTGACTGCAATAATAAACAACAGGGAGCAGCCCAGATCTCAGTTCCTGACGGGTTCCATGGTGGGAGAGATCAAACATTATAAAAAGCCAGCCCAGGTTAGGACCTCATTTAACAAGGAGCTAGCTCGTCCCAGTGGATGGAGCCTTGAAAGTTCTCCTCCAGCAGCTGAGGGCCTGGAGGGCTCAATGATAAATCCTTCCAAGAGGAGGTCATGTACTTTGGTAGACGTTACCTCAGGTATCCTATCCTGTTCCCGGAGGGTAAATGAATGGTGAGAGGAGGCGATGGGGAGATGGTGGAGACGCAGAGGGAAGAAAGGATTTGGGCAAGATTAAGAACGAGTCAATGACCAAAGCGATAAACCATCGTGTTTCTAGGTTGGACCTGGGCTTTGCAACTGGCTCGTGACCTAGTGCAAGTTTGTTAATCACACGGACTGAGCTTTGGTTCTCATCTTGCCTGTGGGAAATGGAAGGAAATCCCCATCGAATTAAGTTTGAAAACAGACAATGAACTGAAAAGTTTCAAATATGATAGTCACAGATACACAAAGTACTGCCCTTTCCCTTCACCAGCGTGTGTGATTGAATTCACTCATCCTGCATCCGAGACAATTCTTCTACGGAGAGCAAGTCAGGGATAAAAGGAAACAAAGACAAATCCTAGAAAACAGGGAAATGCCATATTTCTGTAAAGGACATGTTTGCCTTCCCTGATGTTTGTCCACAAGAGAAGGGTTTTTTTGTTGGAGTTTATGATGGTTCTGGCAGTACATACCATCAGACACTAAACTGCAGAGGACCCAAAGAGTAAAATGGAGATTGCAATGGTCACCAGTTTCATATACTAAGAAACAGAAGGAAATAGGCTGTGTGTGTATCTCTCCAAGGCCAACATCTTTGATTTTGATTTTGACTCGGGACTTTAACAACTTAATCCAGAGACTGAAACACCTTTCAAGGTTCCAGCCTACAACACGGAAGCCCTTCGCTCTTTGGGCTGGTTTAGTGTAGGCGCTCTGCTAGACTGATTGCAGCCCAGGCAGGGGTAAATCAGCGCCGGTGGACTCTGCTGGAGGAGTGGCCAGAGAGATGCTTGCAGAATGCAGTAAACAGGACATGGCGGAAATCAGGAGCTGGACTCGGGCTGTTACCGAGCGCCCCCCCACCCCGCCTCATTGTCAGGAAATGTGGGGAGCTGAGGGCCACCGAACACACAATGATGCAGCGGGAAGTGGCCTTTATAAATACCCAGGGGTCAGGGCCAGACCCGGCGAACAATAGGGGAAATGATGATGGAGGGCAGTGGGGCTGGGGGTGGGGAAGCCAGGATGACTCCATCAATGACAATAGCTGAGCAGGCAGCTGCGGGGGTGATGCGGGTGCAGAGGGAGGCCTGGGGGTTGTGAACCAAACAATACAAATTGCCCGGCAACTCTGTAGCCACAACACAGGGCAGCGGATTCTGTAAATAGTCCAGGTGTGTCCCATTGTTCCTTCGAGAACTTCTCCCTGGCCCCTACGTGTCAAAGATCTCTGTTTTGCTCTATTTACCGGAAGCTACTCCTGATTCAGAGGATGCTATTCCTCACCAGCCGTGAGTGTGGGCTATTTGGCCACATTTTCTGCCTTGGGTTCATCCTTTTAAGCAAATAGACACCAAAGGAAGCTTGAGAAGCCCACTGTGGAAGGGATAGAGTGTAACAGGCAATGCTCCTCTATCTGCTCATTGATTTAATCTCCCTCTATCCATTTGGTGAGGTGGATGGGGACGGATAGATTAGAATATCACCCTCATTTGCCACATAGGGAGATGCAGCTACAGACTATAACCTTGCAAATGAATCCAAACAGCTGAAGGGCTGTGGGAAAGGCAATAAACCAAAGTAGGAGTCTTTGTCACTTGCCCGGCATGAATTGTGACTTGCTGGTCAAGCAGGTGAGTGAGTGGCTGTTTGTAATGCTGCCCGAAGGACCTAGATTATTTGTTTCTTTGGATAGTTCCTAGTTCTTACCATGATAAGCTATGACTGGGATAGAAAATTTGGGGGACTTTAATTCTCCCTCACTACATGGGCTATGTTATCGAGGGTCATGATGCTATACTTATGGAAAGAAAAGTATTTTAGATACCCCCTTCTTTTTTTCACCTTTGCTCAGGCAATCTATGTTGAGCATTGGAAGTTCATCTTTTGTCCTGACATGTAGACTGTGTTAAGGAGGCTATCACACATTCCATTTGTTCTTGGAGCCTGTGTGATTGCATGAAACTCAAAAAGGGATAAAAGAGAGGAGTTGTCATCAAATGGCATTTTTAATCTTACCAGGTGTTTATAAGTAAAAAGGTAATTTCCATGTACAAAGATAGTTGTGACATGTGACTATGCCTCAAGTAGACATTGTAAACTCACCAGATTGAATGTTCTGTCTCTTTGTTATTATTCTGTTTTCCAGCACTTCACTGTAAATATGATTAAACATTTAATTGGATACTCAATTATTTAATGGTCATCCCTTTCTCTGAGATGTAAGTTTTTCGAAGGCAGGTGCTAGGTCTCTCCTGTTGATGTGGTTTTCCTAGGGCTCAGCACAGTTTCTCCCATGAAATTGGCCCTGAGTTAATATTCATTGAGTGACTAGGGGAAGAACGCTTTTTTTGCTGGTGGGTTCCCTCCCTGTACAGCCTCTTGGTCCAGGAGGCTGCTGGACCCTGTGATCTGAGCTGTGCTAATCACAGGGCCCTCAGCACAGTGGTCCAGATCCAGGAAGCCTCAACCATGGGCATGTCTTCGGAGTGCCCCCCCAGGACCACAGAGTTGACTGTGCCAGCAGAGGACCTAGTCCTTAAATATCTCGTGACATATATAATTAATTAAAGCATTGTGTAAATTGGGGTGAAATAAAAGGTATATGAAATTCAAATGGAGATTAAGCCACTTTATATCTATTTTAATAATTGTTTAAAACATACATTAAAGAAACCATAAGCTTTGCCTTTCAATAAGAAGATACTAAACAAAATGTAAATTTAGAGCTTGCTAAGAGTATCCTAACTCTACATAGTCTGCTGGTGACAGTATGACCAGGTATAGACTTTCTAGCAAACCATTTTGTATAAGGTATATCAAAAGCCTTAAAATATTCATCTTCTTCAACCCAGCAGTTTTATCCTGGGACTCTTTCATAAAAATTCAGACAAAAGTTATAACCAAAGATGTTTATTATAGCTTTACAGTAATAATTTTAAAAGTAGGAAATAACTTTTCTAATAACGGGATATTTAATTAAAATACCAGTGTAAAAAAGAGTAGAATATTAGGATGTCATTGAATCAAACTAATTAAATTAACAGTATCATTAAAACTTTTACACATAGTTTGGATCAGTGAAAATTATTTGACTAAATGGGAAAATGCAGGCTGCAAAATATATACAGAATATATTCTCAAGTATGAAAAAACACATAAATCTAAAAAAGACTGTAAACAGTGTTATCAACTATTAGCGGTGATGCTTTCAGGATGTTAGAAAGGTGGTTTACTATTTTTTTCTTGGTATTTTTTTCTGCTTTTTCTAAAAGTGTAATTGTATTTATAAACATATATTTTATAATCAGTTTTTAAAAGCTTTGCTTTGGTAAGTTTACTTTTAAAATTCCAAATTTACGTCTCTCTGTGAATCTCTGGAAGGAATGAAGATGTAGGAGTGAGTCTCTTCAAAAAGAAAAAGGGGAGGAGAAAGAGAGGAGAGAGGCTCAGTTGTTGAAGGAAATATTCTTTTGGTTTGGGGAAAGATCATGAGGGAATCACAATTATACAATAGGAAGACATTCTAAGTGTCCACACTCTTTTTTCCCCCTTGCTGCTAAGCCGTGAATGAAGAATGTCTTTAGCAGAGGCTATGGGAAATGGCAGCCACATGACAACTTGAAGGGAGGAACGTATGGTCACAGCTGCTAGGGGTTGTCATGGTCTTTGATATTAGAAGGCTTTCAGGTAGAGGTCTGTTTTGATGAAAGGGTGAGCTAAACAGACTAAAAACAGACAGACACCATAGGATGATGTTGGCGAACCAAGGGCTAGGTCAAGAAATAAGAGCTAACATGGATGGTGCACCCACCACGTGCCAGACACTCTTCTGAGTGTTGGCATGTGTTAATTAATTCCTTTAATCCTTGTGACAAACCCATGAACTGGGTGATATTACTATCCTCATTTTAGACATTAATAAATGGAGGCATAAAATGTTAAGTAATTTGCCCAAGGTCATAGGACTAGTGGATAAATCGGGAATTGAATCCAGGAAATCCAGCTGAGAGCCTTTGCTTTTTCATCATGATCTAACCCCTCACTGATAAGAGTTCTGAACAATCGAAAGGTATCACATTAGTCCCAGGTGTTTGTACTCCCATAGCCTTGAGACTCATTCAGTAGGACAAGAAACTGCACTTAAATAGAAAATAGTATTGTAAAAGGAAATAGCTAGAGTTCCCTTATGACCCTTTTAATACTCATTTGCTAAATAAATATTTATAGAGGGTAGGATGCCCTGGAAGGAGTGATAAAAGACCTACTCTAGAAAGACAGACAGACAGATAAGTAAGTAAATGGTGAAGGGCACTGAGAGCCCTTGGTGGACTTACACAGATTGATGTTATACAGGGGTATTTTAGAGAGGACACTTTGACCGTCTTAACAGTGGATAGAAACCTATAGGGAGACAGATGTAGAAGTAACATAGCAATCAGGTCAGATGTATTGAGGCCTTAAAATGCAGTCATCTGAGTTGGATGGAAAAGATAGAATTGGTGACTATATAATAGTTGGGGGTCCCATCAGGAAAGAGGTGGTACAGGCTAGCTCTGGCAATATAGGCATGATTTACAGAGTGTGTGAGTGGGGATTGAGCAGTGCCCTGAGGTTGGTAACATCAGGGGGGAGGAGGCTTTACTACCTCCAAGCCTGATGGGCAGCAGGAAGGGATGGTTATTAGAACCCAGAAAGAGCTGTGTGGAAAGGGAATTGTGATGGGATCTGGCCTTATGTCCAGTATACGGTCAGTCCATG
The DNA here is from genome assembly GCF_028021215.1 of Eschrichtius robustus. Classification (NCBI taxonomy): domain Eukaryota; kingdom Metazoa; phylum Chordata; class Mammalia; order Artiodactyla; family Eschrichtiidae; genus Eschrichtius; species Eschrichtius robustus. The sequence continues at coordinate 5,861,536 of NC_090834.1, forward strand.
GTGACCCCACAGGGAGGGAGGAGGGAAATAAATAAAGTACCTTCACTCTCCTGCCTCTTTCCAATCTCTGGCCAGTGCTCACCAAAGGCCAAGCCCAACTGGCAGCCAGAGGTCAAGGGAGCTCTATTGTTTATGTTGCATAAGTCAGTCTCGGGCATATGCTTGGAAGCGGGGAGTGATTCTGGATGGAGGGGCATCTGGAAGATGTCTGGCTCAGTAAGCACTCACATATGATAGTAATGCGGGGGGCAGGGGCAGGGCGTGGAATCTGCCATGAGCCTCAGGTTTTTCGGATGGGTCATTATTTCTAGGTCCCGAAATAGGGAATATAGGAAGAGGTACAGAATGAGGATGAACACGATGTAGTCTGCTCGGAACGCAGTTTTGAAGTGCGTGTGACAAATTCATGTAAGACATCTAGTACGTAGTTATTGTATGCTCAGCTAAGAAGAGAAGGTGAGGGATAGGGAAAACTGATAGTTACCATGAGTTATACAGGTGAGAGCTAAAACCATGGTGAGGCAGTTGGGGAGGATACGTAGAGTGATTTAAAGTGATGACTAAGGGCTGGGGGATCTCCAATCTTTAAAGATACGGTGGAAGCAGAGGCAACCAGAAGAAGTTTCCAAAGACACACAGAAGCTTCCAAATCTATCTTAACCTGGCCTCTTCCTATATGCCTGGATCCTTGGGTTTGTATTTGTTTTTTATGGACTCCTGTGGTTCCAAGGGTAGAATGTAGAGTGACTGGGATTGTAAACTGAGAAGTTAAAGACCTGAGCTTGTCTCCTGGGCCTCGGAATAGAACCTCAAATGCTGACCTTTCCTCTTAAAGCCTTCCTCACCTTTCTGGAAGAGCACTCTTTGACTACATCTTATCTCTTGGGGTGTTTTCAAGGATAAATGAGATAACGTCTGTAAGGCCCCTGGAGAGGAAGTACCAGTGTAGATAAGCACATGGTCGGGTATTTTTAGCCAAGAGTGTTGGGTGTTCAGGACGTGCCATTCAGCAATTCCTGGAGCCTTGAAAAGGAAAGAGAAAGGGGTGGGGAGACAGGGAATCAGAGGCATACAACAAATGTTGTTTTTCGAGAAATCCCTCCCACCCCGAGTGTAAGAATCCACGTCAAAGGAAGCAAACACCATGTGTAGATAAAACAGGAAGGTGACAGGTTTGCTTGCTTGCAACCAAGACAGGGTGATGCCAAAGGGCTAGTCCTGGCAGCTCGTTCGCTCTAGGGGGCGGAGGTCCAATTGCCGGCTATCCCACTGATAATGAAAGCAAGGTTAAGTGACTCTCTGTCCTGTACAGAATGGCAGGAAACATCTTCATCACCCATGACTCTTGGAGAGAGTGGTGGGGAGTTGCAGGGGGTGCATTTCCTGCCAAGATTCCAGAAAGGGTACTCAGCCTTTATGGAGGTATGAGCCTGCTGACCCAACACAAGCAAGGCTGCAGAACAACCGTAGGGTTCGGCCCACCCCTTTCAGTCCATATCTGCTTCCTAAGCACAAAGCCTTTGGAAAGTAATAACAGGAACCTTGGAAAGATAACTTACTTGGAGAAAGGTCTCAGAAGAGTTCACCCAGCTGCCTCATCAGTGCTCTTTTCCTTCTTTTCCATGCTGCAGAGAGAATCTTTATTTCAAAATGCCATGCATTGGAGAAGACAGTGAAGTCTGAGTACCCATTATGCCACAGGCTCTGCTGAGGAAAACACTTGATATACATCATGTCATTTAACTCTCTCTACAAAACTGTAGTTTAGGTGTTATGGATGCATCTTTATAGGTAAGTAAGCTGAGGCAGACATTCTAGGTTGACTCCCAATAGCTAGATCTGGGTCCAAGTCCCATCTCTACTATATATAAGCAGCATGGTATTTGGGAAGTAATTTAACTTTTCCAAGCTCAGTTCCTTTATCTACAAATCGGAGGACATAACTTTCATCATAGGATTATTGTGAAAGTTAAATGAGACACGGCAGACTAATTTTGAATTTAGTATTATATTATGTCTATGTTTTTCCATGACTACCCTGTTAAACTCAGAAGCCAAAAATGACACCGAGTACAATTAAGATGTTTGTCTCAAGCTGCTTTGCCCTAAGCATTCAAATTTATTTCAGAGTAAAATGAATGGGAGAGTATAATTGTATTTTGAACACGGTCATCTTGTTAGTTTTTGTTTTCTTAACATGGAAAGAGTATGCCCTCTGTAGACACCTTCAGAGATATCTAGACGTGTTGATTTTTTTTTAACATCTTTATTGGAGTATAATTGCTTTACAATGGTGTGTTAGTTTCTGCTTTATAACAAAGTGAATCAGTTATACATGTACATATGTCCCCATATCTCTTCCCTCTTGCGTCTCCCTCCCTCCCACCCTCCCTATCCCACCCCTCTAGGTGGTCACAAAGCACCGAGCTGATCTCCCTGTGCTATGCGGCTGCTTCCCACTAGCTATCTATTTGACGTTTGGTAGTGTATATATGTCCATGCCACTCTCTCTCTTTGTCCCAGCTTACCCTTCCCCCTCCCCGTATCCTCAAGTGCATTCTCTAGTAGGTCTGCGTCTTTATTCCCTAGACATCTGTTTTTCGATTGTGTAAGATTATCCCTTGGTTTGTGAAGGAGCGACAGACAGAACATATTGTGAGGGCTCTGGGGATGAAGCTCACATCACATCCTCCAGATCTCACACGTTGAGTGGTTTAGTATCAAGGCAGCAATCACCTGCAAGATAAAGGACTGGAAGATACACAATTTCCTTAGAAGATGGGAAGGTTTTAACCACATGAAGCCATAAAACTTTTGCGTTACCAAAGACCCAGTTGTCTTAATTACAAATGAAGGAATTAGGAGCCAAGTCAGTCCAGCTCAAATTCTAACAGCCAGCTAAGTGTAGAACTAGGACTGGAGTTCCTCACCCCTAACGCAAGGCTTTTTCTACTTCATCATACTCTCCTTTTTGCATTTTATATCTCTCGCGTCTTCTCTTAGCTGTTCCTCCCCCTTTTCTGGGTATTTTCCCCCTAAAACAGTGGACGGGGTTTGTAGTAGTGCCTTCCCATGGGAAATGTTCATAAAATATTTGTTACAAGGATGAACAACAGCATACCTGGAGGCACTTTATTCAAATGGTTTCTCAAATCTCTGACTGGCTCTTCCTCTCTGGTTTGGGTTTGAATCAGTTAGTTCAGATAGTGTAAACAGCAGTTCACTTGGAGTTAGAAAATGAAGAACAATTGCTCCTTTAAAAAAAAAAAAAGTTCCATCCTTCCTATATTCTCAGGATTGACCCTCATTTGAGGAATATTAAATATTACAGTTGTCATCAAGTGCAGGCAATGACACCCTCAATGACAAGTCTCCGGCAGCGAATGCTTCTCTCCAATGGAGAATTAGATGAAGTGACAGGGTTAATTCCCAATGGGACACAAGGCTTTGGTGATGTGAAGCTATTGCTCTTCTGGGAGACACATCAATTACTTGCCTGACAGTCCGAGTGGAGTGGAGGAAGGGTTTCATCTGTGCCTAGAATATTACTTCCTTTCAGCACTTATCTATCAAGGCCTTTGATGTTCTTCACGATGTCAGTGGGAGGAAATCAAGGTGCTTTCTTCCAACCCGAATTTGGAAATTCCATTTGGGCGAAGTTTGAAAATGATTGGGTAGAAATGAGCTCCTAACATGAAAAGGAAAGACCGGCATCAGCGTACCCCGTGTAACTTGAGTCTGTTCTTCTGGAAAACCTCACCAAGCTTCATCAGGCACAGAGGGAATTGTCAGCCTATACAGTGGAAAGGTTAAATGAGTTTTATCATCTTCTCACTAAAATGACAATTCTCCTGTGAAGTTTCATTTGGGTGATAAATATCATGGTGGGAAGCCCAAAACCTTGTTCGTCAGCCTGCCCACGAGATGGCCAAGTGCAAGGACAAGGTGGGGAGTGGGGAGAGAATGGCAAATATCTCTCTGGGTTCTGGAAGAAGGGTCTCACCTGACGGTAACTGAGAGGTCACTGAGCTCCAAACGTAGCTGTGTTGAGTTCCAGACCAACCTCTGCCATATCAATGCATGTCCATATCAATCTATGCCATCCACCACAGAGAAACCATTGACAAAGACAACGAGTGATCCAGAAGTCTGGATACTGCCATCGCCATCTTGGTTGATTTCCTTTCACAGATTCTCTGAGTATTTACACCAGATATAAAATGGTTACCCAGATTGCAAACAACTGTAATCTGTGAAATCTCTAGTTGGTGAACATGTTTTTTTTCAGTAAAGAAGGGCTGGTTAATGCTTAATATGAGCCAACTTCGTAGGTAATACTCAGTAAATTTATGTGGAATGAAAGAAGCTAATTGAACCTAATGTTGTAGACTTTTGATTCCTTCCTTTAAGACCTTGCTACTCAAAATGTGGTCCCCAGATCATCAGCATCCTCATTATCTGTGCAATTGTTACCAAAAGTGCCGAATCTCAGGGCTCACTCCAAACCAACTGAATCAGTATATGCATTTTAGCAAAGTCCGCAGATGATTGGTACTTACATTAAAGTTTGAGAAGCTCAGCTCTAAGACACTGTGCCCATGAGTTGGATGATTTCCACCAGGTCAACGGTGGTGCCTTTGACATCTTTTAATCTTAATGATAAAGAATCTCCCAGACCTAGATAACTGAAAGAAGCTAGTATCTCTATAGCAGGAAGCCCACTTGCATTCTTTTCTAGAAAAAAATAGTGTAGCTTCTAAAATAACTTAATGATAAATCTCTCACTCCTCCTTTCAAATATTATTATTCTTTATGTAACAACATGCCTTAGTCCCTTAAAAAGGTTTTGAGCTCCTGGAAAGTAAGGATCATATTTCAGTCATTTCTATGTATCTCTGCATTTTACACATAATAACAGGTTTTAAAATACTTGTTTAATAGACTCAAACCTCCAGGTAAAAATAGATATTCTCTCTCATTGCACTACACACTCTCTCTTCGAAACACTAATCACCATTTGTAACTATGTATTTCAGTGTCTACTTCTTTAATGTCTTTACCCCCTCCTAGATACAAAAAAAACTATATAAGGCTAAGTTTGTCTCATTCACTTTGCTGCTATGTGTGCCAAATAGATGAATGCCCAAAGGTAACAAGCCTACATTTAGGTGTTTCAAAGGCCGATCAAGTCATGATTTGCCTTTCTACTTTGAGAAACAAAAAACTTCTGTATATACAATCTTTATGGAAAAATCTTATTTACGCAAGAATAATTGTAAGAATGATCAACCCCGGTCAGTTTCCACCCACTCAACTGTTTAGCAGATTGAAAATATCCATCGCCTCCTTGAAAGCCCGAATTTGGACTTTTCTTTCTCCATCGAACTTCATCTTCAGAAAGAAATCGTTTTCGTTTCTCTGAAGTAGAAACTCTCAGTTTCAAGTCCTGAGAACTGTCGGTTTTCTTTTCCTCTCAGAACTACGCTCCTCAAAGAAAACCCTCCTGCATCCCCGACCTGCAGCAGAACCTCAGTCCCCCAACTCCTCTGCCCTCCAGCCAGCCCTTCGTCTCCATTTTTGGCTTCTCTATCGGCCCATGAACCCTCCCTCTGGTGTTCTGGGACTCTGGGGTTCTGAGTTCTGAGACTTTGTTTTGGGGGGGGGGTGTGTGTGTACGTGTGTACGTTGCTCTGTGTTTTGTGGTGTTTTCTTTGCAGCCTTTACCATCTGTGGGTGTTTTCTCGATCTGCAGTGGAACCACTGACTGTCAGCAGCCGCTGCTGTTTGTGCACTTCTCTGCAAAAATGGCTTCAAGCGTTACCTTGCCTGCTCCAGTTTGGGGCAACCACAGTGATGAACAGGCACGAACCCCTTGACACATGCACTTCACCTCCCCGGCGGGGCCGATAAGATCAAGCGTGAAGGCGGTGAGCGGTCTGGCATCCTCAGTGTGCTCTGCACAGAGGTGATGTTAAGCCCCATACACGGGGCTGCTGGTGGTGCCGGTCTCCCCCGGCGCCCCGCACCTTCCCCCAGCTGGTAAGAGGCACGCCTGAGTTTCCAGGGGGGGCCTGAGGGTGCATTTCAGACCCAGAAAAGGGCCTAGAAAAACTGATGCCTTGTCACTTTCATTGTTGATGTCCGTCCTTGGCTATTTCTCCTCCTCTGCTAATAACAATAATCAAGACAAATTTCCCACGTGGTGAGTGTTTATACTGAACCAGGTTCTGGGCTGAGGCGTTTACAAACATTCCCTCCAAGCCACGTCTCTGCCTCTGAGCTCGCGGGCAGAGTCACACACACATCAGCATCTAAAGCAGAGCGAGGAGGGCCGGCCGCCCCTGCAGCCCATTCGGGGGCTGGTGCAGCTGGTGGTGTTTCTGATAGGATATTCAAGCTTTTATTTTTCTTCTAATAAGGATTCCGTCTGACTCCAAAGAGACAAGTAACCCTTGATTGAGGCAGGATTAGACAGTAATCGTGTTGTGGGCAGGAATCATTTGGATCTAATCTTTTTTTTTTTTTTTTCCTAAATTTATTTATTTATTTATTTTTGGCTGTGTTGGGTCTTCGTTTCTGTGCGAGGGCTTTCTCTAGTTGCGGCAAGCGGGGGCCACTCTTCATCGCGGTGCGCGGGCCTCTCACTATCGCGGCCTCTCTTGTTGCGGAGCACAGGCTCCAGACGCGCAGGCTCAGTAGTTGTGGCTCACGGGCCCAGTTGCTCCGCGGCATGTGGGATCTTCCCAGACCAGGGCTCGAACCCGTGTCCCCTGCATTGGCAGGCAGACTCTCAACCACTGCGCCACCAGGGAAGCCCGTGGATCTAATCTTTATGAAAAAAAGACATGCTCAGTAAACTCTAACTGACATGGCCTGATGGTGCAACACTCGATATTAGGAAGCTGACAATCCCGGACACAGGAGCCCGTGGAAATCCCTTGTACTTAAGAGAAGACATGGGATCCAGGGCTGGGTGTGGTGGACGCCTCAGGGACTTTTGTTCAGTTGAACTGAGGATAGTAGGTGGCGGGGATCTTTTTCACAGATGAGAAAATCAAGGCAAAGAGCAGAAAGTTGATTGGATCAGGGATACACAGTGAGTCAGAGACATAACCAGTCATAAAAGAAAGTTGCCATGGCAAGGGAATTGTGTTCCCCCTAACTCTATAGAAGACGTCTATCCATGAGATGAAGTTATTCATTTTAATTTTTTTTCAGAAAGATGCTGAAAAACAAAATCATCAAAGGTCACACAGAAGCGTAGAGAAATGCCTTTATTGAACATCTACACTGTTCCAGGTTCCTTAACTTTGAATTGAGGTATTTTGCACTTTGTTTCATAGATGGAGAATTTAAAGCTTGAAGAGGGTGAGTAACTCGTCCAGGGTCACTAGACAATAAGTAGTGGGGTCGTGACGGGGACGGTGCTGTGTGTGACTGTCACTCACGCTGCCGCCCCACGTCTGAAATGCAAGACAGACAGACAAGGTTCTAACTCAGCCTGATGAGAGCTCGCAACACATAGCAGGGCCTCTGGTCATCCGCGTCCCAGCCTGTGAGCTGGGCCCTCTTTCCTGGGCATCTTCTGGGGCTGGGAAGCTGCAGCCATTCCCACAGGCGTGTGCTGAGGCCTTTCATCCATTGGCTACAGCCACCTGCTTCTTTCCAGGCTGAGCCACTGTCTTCAGGCACAGACGGTCGGTCCAGTGTGCATGTTTTCACCTTTGGTCCCCAGAGTCAGAGAAATACCGTGCTCCTGAGATGACCCTGTTTGTAACTGTGGAAGCATCCCCTGCCCATCCTCCAAAGCCCCAAGATATCCACCAACCATTGCAGCAGCCCCAGTAGCAGCAAGAATGAAATCAGGGGTCCATAAACCAGGCAGAATAATCTTCCAATTCTAAAGGAGAACCAAGGAAGCAGGAGGAGTGGTGGGCAGAATTCTGGAAGCCATATGGTACTGCTCTACCCCAGAGCCCAGGAAGGGTAATTTGGAGATACTTAAGGAAGTCGCTATGCCTCTATCACTGGGCTCATCCTGTGAAGGGCAACTCTAGCAAAGGGGGGCCTCGTCCTGAGATTGTTGCATTGATTTCTTGTCCCTTTCTCCTTTGGCCTGGGGGTCACTTGGCAGTTGGCCTATTTCCCTCTTTCTAGACGGCCTCCAAATCTCAGAATCCCAGATTCCAAAGTTACAAAGATTGATCACCTTAATCAAAGTCACGAGATTCTCCAAAGGAGTTTTTGTTTGCAAAAAGGGTCAGAAATTACTGGTCAGGAGAAAAGCGGGGAGAGAGCACAGGGGCATCAATCACCCCACCTCCACCATTTTCTCTGAACACCCAACTTGTTTTGGTCACAGTTTCCTTTGCTTCAAGCATAATAAGAAAGAGGATAAGAGCCATTCACACACACATGAAAGAGGCGTCAGTTTTGACTGTCCCTCAAATGCCACTTTCCTCTTTCCTCTCAACACTCCTCCCTTTTAGAGGAGTGGAAAAGTTGAGTAAGTTATATCATTTCCTGGCTTTCAGAAGTTTGGTTTGAGTCATCCTAGGGCCAGACCTTTATTCAAAAAATTTGAGCTGCAAAAAATGCAAGTCTCACCCCCAAGGAGGGTGGTCATTCAAATATTTTAGGTCAGGATGATCTTGTTTTATTCAGTCACAGAGTTTCAAAGCTGGAGAAGCCCTTAGAGTCTGTCTCTTCTAATTCTGTCTCTTGACAAATGGTAAACAGAGGTGCGGAGAGGGAAGTGGCAGGGATTTTGTGTGTGTGTGGGGGGGAACGGCCTGCTCTCTGGCCTCAGAGCTCCCAGCCTCACGTGCCCAGGACCATTAGGGCAGCCTCTTTCTTTCTCGTTATGGAGTGTAGCATCCAAACAGGAAGGCTTTACAGCAGCCCGGCAGGACTGTATGTTCTCGTCACCCTCTCCTGCTTGTTGTTCTTGTATTCGGTTACAAATCTGGCTCTGACCCTTGTTGAAAAGGGTCATCGAAAGTGGGTGAGGAAAAAGAGAGCCATCGGCTTGGTCATGACCCAATCAGCCCATGGTTACTAAGTTTCTCAGGACTGGAGTCTTTTTTTTACAAGGTCAAGAAGTAGAAGTGGAGGGAAAGTAGAAAGGATCCAGGGAAGGGGTAGACAGCTGGCCACACCATTAGTTCCGGGGTTACAAACAACCCCAGGGGCCTGTGTTAAGCTCACAGCCAAACCCAAGCATGGTGGCAAAGCAATACCCACAGAAGAAATTGGTTGCCTGGGAATTCCGGTGTAGATTTTATTCTGCCACTGACTAAAAGGGACAGGAAGAAAGAAGATAATTTGAAAAACAGTTGTTAGGAATGTCCTAAAATAGTTGTTCTTAAATTTTAGAAGTTGTTAAAAATGAGGCTTTTTATACCCCTATAGCTCCACTCCAGATATTCTGATACAGTTAAGTGTGGAGGCCAGAAATATCTTTTTCTTGTTATTGGTGGTGATGGTGTTCATCCAATCACCCAATAAATTTCTTATGGTTATTTTTTTCAATAAACATTTAGCGGGAATAATTTCAGATTTACAAAAATGTTGCAGATATAGCATCAGGAATTCTGTATACCCTTCACCCCATTTCCCCTAACATTAATTTCTTTTTTTTAAAGTTTTGGTAAAATACATATAACATACAATTTACCACTTAACCACTTTTAGGCATCCAATTCAGTGGCACTGAATACATTCATATGGTTGTACAAGCATCACCGCCATCCATCTCCAGAGCACTTTGATCTTCCCCATCTGAAACTCTGTACCCATTAAAAAGCAACTCTCCATTCCTTCCCTGCCATCCCCTGCCCTGCCCCAACTAGCTCTTTGACACACCACCATTCTGTTTTCTGTCTGTATGAATCTGACCATTCTAGGGACCTCATATAAGTGGAAATCATACAATATGTGCTGTTTTGTGACTGGTTTATTTCTTTCTTTTTAAGACTGAATAATAATCCATACACACACACACACCCCCCACATGTTGTTGTTTATCCATCCTTCCATCAGTGGACACTTGGGTGGCTTCCACCTTTTGGCGATTGTAAATAGTGCTGCTATGAACATGGTGTACAAATATCCGTTTGAGTCTCTGCTTTCAATTACTAATTATTTTGGATATGTATGCAGAAGCCTAATGTTAATTTGTTACATAACCATGGCACGTTACTATTCACTAACCTACAGACTTTCTTCAGATTTCACTGATTTTTCTGCTAAAATACAATCTTTTAGTAAGCACCCCAGGAGACTCTGGTTCACTGGGCCAAGGTTTTAGAAATAGTGATTTTTTTCAAATGATGGATTTAGTCCAGGAAACAGTGCTGGCTGTTGGAGAGAAAGTTGGCCTTACACTGAGGGTTTGTATGCTGAATCTTGTCTCGATTCACTGCCTTTCACTGGGCCTAATGTTCCCCAACTTTCAAAGAAGAATGATAGAATAGACATCTTGGAGTTATCTGGAGCGTTCTAGAGAGAAGAAGCTCTTGGATGTAAAGTTGTTCTCCAGGTAGGAATTTCCAGACAGCAGCTGACAAAGGAGAAATTGGTCAGAGTTTCTGAAATCTTAGAAGCAGATTCAGTAACAGAGAAAAGCTTTGAAAGGACTATGAAGGGGGGTGAGGTTCTCTACCTCTTGTTTGTCTGGTATTGTCAGAACACAGGGTCCATTCAGACAGGTGACATCTGCCTTCTGTCATCACAGAGGACAGAAACAGAAGAAATGCACTTTGGCTGCTGTACTTTGTACTTTAGACTTGAAGCACTTCTTGATATAACAGTGGGTGACCCAAATCTTTAGTGCCCTGGTTTTGCTTTCCCAGGTAAATGAATCTGCTGTAGTTTCCCAAGTAACTAATGCTACTTTTATTTCTTCATTTACCCAACACACATTTATTAAGAACTAAGCATGTACCTGAGCTTTACTAGGCAATGGGGATGCAGAGCTTGCTTACAAGAACCTCTGCCCTCCAAACACATGCAGGCCAGGGGAAAAATAAGGACACCTTTAAGTACACTGGAGAGCAGTGGTTATTTCAAATTGCAAATGATTTTTGCATGAATTAAGTGTGGTTTTGACTAAATGTCAAGAGTTCTAGGATCCTTCGACGGTAACATTGGGTACTTACAAAGCAGCATGGGAGCATTTTCTGTCGGAACCAGCCCAACATAGCCCTATAGAATGGAGCCTCTAAAGGCAAGCATTGAAACTAAGTATAGTGGGGAAGAGTATAAAGGTCTATAAACGTGTGAAGCAGCTTCATTAGGACTGCACCAGGCGTGTGCTATTCTTCAAGCATCATTTCAACTCAATCTTCTCATGAAGAAGATGTTGGAGAAAATGTAAAATGAACCCAGGGTCGGGGGACTTCTTTATGATGTTGCCCTGGACGTAGTATAAGAATGTGCCGTTCATGATGGAAGCACATGAAGCCAAAAACGGGCAACCCAAGAGACTTCAAGGAAGTATTGAAACAGGAAAGCAGGGGATTTCAGCAAGAGCGGAGGACCTGGGCTGAAATCTGGTTTGGATTCTATTAATATCAGTGGCTTGGGAAAAGCCCTAGAGGGCCCTTAACAAAGGGAGAGGCGGTCATGACCTCAGCACTAACATCTTTACATCTTTTCAGAGAGGTGTCAATTCCTGGGGACCCCCTGTGGCAGCCCTGACTCAGAAAGAAACTCACCAGCTACTACATCACATCATCTCAGACCACTTCCTGAAGGGCTTTGGGTTTTCCCTAGAAGGCTCTTGTTCATGTACAGATCCTGCCAGGAACAGACTGCGGATCAAGTACCAGGCGGGCCAGTTTGAAACTGAGGCCTTCTATATAATAAATATACACAACACAACACATAAATAAAAGATAGCTACAGAGATAAGAAAAAAAAAGGACAGAAGTCATACCTTCCTGTATGTGTGTGTTCATATATACACACATACACATGTAGACACACCCACACTCACAACTTATTTAGCGTCTGTGCCTTATAATATACATGTAAAATGTAGATTCAGAAGTAGAAAAATAACACCTCTAGAAGGGGGAGAGAAAAAAGTCATTCCATGACCTAGGTCAGGCTTTCCCAACTTTCTGTGCTTCAGGATAATTACGCAAAGGCCGAGTTCTGTAATCAAATAAATTTAGGAAATGTTGGATAAAACAAATTCAAACATTGATTGCTGGACCTCTTAGGATGGTTAATATGCTAATGGAATTGTAAATCTCTTTTCTCACACTTGTTGCCATTAGATGTGTTTTGTGAAAAGCATCTTCAGTAGTGATCTACAGGGCATCTCTTTGGGAAATGCTGACCTAGGCTGATGCAGTTGCTTTATTAGAACATTAGCTCTGCCTGGGATCCCTGGCAGGCAAGACGATTAAAAGAAACATGATGGGTTATAGTTTTTTCATCAAATAAAAACCTAGTTTTTTCATATTCTAAGTTAAAATGATTTTTTGGATGTAAGAAGGTCGTTGAACTACATAATGAATTATCTATTTAACAATGGCTTAATGGAAAATGTAGAATAATAATAATTATATTATTAATTATAGTAATAACATTACTACTCTTATTATATTTTAACTATATTAAGTGTTGGACATAAGCCAAGGACATAGCCTGAAAACTTAACTTAGGAAATGACATTTTGCATTGGGGGAAGGAGAGTAAGCCTGTTGCTTTCTGATAATGCTATTTGATAAAAATTATTAAGTTTAGAATACCTTGAACTCCTTTTCCTTGAACACTCATTCATTTATCTATGATTTGGATAGGAGCTGAGGTTCAACAATTTACATTTCAAATCTGTAGCTGGGTCCAGAGCTGCTTCCGGACTGAAGGAATAATTTCCACAAGCTTTTGATACTGGACATGCAGATGACAAAGTTTGGGCATTCTATTAGGCTTTTGAGAAAGTGGCCTCTTCTTTCACCAAATAAAAGGACTTCCAACCCCTCCGAGGATGAGCCCTGGGGAATCCTGCAGGCAAGACCAAGACTCTCTCAAGAGCCATCTTAGATTTGTTCAAATGCTCAGAGAGGTGCTTGAGTGGATGTACAGATGAGTAATCATAACACTATGGCATCAGAGTTAAGGAAGAAAGACAGCTTCCCTTTTTGGATGGCAGAGTTTCGCAGAAAGTAAACAAAAAAATGCAGAGTATCTTCATCACAGCTGCCTTATCCCCTTGATCTCATTACTCCTTATTAGCACAAACCATTCAGGACAGTTAGAGTGAAAGTCCTGATAAGGAGGAAGTCATCACTTTCAAACTAATCTAGCACATCTGTCTTGAGATGGTGATAAACAAAGAAGGTCTAATTATTAAGTAATCAATAACATTGATCTGTAATTGGAGATACAGCACTAGTTCCTCCCTGATTACCCCTCCCACCACCCCTACCACACACACACACACACACACATGCACACACACATAGGCCTTAACCAAGCAGGGTCTGGTTCTTTTTTTTTTGGTGTACCCATTGTACCCTGTGTTTCTCTTTATCAGAGAATTTACCACATGATGTTGAAATTAACTGTTTCTGTGTTCACTAAACACAAAAGGTTGCACTCTTCAAAGATAGGCTTAGTATATTATCATTTTAAAACTCTACTGACCAGTGGAAAAAGTACTTACAAATGTGTTGAGTACATTACCTCTAGACAAATTCCTTGGACACTCATTTATGCCATGCTTACTGATGAACTTGACAGGTGTTTTCTTTTTTGATTTAATCCACTCTTTTTGGATGAGTAGCCCATGAGAAAAGAAGTTTCTTAGTCCAGACTATAAAATGGAGATAACACCTCTAAAGAACGCACATGTATGTTTTAGGAGGAATATAATTCTGAAACATAACAAGAATAATAAAGAATTAAGACAAACTAGGTCAGTCTCGTTTGTGAATTCAGTGATTATGTGCCAGATAATGGACAAATAAATAATCCTTTTACCAGTATCTGACTCCCAAGCCCACTCTATGTTCGACCAAAATTCCTTTGTTTCATATCTGGGAAAGAAAGAGATTAAAGCTCCATGTAAAATTGAATTCATTTTCTAAAACCTTCCTTCCTTACCTCAAATATGAACTAATATGAATATGAAATAATATGAACTCCTTCAAAGAGGATTAAGAGATTGGGCTCTTTACATTTTGATTTGCATCCTTAAATTGGCCCCCCTAAAAAATATTTTTAGGCATTGGAATATTATATTCAAGAACAGCACTCTCCAATACAAATATAATTGACCCATATATGTAATTTAAAAATTTCTAGTAGGCTTATTTAAAAAGTAAGAAAAAACTTTATTTTAAGAATGTATTTGGTTTAACTCAGTACATCCAAAATGTTATCATTTTAACATGCAATTAATATAAAATTATATTATGAGATATTTTGTATTCTTATTTTTGTACGAATTCTTTGAAATCCAGTGTATACTTTATATTTACAGCACATCTCAATTTGGACGGGTCACATTTCAGAGTTCAACAGCCACATGTGCAGGTGGTTACTATTTTGGACAGTGGCAGTCTGCAAAACCCATCACATCAGAGAAAGCTATCTGTTTTTCTTATGGTATCTATGGTTTTGTTGAGAAGATATTAGTACCCAAATTGGTGGGTCTAATTGTGCTGAGTTGAAATATAGTATCTGATAACAAATATTTATTGAGTTCTTAATGTGTTCTAAGCTTTGTTCTAGGCACCGAGAATGTGGTTGTGAACAAAATAGTCAAAATTTCCTCCCTCATGGAGTTAACATTCTATCAGTAGGAGACAGACAATAAAATAGACAAACTTATTTAAATGTTAATAAATGGTAAGGAAAAAAATTAAAGTGGGTGAAGAGGAAGAGAGAGTATTGAGGCAGGAATTTAAGGTTTAGAAATAGCTGCCAAGCAAAGTCTCACTGAGAAGGTAATGTTGGGTTAAAGACTCTCACACTGGCAAGATTTCAGGAACATCATGGTCTTGGGAAATTTTCAATTTTACTTTAGTAAAGAAGATTGATGATGAAATGTATAAATTAATCTGATTTAAGTTTTTTAATTAAAAAGTTTTATATATCTATACAACTGAATGAATCAGGACAAAAATTATTTCATTCAGTAAATAGCTTGTGAAGGATAACCACATGCTAAGTGTTGGGGATGCAATAATGAGTAAGACAAATAGTCTCTTCTCACCTGGGGTTTGTATCCTAGAAAGAGTATTAATGTATTAATTAAAGACTTGTGCTGATAAATATGTAATTAAACATTGAGATTGGTGCCATGAATTCATACCACAAAGGGCCCAAACCAGACCTGAGCTAGAAAAAAACGGATGCCCGAGTTCCCTGAGCCAGGACTAAAGGGGGCAGGGAAAAGAGTGTTCCAGGAGGGAGGAACAAGATGTGTCAGTGCTCTTGGCAGTGAAGTTAAGAGTCGAAACTATTGCTTGTCTGGCCAGGGTGAGGGGACAGTTCTACCAAAATGAATCTGAGATTTAGGCCGGGATCCATAGGGATTTGTAGACCATGTTACAAATTTGGTTTTCATCCTAAGAACAGTGGGATTCCGTGGAAGACGATGCGTTTCTTTTAAACATTTGAGGTCTTATAGAAGGTAACCCGATAACGATTTTTGTTTTGAAACAGTCACGATGGCTGCAGTAAGGGGAATGGACTGAAGGGTTTGCCAGTGACCCGTGGGTAGGCGCCTGGCCTTGTCCCCAGGTCAGGACCAGAACACACATCCCATGAGCTCAGACAACCAATTCCTTGGGAGGAAAGAACCCATGGACTTTTAGACACCGTGACCCTTCAGGTGGTGTTGATGACGGACAGTCTAAAGATCTGAGCCCTTGAAAAGCAGCTGTTAGATGACTCTGTAGGACAGGGCTGTTTGGTAAATGGAAATGTTAGTGAGACACAGATGGGACAGAGTTCTCATCAGAGGAAGTGTCAAGATAACGTAAAGGGAGTGTCGGCTGCTCTGGATCATATTATACTGGGCAACTTAGAATCTTATATATACGGCGCCTTATAGATTGTAGAAGGCATCCCTAGCCTTACATATAGATTAACGTGTTTTGCAGGTTTCAATTCTGCTTACGATGGCTTCTGATTTTTTTTTTTATTATTATTAACGAGAGTGAGTACAGTACAGAAGACAGTCATTAACTGTTATCTCCATTTTTAAATTGATTCCTTTGGGTCCACTATTATAAAAATGTAAAGCTGTTAAGATTCTTGGAAAGTTATGGTTGATCAATGCACTTTTTATATTATGCTTGTGCAGGTTACATTCAGTGGCAAAACCTAATCATTCTAAAAACTTATAAGAGATAATCTAATGTTTTCTTACAGCCTAATAGGACAGAGGACAGGGATTAAGAAGACTTTTATATTAAAATATTTCTCTTGAAGCTTTCCGTTGATTGAAAATAAGCTGAAAATGATGCCGTAGAGTTCTGAGTAACTTGATAATAGAACATTTCTTATACAAGAAATCTTATTGGGGAGATTAACAATGATAGCTAAGATTTATTAAACACTAACTATGGCTAAGCTCTCCTCTATGTCTTCATATATAACCTTCACAATAAACTTACAGTGTAGGCACTGTTATCTTTACAAGAGAAGCAGACTAAGACATACAAATATCAGGTAACTTGCCTCAAATCATGAGCATTATACAAGCCGGGCATTGTACAGAGCTGGGATTTAGACCTTGACTGTGTGATACAGGAGCTCATGGGCTGCTGGTGCCCTCTCTCCCAGATTAGTGTTTTCCCCCTTTAGACTCGTGAGCAAAACGTGAGTTACCCCACCGAGGCTCACAAGAGAGTGTGTGTTTTGAACTAAGATGGTGTTGAATTGATGCCCTGCATAACTGTGGACCCAGAAACAGTTGTGGAGTGTCTTTAAAGTTCTACTTTCCAGGGTGTCCTTGAACCAAGCAAACTCACTGCATTTTCTTGTTCATTGGCTCCTTTTGGTGATACCCAGTCCCAAACCTCACCTATTATAAAAATAGCACATGCTGGGAGCAGGTGTGCTTAGGATGCGTACCTGAGCTCTCCCAGGCTTTCTTCAATGTGCAAAGACAAATACCCTTATATAGAGCATTCCTTGTTCAGAGCCCTAAACCCTTTTTTTCCCATCTGCTTGTTAGTTTTCCTAAGCTAAATGTATACACTGTACCTATAGGATATTTTCTAATTAAAATGATTCCAGGCTATCTGTTTTATTTGAAAACTTAGGCTTATATGATGCTTATATCAGTGTACAGAAAGGAAGAATTTCTCTGAAAGTCCTGTAGGGGTATGTGGCGATGGGGCAAAAAACACTGGGTTTAGTCAACTAGGACAATTCACTAAAAAAGAGTTTCAGGCAGAAAGAGACCCTCTACAAGTTAAAATGCACAAGACTATCAAGGACCTCATTTTACCCCTCTTCTTCCCTTGGGAGGGACTTTAATTAAAAATTCCATGTAACTGAATTTTGATTAAAAATGCTTAAGTTATAGGAAAATCCCCAAAGAGTAGGCAAGCCAAGACAGGCAAAGTTACAGCCCCTTTATTTATTTATTTTTTTTAAAGGATTTTTTTTTCTTTTTCTTTTTTTTAAAGGATATTTATTTTACTTTTTTTTTTTAAAGGAATTCCTTTATTTTTATTATTTTTTATTTATTTATTTATTTTTGGCTGTGTTGGGTCTTCGTTTCTGTGCGAGGGCTTTCTCTAGTTGCGGCATGCGGGGGCCACTCTTCATCGCGGTGCGCGGGCCTCTCATTATCGCGGCCTCTCTTGTTGCGGAGCACAGGCTCCAGACGCGCAGGCTCAGTAGTTGTGGCTCACGGGCCTAGTTGCTCCGCGGCATGTGGGATCTTCCCAGATCGGGGCTCGAACCCGTGTCCCCTGCATTGGCAGGCAGATTCTCAACCACTGCGCCACCAGGGAAGCCCCAGCCCCTTTAATTGCACCATGATAAGTGAGGCTAGAGACCAATGAAATGAAAACAGGGGGAGGTACCGACCTCACCAGATAGCATGGGTTGAACTTCTAGCCTCGGTCTGTCCAGAAGATGAAAGTGTCAGCAGCTGTTCAAGGCCAGAGCCAAGAGCGAGACCTGAGTCCAAAGAGGGATGGAGCCAGTTTCTGCTGGGGCTGCTGCCTCCTTTTTCTAAACATTCATTAAACAGAGTCATTCTGTTAATGGTTCATCCATCACTCTAGAGATAGCGAGATGATGCAAACGCTGGTGGAGAAGTGGTTCTTCCTCACAGGGGTGCCCATTTACGCTCTCCTCCTCCCTTCTCACCACCCAGCCTTGTCTCACTTTTCCTCATGGGCTTCCCTGATTAGTTTCTCATACAGTAAGTCCCCTACATACGAACCTTCAGGTTGTGAACTTCCAAAGATGCGAACGTGCATTCGCACGTCCAATTGTGTAAGTTAGTTCACGTGTCTAGAGTACATTGTCATGTGCATGAATCCACTACAAGTGGTTGTGCTTTTATGTACTTTACTGTACTGTACTGTACTGTGTAGGGTACAGTAGTACAGTATCTTTATTTCAAGCCCAGGATGTCCGGAAGCAAGCATAAAAGCAGCGGTGATGTAGCTGGTACTACTGTATTTTCAAGGTACCATACTGTAAGATTAAAAATGTTTTCTTTATTTTTTGTGTTTGTTTGTTTTTTATGTATTATTTGTGTGAAAAGTATTGTAAACCTATTACAGTACAGTACTCTATAGCCAACTGTTGTTAGTTGGGTACCTAGGCTAACTTTGTTGGACTCACAAACAAATTGGACTTATAAATGCACTCTTAGAACTCAACTCATTTGTATGTAGGGGACTTATTGTATTTGATTCCTGCCACTGACCGTGATGAGCGGGTCATCAGCACTCATTCCCGGTAGACAAAGGGCCCACAAATACCGTTACAGCAATTACATCCAGGGCTCCCCTTCAAAGCTGCATCCACTGCCTTTGCCAGGCCTGTTGGCTAAGGAAGGGGAGGCCCCTGGGGTGGGAGACCTGAGGCCACAGCTATTTTCCATGTTCACATCATTATTGTTACCCTTCTGTCCCCTCCCATCTAGGTCTTCATTGCATTTCTATTTTTTCTTCTTGTCCCTTGCTGGGAATTGCTCTGTGTAATTGGGCAACATTTTGGTTTCTCCTAATGAAGGAGTAAAGGAATGTAAAGGTGGAAAAAGGTGGAGGTGCTCAGGTATTAGCTTCTAGGAAACAGCAGAGACTGTGGAACAAGACCTCTAGTTCCATCACTGCCACTTTCTCCCACTTTAAGTTCCCTGCCTGTTATGGAAAACTGTTTTTTGGAAGAACAGGGTCATTTGACTGTTTCGTTTTTTTTTTTTTTCACAAAAAAATTCACATTTTTATTCACAAAAAATCCATTTAAAAAACCCCCGTTGACTGTGATGATGGCTAAAAGGCATTCCCAGTTCTAAGGGACCAAACTGAGAAAAGCTGAGGGCAATTTTCAAAGGGCCTCTGGACAGTATAAGACCTGCTGAGGCAAAAGGAAGGAAAGAAAAAAAAAGTTTACATAAAGAGTGTGGCAGGACTTCCCTGGTGACACAGTGGTTAAGAATCTGCCTGCCAATGCAGGGGACACGGGTTTGAGCCCTGGTCCAGGAATATCCCACATGTCACGGAGCAACTAAGCCTGTGTACCACAACTACTGAGCCTGCACTCTACAGCCCGTGAGCCACAACTACTGAGCCCACGTGCCGCAATTACTGAAGCCCATGCACCTAGAGCCCATGCACCACAATGAAGAATAGTCCCTACTTGAGAGGGCAGACAGCAGAAGCAAGAAGAACTACAATCCTGCAGCCTGTGGGACAAAAACCACATTCACAGAAAGATAGACAAGATAAAAAGGCAGACGGCTATGTACCAGATGAAGGAACAAGATAAACCCCCAGAAAAACAATTAAATGAAGTGGAGATAGGAAACCTTCCAGAAAAAGAATTCAGAATAATGATAGTGAAGATGATCCAGGACCTTGGAAAAAGAATAGAGGCAAAGATAGAGAAGATGCAAGAAATGTTTAACAAAAACCTAGAAGAATTAAAGAACAAACAAACAGAGATGAACAATACAATAACTGAAATGAAAGCTACATTAGAAGGAATCAATAGCAGAATAACTGAGGCAGAAGAATGGATAAGTGACCTGGAAGACAGAATGGTGGAATTCACTGTTGCAGAACAGAATAAAGAAAAAAGAATGAAAAGAAATGAAGACAGCCTAAGAGACCTCTGGGACAGTATTAAACGCAACAACATTCGCATTATAGGGGTTTCAGAAGGAAAAGAGAGAGAGAAAGGACCCGAGAAAATATTTGAAGAGATTATATTCAAAAACTTCCCTAACATGGGAAAGGAAATAGCCACCCAAGTCCAGGAAGTGCAGAGAGTCCCATACAGGATAAACCCAAGGAGAAACATGCCGAGACACATAGTAATCAAATTGGCAAAAATTAAAGACAAAGAAAAATTATTGAAACCAGCAAGGGAAAAACAACAAATAACATACAAGGGAACTCCCAGATTACAATTTCTTCTCAAGTGAGCAAGGAACATTCTCCAGGATAGATCACATCTTGGGTCACAGATCAAGCCTCAGTAAATTTAAGAAAATTGAAATCATATCAAGCAACTCTTCTGACCACAACACCATGAGATTAGAAATCAATTACAGGGAAAAAAAGTAAAAACAACATAAACACATGGAGGCTAAACAATACGTTACTAAATAGCCAAGAGATCACTGAAGAAATCAAAGAGGAAATTAAAAAATACCTAGAGACAAATGACAATGAAAACATGACGATCCAAAACCTATGGGATGCAGCAAAAGCACTTCTAAGAGGGATGTTTATAGCAATACAAGCTTACCTCAAGAAACAAGAAACATCTCAAATAAACAATCTAACTTTACACGTAAAGGAACTAGAGAAAGAAGAACACACAAAACCCAGAGTTAGTAGAAGGAAACAAATCATAAAGATCAGAGCAGAAATAAATGAAATAGAAACAAAGAAAACAATAGCAAAGGTCAATAAAATTAAAAGTTGGTTCTTTGAGAAGATAAACAAAATTGATAAACCAGTAGCCAGACTCATCAAGAAAAAAAGGGAGAAGACTCAAATCAACAGGATTTGAAATGAAAAAGGAGAAGTAACAACTGACACTGCAGAAATACAAAGGATCATGAGAGACTACTGCAAGCAATTATATGCCAATAAAATGGACAACCTGGAGAAGTGGACAAATTCTTAGAAAAGCACAACCTTCCGAGACTGAACCAGGAAGAAATAGAAAATATAAACAGACCAATCACAAGCACTGAAATTGAAACTGTGATGAAAAATCTTCCAACAAACAAAAGCCCACGACCAGATGGCTTCACAGGTGAATTCTATCAAACATTTAGAGAAGAGCTAACACCCATCCTTCTCAAACTCTTCCAAAAAATTGCAGAGGAAAGAACACTCCCAAACTCATTCTATGGTGCCACCATCACCCTGATACCAAAACCAGACAAAGATACTACAAAAAAGGAAAATTACAGACCAATATAACTCATGAATATAGATGCAAAAATCCTCGACAAAATACTAGCAAACAGAATCCAACAGCACATTAAAAGGATCATACACCACAATCAAGTGGGATTTATCCCAGGGATGCAAGGATTCTTCAATATACGCAAATCAATCAATGTGATACACCATATTAACAAATTGAAGAAGAAAAACCATATGATCATCTCAATAGATGCAGAAAAATCTTTTGACAAAATTTAACACCAATTTATGATAAAAACTCTCCAGAAAGTGGGCATAGAGGGAAACTACCTCAACATAATAAAGGCCATATATGACAAACCCACAGCAAACATCATTCCAAATGGTG
This sequence comes from Eschrichtius robustus, assembly GCF_028021215.1. Taxonomy (NCBI): domain Eukaryota; kingdom Metazoa; phylum Chordata; class Mammalia; order Artiodactyla; family Eschrichtiidae; genus Eschrichtius; species Eschrichtius robustus. The sequence continues at coordinate 5,883,523 of NC_090834.1, forward strand.
AAAAACTGAAAGCATTTCCTCTAAGATCAGGAACAAGACAAGGATGTCCATTCTCACCACTATTATTCAACATAGTTTTGGAAGTCCTAGCCATGGCAACCAGAGAAGAAAAAGAAATAAAAGAATACAAATTGGAAAAGAAGTAAAACTGTCACTGTCTGCAGATGACATGCTACTATACATAGAAAATCCTAAAGATGTCACCAGCAAACTACTAGAGCTAATCAATGAATCTGGTAAAGTTGCAGGATACAAAATTAATGCACAGAAATCTCTTGCATTCCTATACACTAATGATGAAAAATCTGAAAGAGAAATTAAGGAAACACTCCCATTTACCACTGCAACAAAAAGAATAAAATACCTAGGAATAAACCTACCTAGGGAGACAAAAGACCTGTATGCAGAAAACTATAAGACACTGATGCAAGAAACTAAAGATGATACAAACAGATGGAGAGATATACCATGTTCTTGGATTGGAAGAATCAATATTGTGAAAATGACTATACTACCCAAAGCAATCTACAGATTCAGTACAATCCCTATCTAATTACCAATGGCCCTTTTTACAGAACTAGAGCAAAAATCTTAAAATTTGTATGGAGACACAAAAGACTCTGAACAGCCAAAGCAGTCTTGAGGGAAAGAAACAGAGCTGGAGGAATCAGACTCCCTGACTTCAGACTATACTACAAAGCTACAGTAATCAGGACAATATGGTACTGGCACAAAAACAGAAACATAGATCAATGGAACAAGATAGAAAGCCCAGAGATTAACCCACGCACCTGTGGTCAACTAATCTATGACAAAGAAGGCAAGGATATACAATGGAGAAAAGACAGCCTCTTCAATAAGTGGTGCTGGGAAAACTGGACAGCTACATGTAAAAGAATGAAATTAGAACACTCCCTAACACCATACACAAAAATAAACTCAAAATGTATTAGAGACCTAAATGTAACACTGGACACTATAAAACTCATAGAGGAAAACGTAGGAAGAACACTCTTTGACATAAATCACAGCAAGATCTTTTTTGATCCACCCCCTAGAGTAATGGAAATAAAAACAAAAATAAACAAATGGGACCCAATGAAACTTAAGTTTTTGCACAGCAAAGGAAACTACAAATAAGACGAAAAGACAACCCTCAGAATGGGAGAAAATATTTGCAAATGAATCAACGGACAAAGGATTAATCTCCAAAATATATAAACAGCTCATGCAGCTCAATATTAAAAAAACAAACAACTCAATCCAAAAATGGGCAGAAGACCTAAATAGACATTTCTCCAAAGAAGACATACAGATGGCTAAGAAGCACATGAAAAGCTGCTCAACATCACTAATTATTAGAGAAATGCAAATCAAAACTACAGTGAGGTATCACCTCACACCAGTTAGAATGGCCATAATTAGAAAATCTACAAACAATAAATGCTAGAGAGGGTGTGGAGAAAAGGGAACCCTCTTGCACTGTTGGTGGGAATGTAAATTGATACAGCCACTATGGAGAACAGTATGGAGGTTCCTTAAAAAACTGAAAATAGAATTACCGTATGACCCAGCAATCCCACTACTGTGCTTATACCCAGAAAAAGCCATAATTCAAAAAGACACATGCACCCTAATGTTCATTGCAGCACTCTTTACAATAGCCAGGACATGGAAGCAACCTAAATGCCCATCGACAGACGAATGGATAAATAAGATGTGGTATATGTATACAAGGGAATATTACCCAGCCATAAAAAAGAACGAAATTGGGTCATTTGTAGAGATGTGGATGGATCTAGAGACTGTCATACAGAGTGAAGTAAGTCAGAAAGAGAAAAACAAATATCGTATATTAACACACATATGTGGAACCTAGAAAAATGGCACAGATGAACTGGTTTGCAGGGCAGAAATTGAGACACAGATGTAGAGAACAAACATATGGACACCAAGGGGGGGAAAGCAGCAGGGGTGGTTGTGGTGGTGTGATGAATTGGGAGATTGGGATTGACATGTATACACTCATATGTATAAAATGGATAACTAATAAGAAACTGCTGTATAAAAAAATAAAATAAAGTTCAAAAATTAAAAAAAAAAAGAGTAGCCCCCTCTCGCTGCAACTAGAGAAAGCCTGAGCGCAGCAACGAAGACCCAGGGCAGCGAAAAATAAAAATAAAATAATTAATTAAGAAAAAAAAAGAGTGTGGCAATTAGTAGCTTTGGGACTTCATTCAAAGCCAAAATTTAGTCTAATGTACTTCACTCTGTCAGTTCCCTGTCTGCAGACTTTTCTTCCATCAGCCAATGGCTTGGTCCATCCAGTGGCTCTCAGTCCTGAGGTGGGGTGGGTGGTGGAGGTTATACCACAAAGACCAGGGGAGAGAGCAGGTTGCTTGACAGAGGTAAGGACGGGGTGCTGGAAGTGCAGGGGAATTTCTGGAAATAATCCCCAATTCCTTTACTCATTCTCATTTTCGTGGGTTTCTTAAGCCAGGCCCATAAGAACTTTTATAGGATGTGGGTAATAGAAAGGGCCCTAAGCTTCCACTCCTGCTCAGATCATCAGGCACAAGCTGTGTCTGTGATTTAAAGCCCCCCGTCTCTGGACCTGGGTTTCTTTGGCACCCTAGGCAGTGATCATAGCTCACTTTTGGGCGTTTAATATTGCCTCCAGAGAGGTAGCCAGATCTGCCTATTAATGTCCCTGACCTGAGGTGCAATTCCTTATTGACCCCTTTAGCTCTATATTCATTCACTAATTCATCTATTCATTCAACAACTGTTTACTGATGGCCTGCTCTGTGCCTGGCACTACTTTGGGTCCTATTACTAGAGGGAGACACGGTCCTATCTCTCAAGGAGCATACATTTTGTTACCACGCCTGACATTCCTAGGGCAACGCTCATCTAGATTTGTCCACACGCACGTGGATGCAGTTGGCAGAACAGTTTAATCTGAGCACCAGCAATTCCTCCCTTACACCGAGAACTCTGTGGAGTGTCCAAATCTTCCTTGGCTCCCCTGTGCGTCGAACACACCTCTTCAGCCTGCTTTCGTTATTCCTCCAACCTGTGCTTTCATGAAGTGCCCCTTCATTCTGCTAAACAGTTCTTCCTCTTGTGCCTTCGTTCCTGCTCTCGATTTGTGCTTATAATTAACTTATTCTTCTCACGCCCCTTTATGGATAACATCCAGTCTGCCCAGTTGCCCTGCAAACTTTCTGCACGCGGGGTCTAAGTCTTTTCAGGCTTATCTATTATTGTTGAGCAACTAGCTCAGTAGTTTTATTTATTTATTTATTAACATTTCTGGCTTTTTTTAAAGATTTTTTTTGATGTGGACCATTTTTAAAGTCTTTATTGAATTTGTGACAATACTGCTTTTGTTTTATGTTTTGGTTTTTTGGCCAAGGGGCATGTGGGATCTTAGCTCCCTGAGTAGGGATCAAAACCACACCCCCTGCATTGGAAGGCAAAGTCTTAACCACTGGACCACCAGGGAAGTCCCATAGCCCAGTAGTTTTATTATACAGGTAGACACCAATCTTCAGGCTTTGCATGATGTTATTCTGCCTTCTGCCTGAAGAGAAGCTGAACTTCACTTGCTATTCTGTTTGCTTATTTGATACTTTCTATTGATCGTGCTTGAACATCTGAAGTTTTCACCACCGTCTCCCTTGCATGTAGCAGAGTGCCAGGTACAATAATAGGAATTTAATACATATTTCTTGATTACCGATAAACTGATTGACTGGCTGAGACAGAAGTATCAATCCACACAGTCTGTAGTGTGGCCTATCGTCAGGAGCACTGTGCCATTTGCAGGAATTCTGGGACCTGCCTTCAGAGTTCTGCAAATGCCTAGTGACCTGCCCAGAGAAGCTGGTGATGGAGAAAACCTGCTACTGATGTACAGAATGATGCTGAACATGAGAGAGTCAGGGGTCATCTCTTGCCCTCCAGAATGATTATATTCTGGCAGGAGGGCACAAACTGCATGTTTTTACCATTTGGTTCATAAAAGGGAGGTAGGTTGGGGTGAGAATGAGATTGAAAGATGTTAAACTGCTGGATTTGAAGATGAAAGAAAAGGCCACTAACCAAGGAATGCAGGTGACTTCTGGAATCTGAAGAAGGAAAGGAGTTAGATTCTCCCCTAGAGCCTCCAGTGGGATGCAGCCTTGCCAACACATTGACTTTAGGACCGCTGACCTCCAGGACTACAAGATATGAGATTTGTTTTGTTTTAACCACTAATTTTTGGCAATTTGTGACAGCAGCAATAAAAAATGAATACACAGTGGCAGGACCCCATGAAGCCAGTGCTGTGACAAACTTAGTTTCTGGCAATGCATATATACCATCCAAAAGGTCACACAGTGATAGCTCTGAAACCCTAGGGTGGAAGACCTGGATTATTTGAGAAGCGAAGGGATTCCTATTCTTTGAGGCACAAGTCAAGCTGCTGATTTTTCTAAACATCCGTAGAAAAAAATGTTCCTCTTGAAGCAGAAGAACGGAGTTACAGAGCTTGAAACTCCACGCTAATTTTGATCACAGAGACCTGGTCTTAAGAAGCCAAAAAGCACTTATGGGTACGGAGGACCCAATGGGCACACAGTTTATACCCAAAATGAGGATAGAAAGTGGATAGAAATTAATCTATGAACAATTTTCTATGGGATGAGATGTGATATGTCCTTATCGTCTCATCTGCTCCTAAAATCTCCCTTTTTTGGTTGTCAAGGTATCTGGGTTCCAGGACTGTCCCCAGTCTCCTTAGTTTTGGTATCATTTACAGAGACTATCCCTACTAGAAAAGAATTTGTTTAAACACGCTCAAAGCATAAAGACATCCATTAAATGAGGGAGAGTGATTTTCTTTATAAAAGACACCATGTGTTTCCCACCAATAGGTTTTCAAAGTGTCATTTGGTTGGTGCAATATTGGGTGTACACGTGCCCCAGTAGGAGCTGCTCCATCCCAAGCCCAGTGGGAGGGCCCCGACCCTCACTTAAAAGCGATGCTAAAGCTGATTCGAGAGTCAGCGAGGTTTGTTTAACTGTTCTGTGTAGCTAGCTCAACATTCGTCCCATTTGCAGCTCACTCTCCTATCTTCTCATGGGAGGTGTTCCCTAGGGAAGATGCCTGGGGACCTGTCGTGCTGTTATGCAGGGTGCTTACGCACTGGGATCAGGTGTTATGTTACTTCTAAACTCCTTCTAATGTTACAATTCCTTGACCTTAGTCATTCAAATTGCACGCTCAGAGAAGTTCTACCCAGCCAGGCCTTTGGCTGTAAGTGATACCAAAGCGCGCAGGACCCAATATGATCTTCCTCAAGATCTTCTCTCCAAACTCGTCTCTTTCAATTCTCCCTGTCCTGCCGTGTCCGGTCATGCTGGAAAACTCACCGTGTCTGTCACGTAATCTGATCTTGCTTACCTTTAAGATGGACTCCCTGCCAAGAATCAAACCTTTGGTCTGTCTTCACGGGAGGCCCTTCTTGGCTTCTTCCAGGATTTAACGTAGATACCCCATTGTATATGAAGCTTTCCCTGACCTTGTTAGACTATTCTAGGTGCCCCTGCTCTAAGTTTCCATTGTACCCAGAGTTTATCAAGACTGCATCTTAATCTGCTCTTCCTGCGTGTCTACCCAGTAGACTGTAAGCTTCTGGAGGACAGGGCTATGCCTTGTTATCTCTATATCCCCAGGGACCAGAATATTGCCTAGCATAAGGTAGATGTTCAATAAGCATGGGTTAAATTCATGCTTATGTAACAGAAATTTAATTAGCAAATAACTGAATGCCCAAATGCATTCAATTTAGTACTCAATTTAAGCCCAGGTTTCAGTTGTCATGTTCATACAGCAGTAATGTTGGAGTGTTTAATAGATGCGGGGGTGGGGGGGGATGGAGAGAGAGAGAGAGAGAGAGAGAGAGAGGCATGAAATTGAGAGCATTTGTGTACCAAGATACTATTTTCTACTTTTGCTCATAAAGGGCTGGTTACCTCACCTTCAGTTTAGTCTCACGCTTCCACAGGCTCGAGACGTAGGGTGAAAGTGTCAGCACAGTGACCCCTTTTCCTTTGACTGAACCACCACGCCAGGAAATTGTAACAGCGTGAGAGTATATCCTCTTCCACAGCACGGAATCCATGCCAGGGCCAGGTGGGCAGCTGTCTGTACGGTATGATTCTACAGGTGCTCAGAGTTTTGTCTACAACTAATCTTTTCTGCCAGCTTGCCATTATGTGTGTCATTTCTGCAACTAAAATCATTCCTTTCACATAAGATGGTATCTTCAGAAGTTCACTTGTTACACACAAAGCAGGTCCCTAAGATGGATATCACAATCGAGGTTAATAGACATGGATGGTTTGGCAGAACTTGTTCCTAGGACTGGAGAATTGTGTCCTGGGAGAATGGGCCTCGGGCAGGTTCTTTGTGAAGGATCCAACGTCAGGAACTTTGGGCCTGAAGTACTGAAGAAAGCAGGTGGAGATGGGAGGCCCTGGTGTGAAGCTGAGTTGTGTGCAGTAGCTCAAAGGCTCAGATGTCCATCTGGAAAAAGGGGGAAAGTGGATCAGGATGGACCAGCTTCTCCGTGTCATCACGGCACGGTCCTGCTCACTCTTAAGTGGGGTATTCAACGTTACGACACATTTTTCTTGGTTGGTACAAGCTATCCCAAGACCTCTTGTTTTCTCTGTTTTCTTGTGAAGGTGTAAAGCTTGCTCTCTCCAGGGCGTGTCTCGTTGCCACAATTAAGGAGTGTAACATTTGACTGCACCTTTGATAACAGAATGAAGCTTTGTGGCTACTTATCTTCTCTGATTGTGCGGAAAGAAAACAAAACAGACAGACTCAATGTTATGCAGAAAAGGTCTGAATCAAGCAACAAAGTATTTATTAGAAGAGATTATTAACATGGCAGGGTCACAGAGTTTCATGGCCACAAGCATGTGAGGAGCTTTGCTGAATTCTGTCTCGTGAAATGTTTTACCTTTTCTACCGCTTGACACAGGAGGGACACTCTTTGAACATTTACCCCTTAGAGTAGAAATACTGATGAGATGTCCAGTATCATTAATAACCACAAAGAATTGAAACATGGGACTGGATACTTAGAATCTCCATTCCCTATAAATTTCCAGGTTTATTACCTGAATTGTTAGCCTTTGTGCTTTATAAAGCCCAATCGTTCCTGCTAATTGTCTATTTGCTTATCTATGCTAACCTGGAGTTGGGAGTTTGTGGCAGACCTAATTTTCCAGATGCTCACCTCATGTTTTCTTCAAGTTTAGATGCAAAACGATGGTTCTCAGAAATCATTTGTCTTTCTACAGAACTTATTGGAAGACCAAGAAGTGTTTCTTCTAAGGCAAAATAAATAAATAAATAAATAAATAAAAAATGTCTAATGCAAGGAGTGAAAAATGAGCTTTTTATATTTTACACTGACCGCAACACACAGTTGAGAAAAATTTGAATAGCTTAATTTTGAAAGGTGTTTCAAAGCATATAAAGTACTTTCCCAAGTCTTTTTCTCATTCAGTTCTTCTAAACTTGTACAATAGTGCTTACCCTATTTCAGAGATGAGAGAATGGGGCTCAGAAGAGTGAAGCAGCGTGCGCAAGGCCACACAGCGCATGAGGGACTGAGCTGACACCAAAACCTGACTGTAGATTGTGTACTTTCAACTCTCACCAACAAGAGAGACAAAGGTGGCTTGGCCACCCAAGTATTTATTTCGATGCATTTTGGAACTCCAGGCCAACAAGGAAGCAAACAAAACCCCCCACCAAACACCAAAACATCCCCAAATGCAAACAACCAAAAATGGAAATTAATTTTTCCTTAGAGGAGGCAAACAGAGGTGGGGACCTGGCTGATGTCACGCAGTATTAACAACAATCAGCTCTCACTGGCCTCCTGGTCTCCTCGACCTTCCTCAACAAAGCCTCTGAAGCACTGATTAATCAGACCGAAAGTCTGGGAATTTATCTCTCCTCCATCACTATTCCTGCTGGCTACTGATTTAAAGATGTTAATCTACTCGGATTATCTAACCTTTAGGGAGAAGTGAATCCAAATGTCACCGAAAGGGAGATGAGAGCCCAGGGCAATACCTAAAACTATGACTGGCAATTAATTAGACAGATAGCATCTTACATTTGGAAAGGAACTTCCAGATCTAATCCAATCTCCCTCCTAGGAAGGAAGCCTGACAAATAGCCCTCAGGCATTTGCTCCAGGGATGGGAATTTCATGTTTCTCCGCTATTGTTAGGTGGGCCCTTGTTAGAAAGTCTTGCCTCCATGGAATTAAATTCTATCCCCTCGTAAACTCTAAGTCTACATTCTGACCTTCTTCTGCCTTCTGGCCGCTTTGATGAGTATGTTTACTTATCCATTTGTATGTGATTTTCCCAATATTTGGTGTCAGCTCTCTTGGCTTTCTTAAAATATCTCTTCTCTAGCAAAACATCCTCAGCTTCTCCAACTCTTTTCGTATTTACTGATTTTCATGACTCTCTCCAGATGGTCCCTTATTTGGATATATATATATATATATATATATATATATATATATATATATATATATATTTTTTTTTTTTTTTTTTTTTTTTTTTTCCTCTCTCTCTTTTTTAGTGAAATGTCCGTAGCTGATTAGGGTCTGTTTTTCTTGCTTTATCTGACCCAGTATTAACGTACTTTCAATACTTTTACTGGTCCTGAGCTGCGTACCAGTGGGGCTATGTATATGGTGGTCAGCGACGCTATCAGCTTCCCCATCTCTGTAACGCACTGGAGATTACCAAATGAGAACTGAACTGGTTTTCTTCATGTAACTTACCTCAGAAGCCACACCACCAGCAAGAGGACCAGAGCAAATTGTCCTGTAGAGGCCACAACTAACACAAAATTGTCCCTTAGTACCAGTTTTTGCTTCCATAAGCTTTTTTGTCGATCTAGTATTGCATCTCTCAAAATACAGAGAAAAAACAGGTAAGAGACTAGTTTACCCACAACTTGACAAATAGCCTCTGAGGGAGACTGAGTGACATTTGGAAAGTTGGTAAAAGCCACCAGAGTCAAAGCAACTTCTGAAAAAAAGAAAAAAAAAGATTGTGGCTATGCTATGCTCAAGCAGGCCACACCTGTTTTCAGAAACCACCAAGTGTTCTGCCGATAAACAGAGATGCCGGCTCTGACAGTCTCTAAGGCAACAAGATACCGATCATCACTGCACACGGACGAGACAGAGACACTGCTGACAAACAGTGAGCCACGTTTTCTCATCTACTCAACAGTGCAGCAGCAGTTGGAGTAAATTCTGCCTCAAGAGTTCATCCCACACCCAGTCTCAAACCCTAAACTCTAATTATAATGGAGAGAACCCTGCAGTTAGAAAAATACCTGAAGGATCTGGACCCCACTGCTTAAGCAATAATCCTGCGACTAATGTGAACTTGAAAATGAGCTTCTGGGGAAAGACGACAAGATGCATCTCCTCTCTGTGTTCTCATTTCCTCACCTGCAAAATGATGTTTATGTGGCTAGAATTCCTGAGGGTCCACACTCGGTGATAAGCCAGTGAGTTTGGATGACACACAGCGATCGTTTATCTAGTCTGGCTCCCTTGTGGGCGGGTTGGAGTTTGTTAAGAAATCACCATCAAAATACAACCATGTCCCTGCTTTCTGAGTATTTATGTCTAGTAAAGATGTGTAGTACTACACTTTCCCGTTTTGTGATATTTCCAACTTGAGATATTTGAAAAAGAATAAAGCAAATGAGCGTTTTGTAAGAAGTTGGCAGAGATGCAGGATGGATCCAGGAGTTGGAATGGGTGCTTGTCTACTGCTTTTGAAATCATTGTACTGGGGTTGCTTATGCCTGTTTTTTTTTTTTGGTCCCTAGAATTTGAGCTTCTCTGTCTTGTCCATCGGTGTCATTCCCTCTCTTTCAGGTGGCATGTTCTTCACCTTGTTGGTACTCAAGAAATAGTTGTTGAATTGAATCACTGTGTTGCTTTGAGGAGATATGGCTCGAAGACACTGCAGATAAACTGGAATCTCATGGTTCAGGACATGGGAAAACACACTGCAAGGATGGAATAATTAATGATTTAATGAACCTTGGAAAAATAACAGAATCATAAATGCCAATGACAAGTATAAGTTTAGGAAGCCTAATTATAAACAGCAACAGAAGAAGTAACTTAAATGATCAGCTGGTCAGATAGCAGCCATCTTTATTAAAAGGTCTGGCCAGGATAAGAATTGTTAAGTAGAGATGTGTGAGAGGCAAAATATGTAGAACTAATTATGATGATAAATATAGCCAGTTTTATATTGACACCAAGGTGTACAGTAGACATAAAAATAAAATTCTAAATATCACCCTGTCTGTATTTATTTTATAGTCTATTGTCAAAAACTTAAAATATATAAGCAAGCAAAGAGACAAAATTAAAAATCACACAAAGCCCTACCAGCAAGAAATAAAACAGCTGTTTTAGTATTATACATGCGTATATTTTTTGTTTGTTTTTCTCTACAAATATCACAATACATATCACACATTCATACACACACATACATTGTTTTGTTTTTTAAAAGTGAGTTGGTATTATACATTTCGTTTTGTAATTACTATTTCACTTAACAGTATAGCAGGGCATGTTTCCATGTTATTTAAATATTCTCTACTTTTCGTGGTTATATATTATTTCATTATATTTATGTATCATACATACATATAATGTATCATACACATACATATTAATGGACATTTAGATTGACCTCAGGGGTTTTTTTTTCCCCATTTTTTTTGGGTTATGCCTGTTGTCAAAGCTCCTGTAAATATTGTCTTCTGGAAAGTTCATGCATTTTATTTTCCTTCTAGCAGTATATACTGAGCCTTTTATCTTCTAATTTAAGAGGAAATGTGGCTATAGCTTAAAATGACATGATACACATCCTCCTAATAATTGAAGAGCTCTTGCTCTTAAAAATGAGAAGAATTTAGGGAAAGTGACTTAGTCATCAGATTGATCTGCATTGATTAGGTCCCCAGAGTTGATGGTTATAACACTGCCACATTGTTTTTTAACATAAGATTTCAAATCAGGTCAAAATAATATTACCCCAGGATATTTTTACATCATCAAGAGTTAAATGAATATTATCACCTATGAGGGGAAAAAAATTCTCAAAATGATGTATTCTTATATTTACAAAAGTGATCAAAGAGAATCAGGGTGAACATACTGAAATGTAGGACAGTCTTCAGAGAGCAGCTTCTGCCTGGTGATGGACTCTCCGTGCTGTTTTACCTCTGCTGTCTTTCTCCAAATACTTCCCATAAGCATCTTACTCGTGTTCCATACCCCAGAGACTCCACTGGCTACCATCTCAAAATTTCTCTTTTCCTCTTCTCCTGCGAAAGCCAGGGTGATGGCTCGGCTGGTGAGAACACAGAATTCGTGAGCTCAAAGCTGCCTCATTCGGGTTGTTTAGCTTCGAGTAGGACAAACTAAAATACTCCTCCATAGACCCAGACCATCTGTCTCTCACCCCCCTCAACGGGTCAACAGGGAAGAAAAGATGTGTGTTGGATGGCTCAGGACAACTTGTCACCACAGCTAGAAAAATTGCTTGTTATTGAAGCCTGACTTGCTCTGGGTCAGGAATGTCATCACGTGCAGAACACAGCAGCTTTCTCCCCTTACGGCTTCCCCGCAGGTCTTTCCACGCAAATCCTTTGAAATATGATGATCTAGCCAAAAGCTTATGGCTGGCAACCATATTGAGATAGAAACAGAGCATAATTCTTACGTTAAAATGTCCCCATTTGTAAACGGGAGAGACTTTATTCACATTTCATGAGCGTTTCATTTCTTAACTAGTGATGTTAGGCTTAGTGTGAAATAATAACTCTTAACTGTCCTTTTTCCATTCTTGGTTTCCAGAAAAGAGGTAGAGCTTAGAGATGCTGAGGGCTGACTGCACAGGCCCGAGTCCCAGCCCCGTCACTTACTAGCTGTGTGGCCTTGGCAAGTCTCTTAACCTCTCTGTGCCTCAATTTCCCCATTTATCAACAGTGGATGACGAGAGCACTTACCTCCTAGTATCACTGTGAAGATGAAATCAGCAAACGCACGGAGAGCGCTTAGACCAGCGCCTAGCCACGTGCTAGACGCTCCTTAAATGTTAGGGGTTCCTCCATTCTGACCAGTGTTTGGACACACGGCTTCGTCAAGGATTGCCATGGCAGACTTGGTGCTGTTTCACCACAGCTCCTGTGAGTGTGAGTCTAGGAATATTTACTGAGAGCTGTAATTCTAAACCCTGAAGGGCCCCAAGGCATGAGGGAAGACTGTGGGAAACGTGTAGCGGGCTTTCACTTAAACGACTATTGCTTCACCAGCCTTTTCGCACCCATCAGCGCTAGACAAATCCACAGAATAATAAGAAACATGCCTGGCAGTTGGGTCACAGTAGAACAGAACACAGCCGCAGACTGGCCCATGCTGTTCAGCCTGTTAATACCCTGAGTTGCCAACTCCTTCCTCTTTTCTCCTGTGACTACACGAGCAGGCCACGAGCTTGTGAACGCACGTGCACACACGATTCCCACGGTCACTTAAAGCAGCCCCTGTTCCTGATCTGGGGGAGCAAGTTCCTTGGGTCAGATGGGGTGATTTTCCTGGTTCCAGGCTCTGGGGCGAGGTGTGAAGGGAGAGGCTGCAGGGCAGGGTCTGGAACGAGGTCTTGCCTGGAACATGTGAAACACCACCCGCCGCACTCCTCTCCCTCAGTTTCCCAGCACAGGGAAGCCAGGGTATCAGAAGGGTTGCTTAACTTGGTCCTGTCCCCACCTAGATGCGTATCATTTCCTTCGGAGCCACACGCCATCCATTGCATTAACAGTACAATTTCCCTGGAGGCCATTCCAAATCTGCTTAAGAACATATTGTTCCTGGATTTACGGGTGACCGGAGCCAATCAGCTGGAAAGAATCCCATTACATTAGATAACACAGTTGGGAATTCAAATCTCTTTCCTTAAACATTTGTCAGGCAGCGTCTCCTCTCACTTAGGTCTGACTTCCTTTTTGATAGTAAATAAGCCAGAATCATGCCGGATTTTCAGCCAGACTGATGGCCGGAGTGGCCAGAGCGATGGCACAGTGCTTGTGAAAGATCAGCCCTGACCTGAAACTGGCTTATCCGGAAGGGTTAGAAACAACAGAACCTCAAGCCTAATCTTAGAGTTCATCAGAGCGTGACCACTCTGGATAACTCCTCCTCCCTGGGCCCAATTCTGAGCTCCCAGTTACAAAGGAGAAGAGTCTTCAGAAACATTAGGCTTACAGAGCAGAAGTCCTGGGTTTGAGTTTTAGCTCTACGCTTGTGTAACTCTACTTGGACAAATCACAAGCCTTTGAGGTTGTCTGCTCATCTTTAAATTGGGATGCTGGGAATGCCTATCCACTGGGTGTGTGAGGATTAGATAACATAATGAATGTGGAAGCACTGTGTAGAGGTAAAGTGTAAAACAAGTATTGAGAGTTCTTTTTTTTTAATTTAATTTTTATTTTATATTGAAGTATAGTTGATTTACAATGCTGTGTTAGTTTCAGGTGTACAGCAAAGTTGTTCAGTTATACATATACATATATACATTCTTTTTCAGATTCTTTTCCTATTTTGGTTACTACAAGAGTATTGAGTAGAGTTCCCTGTGCTATACAGTAGGTCCTTGTTGGTTATCTATTTTATCCATAGTAGTGTGTATATGTTAATCCCAAACTCCTAATTTATCCCTCCCCACCACGTTTGTGCTTTGTTAACCATAAGTTTGCTTTTGAAGTCTGTGAGTCTGTTTCCATTTTGTGAGTAAGTTCATTTGTACCATTTTTTCCTTTAGATTCCACATATAAGTGATATCGTATGATATTTGTCTTTCTCTGTCTAGCTTACTTCACTTAGTATGATAATCTCCGGGTCCATCCATGTTGCTGTAAATGGCATTATTTCACTCTTTTTAAGGGCTGAGTAATATTCCATTGTATATACGTACTACATCTTCTTTATCCATTCCTCTGTTGGTGACATTTAGGTTGCTTCCATGTCTTGGCTATTGTAAATAGTGCTGCAATGAACACTGGGGTTAAGAGTTCTTAATGCTGATAGTTTTCATTAGGACACATGGATGCAAAACACTGAATCCTAGAATTGAACACTGCTGTCTCTTCAGGGCAAGTTCTGAAGGTGAAACCAGATTATATATAAAACAGACTATGGACATTCTATTGCACTAAACACTGTAGTATTATTCGATGAAAACACAAAAAGCACATTAAAGAATTCATGCTTTTGTGAAAAGCTAAAATGCCCCCTTCCACAGCACTAAAAGCTTTAATATTCTCATTCTCCTTATGTGCCAGTGGAGAATAATTCCAGTTTCATGCCCTTTATCATCACAGTTGTGCCCAGAAGTACAAAGAATCTGGCAAACGTCTGTATCCTAGTACAAGCCCTAGGAAGCTTTGTTCTGTCCAAGGCCATTTTACCAATCTCAGAAAACTTCCCGTGTTCCCAAATTTCCAGTTGCCAATGGAAAATGTACTGGATTGTCTCCCTTTGATACTTTGGACTGCTTAAAATAATGAGGCATTATTTCAGTACCACCCTTCTGAACTCAAGATTCCACCAGGAGTTAATAATCTTCAGTACTCTCTGGAGAGGCAAGCAAACTCCTAAGAATAGGGAAATGGAGACATGAATGTTTAAGCAATTAGCACAGAGACTTATCCAAGGTCAGAGAGTGAGTAAGAGGAAAAAACTGAGCTCCTGGTGATCTGATCTGGTCCTAAAGATGCCCTGGGGAGAGCCATCTCTGCAGAAATACTTGCATGGCCAACATTTGCATGAGCAGATGTTTTATCAAACCTACTGTACAGCAAAACCCACCCTTGCCTATCTATTCCTATCTGCTTTTATTATGCTTTGGGGCTCTAGCATGATAAGACCTCCCATATGGTACTTGTATTAACATTAAATAATGACCATTGTGTTGTGTATACTATCACCATAGAAATATTTACTTAGCTGAACACAGACACTGGTTAGGCATGGTGATTGAAAACAAGCTAATCATAAAAACCATTCATGCTCACGTCTATTTATAAAATCTGTTTCTCTTGTGTCAGTTAAGTACAGACTTTGTTCCAAACAAACACATGCGAACCTTCTGCACACCCAGGGACATGAAAGACGCCCCTCCCCACTCCCTCCAGCCAGCCAGGCCCTGGGGTGTGGCCTCGTGTGAAAGAGCAGGCGTGTTTCTGGGGCTCGGCTGGGCTCCTCGGAGGCTGGAGCTGGTCCTTGCCTTCTGGGTTCCTTTCTTTTCCTCCCGTGCTGACACGCCCTGCCTGGGGTTCGGGTTCTCAGACCTGGGTGTGCTCAAAGCCGCTGTCACAACTGCAGAGTTTCCAGCTCCACACCAGAGAGCCTTTTGGAGTTGCTGACGAGTGGCATCTGGGAAAAGGATTTGTAGGAAACACTCTGGTGGTTCTGGTGTTGAGAGTCTGTTTTTTTCACTTTAGAAATGGTCCTCTCCCCGGGGCTGTCCGAGGACCCCCTGTCTGGTCTGCTGCCCTTCCTTGCCCACAGCAGATGCTAGGGGGCTAGAGCCAACACTACTGAAGGCTGCTTTTTGATGCCCTTAAATTTTGTTTCAAGAGATGCCAGTGATTTCCATTAAAGTGAACTCTTTAAGTTGTGTACAGCCAAGTGGGTGAGAATCTGGGCTTTGGAGTCAGTTTGCATCTGTCTCTGCAACTTGCTAACCATGTGACAATGATGGAGCCCCTCCAGCCACCATTTTTTTTAAACTTATAAAACGAGGATGATGATACCACCTGCCCCACTGAGTTGATGGAAGGGCAGTGGTCACCATGAGCGCCCGGCACACAGCCCCTGCCATGAGTAGTTCTGTTCCAGAAATAAATGAGGTTGACTTGGGCAGGCCTTTCAGATCAGGGTGTTTAGGAAGATGCCACCTAAGGGAATGTGGTGGAAAGAAAAGGGCAGAGATGTCCTCTGTTGATACCCGGCCCTGCCACCAAAGGGCTGAATGACTGTGGGCGGGTCCCTGTCCTTCTCCAAGAGAATCCATAAAACGTTATCTGTGAAATGAGTGGATAGGTCTATAACAGTCATTTCCAAACATTCTGATGCCTTTTGAATGTCAAGAAAATAACAAAATATCTGCTTGTGTTTATACTCGCAGGGTTCATTGACACACAGTGACAAAATGTTTCTAGATATTCTGTCATTTTAAAAACTGATTTATATTTATTAATCCCAGCCCTATTTACATTGATTTGGGAAATAATCGGGCTTGTTTGCATGGACAGATACTACTGATCAGACAACAGACAATGTTTGGGCAGCCTTATAATAACTACAGCCCAATTGATACAATCTCTCCACGTGGGAGCCACTGGTCTGATGGGTGTTCTGTAATAGATCCCTCTCAATAATGAAGGTGGATCTGGAAGCCCAAATTGTGAAACACATGCCCTCAGAGCTGCTTTACTTTCTCTCCCCTCACTTCTGATCTTCCGCCAGGAAAGACCCGCAAGGCAGCTCTGTTTACTCAATAAATCGCTTCTGAGCACCAAGGGCAGGCAGTTGCTATTCTAGAGGCTTAGGGTACGTCAGGGAAGCAAGCTCCATCCCTCCTAGTAAACGCATGCCTCACTGGTCTCTCAAAAGGGGTCCGAAGTCTCTGAGGCTGGGACACCTGCAGGGACCTAGGAGAAAAAAGGGAGGCTTGCTTAGGTCACTCACTTCCCTCATTTGCCCCCTTTCACTCCTTTTTCAGTTATTTCTTTCTCTACCTTACACTTTTTTTTTTTTTACAAAATCAGGAGCTGATATTGTGACTAGACAAAGGTCTTTCTCTTTCCAGACTTTAGTTTCCTCATTTATAAGAAGAGGGTTGGCTTCTAGGGCACGAAGCTCCCCTCTGGCTCTGTACTCAGTCTGATTCACTCAGCAGAAATAATAACAGCCCTTTTAGCTCAACCGTCTTGTCATTCCCCACCCCCCCCCATTTGCCCCAATAAACCCTTTGCAATGCCTTAGAAACAAGCCGACACTGTTGGTATAACTTTTTTTTTTTTTTTTTTGGCTGTGCCGTGCGGCTTGTGGAATCTTAGTTCCCTGACCAGGGATCAAACCTGGGCCCCAGCAGTGAAAGCTCCGAGTCCTAATCACCAGACAGCCAGGGAATTCCCAGTGCTGGTATAACTTTGAAGCTATGTTTGTTTGCAGAGTTGAGGACTACTTCTCTCTCTAAATGTCAATCTCTCAGTCCCAACAATAGACACTCATGAACATCTTTTTCCTTGGGCTCAGCCAGGGGACTGATGGAGAGTGACAGCTCTGGAGGCCAAGGTTATGGCATCAAGAGTTTCTGAGACAGTTGAGTATTAGATGCAAAAGAGGAAACAAAAAATTGCTCCCCAACCCCCGGCCCCAGTCACACTGTCTTTTATTTCTCTCACTCGTGTGGCATCCATGTGCAGGTGGGGACCGTATCCCTGGCACACGGTAGGTGCCCAGTTTGAAATATTTGTTGAATGAGTGAGCAGACTCTAGTCTGGATCATTTTTTCCACTTGGTTCTACCCACCCTTCATCAGCTGGCTCTGCTTTGGGAAAGAAAACACACGACGTTGGGTAGATTCATCTGCACAAAATATGGAAGGTGGCCGAAGCCAGCCTTGTCTCTCTGCCGGTTACTCCACACTCTGCTTGCATTTTGCTCCATGCTCTTACACGTGAAGCTCAGCATCAGACAAGTCAGCTAAGGGTCCTCTAAGGGAACTAGAACTTTATGGAGGGCTAATGTCCTGGCCTCGTCCTTCTGGGAACTCAGCCGCAAGAGGAACTTCAGACTGGTGGTAATTCACCCAATACACCCTTGTGTGACAAGTGGGGGGCTCCGGGCGGGCACAGGCCAAGCCCACGCTGACTTCCACCTGCCACCAGGAACGGCATCTGATCCACTTCATGTGCCCTGTATCTGGCACTTCCAGGGGAGCCCCCCCTGAGATGCTCCTGCCCGGGAGAGGAATCTGATATATAAACGCTTGGAGCAGGCCTAGGGGACGCAAAGTGGTTACATTAAGGATTGGGGTTCTGTTTATTGACAAGGTCACGGCCTCTCCTAGTTATGACCCCCGAGAGACCCTGGCATGGAAACGGGATTTGTAACGTAACACTAACAATAACACAGTAGAGACAGCCGTGACAGGGCCCGTCTCTCCTACACGCTGCAGCTGGCTCCCGGGAACGAGGACAGAGAGGGGTGCCGACGGGCAGGCACAGGGGCAGCAGACAAAGGAGCAGGGATGGAGTCGATGTGGCTGGAGGTGCCGGGGCCAGGAGTCCGGCGGGGCTTCTGCGAGCCCTGCAGTCGGAGAGCTTGCCCCACTCGTGAGCCTTCGTGTGCCCCGCTCCCTCCAGCCTCCGGGGAAAGCACTGCTGGCCCTGCATCCTGTCACCCAGCTCCCAGCTCTCCTCTCACCAGACAGACCTGCTCTCAGGTCGCCACAGCCCCGCTCCCCATCCCTTGTTTCTGGATGTGTTTTGTCTTCTGGGGGTTGGGGAGGTAATGGGATGGAGCAGGAAGAGGAAGGGTGCATATCTGAAGTCCTAGGACTCTCTCGTGGGTTGTTTTTGTCCACAGGCAGCCTGGACAAAACTGGAATCGACATTTTCTGCAGTTTCTGCACTTGCCTCTGGCGGGGACGATTTGGGGGGGACTGTGACATATTCCTGACGGGACATAAAGGGTCTCCGAAATCACGCCATATTGGAAACCCTCTCCTCTGGTGTTTCATCAGTGGCTTCTCTTCCGGTCCATGTGAAATGAGAAATCCGTGGGACCTCGTGGGACCCGACCCAGGAGGATTTTCCAGTTAGCAGAGGAGTGGAGGGGTTAGAGGAAGAGCCATGGGTTCCGCTATTTTTCCCATCAGGTCTGTACTTTACCTCTCACCCGTCCAGCAGGCTAGAAGCACCGGTGAGTAGAGATTCTAGAAGAGCCTGGCATCCCTTCAGGGGTGATTTCCAGAGGAAACAGTTAAGAACATTTTTCTCCATCGTGCGCTCTGGGATCGCCCATTTCCTTGAACTGAGGCATCACGATCATTGTTGGCAGCCCCTCTGTGGTCTCAGACGAGGCCTTCCCTTCCTGAAATCCTCCAGTATCTCAAGTTTCCGACTAGTTTTCTTTTCTGATGCTAATGTTTAACCAAGCCTGGTGTCCCAGGAGTCCTCCCATGGCAGCCCTCCTTTTACCACGTGCTGTTGTCCTTTTGATGGAGAGGCCAACTAACTCAATGCTATATTTGAAGTATTTTTTAAAAACCCAGAGAGGGTGTCCCTGGAATTGCCTATACACGTAGCATCACATTCACGTGGAGAGGTTGTAATAGTGACCTGACCCTTAGTCACTGGAGCTGGGCATAGCCAAGCTTCACAGACAAGATCAGGGACCTTCATGCACAATCATTCTGCCATCTCACCAATTTTCCACCCTCAATGATTATAACTTAAACTGGAAAACTTTCTGTGGGCCTTTTCCTGGTTACTATGTAGAGATTTGGGCCACAGAGAGATACATTTTATGTCTTTGGTTGGCTAATGGTGAGATGAGGAAGGCGGACAACTACATGTGATGTTTTTTCATGATTCCTTTTTCAAAACACACCCGTCTGTATACCTAAACTCACACCTACTTCAGCACTCAATTCCCATCTCACTGGTGAACACTTCCTAGACCGCCATGGCTCACAGATGTGTTTTCCACTTCTGTGTACCTGACCTGTATAAAATCTAGCCCTGCGTCATCCTTTGCACTGTTGCACTGAAAATTGTCCACCGTTTCACGTGCATTTCCTGTCTCCCTCCCTGCAGGCAGAGGCTTTAGGAACGTGCTTATCCTACCCTGGCATGATTCTCAGGTGGTTGGCTCATTCATGCTTCTCAGCACTCAGACAATTTCCATGGTCACGTGGAGGTGTCACGGTGGCTTGAAGTTCAGCGTTAGTTCAGAACGATAGCCAGGGATTGTCTGAAAGACAGTCAGAGAAAAAAGTCCCAGATGACACGTCATTTAGATAATATTTGCCTAATCTTTGCATGAAACCTACATGATGATAGTCTCATATGTGGATCAATTTTTATCTTCTCTTTGTCACTCTCTCTCTCATTCTCTTTTCCTCTCTGTCTCCCACCCCTTTCGCCCCTCTCCCTCTTTCCCTTGCTGTAAAAGTAGAGACAAAAGTTAGCGGAAGTCTCAATTGTCAGACTTCAAAGTCTTTGCTAAACATTTGACATCTGAAGGCTTGTCCCCCTCCCCTGCCTCCTCAGCCTCATCTCGCTTGCATGGGCACAAGCTTCACAGAGATAACCATATCAGGCAGAATAAATGAAGCTTGTTTCCTTCTAAATTTGCTTCCTCCTACACACGGTATGGCTGTGCACCCTGGGGCTGGCGGGCACTCTACCCCAGGCCTCTCCCTACTGACTCTTGGGCGGAGGCGCTGGGCTAGAAGAGGTTGGAGATCTCCGTTCACCAGACAGAAGTCGTGGACCTTTTGAACCAGAAAAAGATCCCACAGAAAGTCTCATGGGACATCCTCATTTTAGAGATGGCAAAATGGAGGCTGGGAGGAGTTCGATGAATTGTCTGAAATCAGAGTTAGATGTGAACAGAGCAGGCGCTGGAAACCAGAATGCTCTTATTACCCAGGCTGGTCTTCTTTCTGCTTGAACCCAGAGACTCAGAGCCTGTACATTCCAGCAGTGACCCTGAAAGCTCAGAGAGTGGCCTCCTCCAGTGTCCAAGTGGACTAAGTCCTCCTGAGAGTTCATCAGGATGACACAGAGAAGCCCTGCCCTCGGCAACCTGCCTTGGAGGAGACCTGGAGACCCTGCTTCCTCCATGCCTGGGGGTCCGCGGAAGAGGGAAGCAGCTGGTACAGCGTGGGCTGTGCTCTGGATTCTCTCACGTGCTCTGTGGTGCCATCCAGGACCTGACTACTGCCACCTGTCCCCGGCCCACAGAAGGGCAGTCAGAGTTGACTCTCCATAGGCAACATGGCGACAAGAGATGTTAAAGGGGAGCTGGAGCCACTGGGTAGAGGGCTGGGTGTCTGCGGAGGAGAAGCACACAGCTCCCCACTGGGATACCTGGAATACTGCCCCCAATACCCTTCAGAGGGACAGAAAGTCCACTATTGAAATTCTTTACTTTAGTTCTTCAGGGCATCTTAGAATGGAACCCATAGAAAAACACAAATGCCTCTCTAAAAATGGTAAGACTTTCCTAGGAATTGGAAGATTGGATAACTTGGGCAAGGAGAATGGAAAGAACTCCTAAAATCTTGACTTTCTCCTCTCGCCACCTTCTAGCATGTGCATGTGGACACACACACACACACACACACACACGCACACACACACGCACTTTCCCCTGTGCTGTCTGGAAGACCAGCAGAGGTTGGCAAGTCCTTCTTCCTCTGCCACCATCTGGCTAAAGCAAACCTCTTGCCCAGAGCCACCCCCTTTTGCCGCCTGTGAGGGGCAACCCAGCCTCAAATTGCTTGCTCGTTTCTGGGGGGACTCGGCACAGATGTTCACAGCTCCCAGCCGACCTTCTGCTTCTGTCAGGCTTGTTGGCTCTAGCCTGCCACCCTCCTCATGGGCACCTGCAGCCCTCGCATGTCACCTAATTTTGTGCTTTTTTAGTGCTTTCTTGTCCTGCACTCCCAGCCTCCAGCCTCCCTCCGGGCAGGAGTACCTCCCACTCGCTCACCACTCTGCCTGTGTGCTTCCCAGCCTGCGAGGGCAATTTTTCAGAAAACTATTTTTAGAAATAGTAACCTCAGAATAAACACAGCACACCAGATGCTGGTGTTTTTCTGGGGCAACTGAGCTGAGAATCATTTGTTTAAAGAGAAAGGTAAAACAGCCAACCTTGCTGTTCTGGCAGGGCAATGGGCTACAGATCGCTGGGCTTTACTCCCTCTTGTGGCAGGATTTTAGATGACATGATGCCACCTTGACCCCGACTAGTAAGACTTTATTATGGACAGAATTTTTACTTGACGTTTAGGCTTCTAGTTTGATGAAAAGTAAGGATAGATTGCATCCTAATTTTAAGGGTGCAAAATGTATTAAGGATATCAGGGCAATTTCTCTGCATCTTTTCCTTATTTCTGGAAGGATTGATCAACGTGTAGAACTATATTGTGAAAATGAGGCTATGGTAAAACTGCTGGAGACCTTGGGTTAAATAAAATGTTTCCCTAAGCAGAATCTGCATGTAATGGGAAACTATTAGGGTAAATTCTGTACTATATGCCTCTTTCCTAAGTAAGGGTCATTCGTTCTGGTAACTCCTTAGAAAATGGGATAAAAAGGGACAAGTTAGAAGGGGGATTTGCCAGTCTAGCGTTGGAGAGAAAACACAACAAAACAACAACAACAGAGCTTTCTGATTGTACGACCAGGGAGACCAGAACCAAGGCTATCCCTTTCAGAAAGTTTTAACCACATTTCTTATAAGCATATTTCTTAGTGAATTTGGCACAGTTTGCAAAAAGACATCAGAAGGAAATCGAAAGACGTTTGTAGACCGTCTGAATTCTAGAACTCTACAATTCACAGCCATAAGATTCTTCTAACTGGAAGAAAGGTGTAAGTGAAAGGTCATCATTGGCCTAAAGACTTTAGTCCTCAGATCAGAAATGCTTCTCAGTGTGGAAAATAGCCGATGGATAATGATCCAGTCACATTATAAGTGGCAGGGCTTCTCCTACAACTGGCTGTGGCTTACTAATGTCCGGGGGATGGCGTAAAACCAAAGAGCTGTGGTTCACAGGAGGGAAAATGTGCAGTAATTGATCAGTCACATCACGCTCCATCTCTCCGCCCATTTTGAGTCAGACTTTGTGAATTGTGGAACTGCATTCATTCATTCAACAGAAAGCATTCCATTCACAAGTAGTTCGGCTGGACTGACAATTGATGCATTGAGTTCTTTGGCTGAAGGGCCGTTGGGCTTCCAGAGTAACAGCTTCATCTTTGACTGCCCTCTTCTCTCTGTTCACTTTCACCAGTTTTGTTCATCAGTAACCTAACTTCTAGCAACTCCTGGTGGGGAGACCAGTGCCATCCATTCTCCCATGGCCAGGAGCATCAAATGACACCGATTGTCCCCTAAAGTGGACAGTCACAAAGGAGTGTGCACTGCTGGTTTTCCTACGTACACGACTGAATTTCCCTTTGTTACCAAGAAGGAAGAGACACGCACGCCATCTGGCCCTGGGAGCAAAGTCACCCCTAGCTGAGAACCACCGACCTAAGCAGAGCTGTTAGGAGAGATTTCATTTCCTCTTTTTTGGTCATTCATTCTTTTTTCCCATTTACATTTTTCAACAATGATAGAAGACATATAACCTGGAGTAGGCCTTAGAGATCAGTAGTGAACAAAAATAAAATTTCTGGCCACAAGTGACTTATAATCTAGCGTAAGTGTGGGAAGGAGACAGATAGTAAACACATAAATGAATACGTCAGAGGATCCATGATGGGGGCAAACCAAGAAGAAAACAAAACAAGGTAGTGAGCTAGAGAGTGCCTAGGTTGGCTGGACAAGGAAGTGTCAAGTGTGGGACCACAGAGTCTAAGGGCTGGACCTTGCATTTGGCTGGATCTTGAATCTCAGTAGATGACAGAGACCATCGTGATGCTGGCCGTTCGGGGGTGTTGAGAAGGAGAGAGACGCGACCAAGGCCAAGGTTTTAGAAGTTTCCTCTGACTGTGGTCTGTATGTAGGATATTTGGAAAAGAGCAAAGCCATAGAAACCAATAAATTGATTAGGAGTTTGCTGCAATTATCAAGAAAAAAGATAATAAAACCCTGAGCTAGGTGGTGAAATTGGGAATGGAAAGGAGGGATGGCAAATGAGGAATTTATAGCAGAACCTTCTCGATTTTTAGATTTAGTAGATGATTAAAAAATAAAGCCTTGCATGATTTTGCCACACGAGGATGTTAAAACAAATTAAACACTACTATCAATTTTACTTTATGAAAACAGGACTCTTTTAACACATGAAGAACATAATCTCAGAACAAAGGGCAGTCCTCTGGGTTGATGATTTTTAATTTTGTGTGTAATCTTTTAATTTTGTGGACTGCTGTATTTTTCTCATT
This sequence comes from Eschrichtius robustus, assembly GCF_028021215.1. Classification (NCBI taxonomy): domain Eukaryota; kingdom Metazoa; phylum Chordata; class Mammalia; order Artiodactyla; family Eschrichtiidae; genus Eschrichtius; species Eschrichtius robustus. Next base: position 5,907,851 of record NC_090834.1, read on the forward strand.
GCATCACAGACCAGAAACCACTCTATGCTTGTTCTAAGAACGCACCCATAATGTGTTCATTCTGGGCTTAGCTGAAAATGTGATGAGCTATGAGGCTGGAAGAAAAAAATAATGTAAAAGATCACTCCAAATTTTTGTAGTTGGGTAAACAGTATTTGAGGGAATCAATAACAAAAAATAGAAAAGAGGAGGTAGGTTTGAATCAAAGGCAATAAGTCTGGATTGAAATCTGATCAATTTGAGATGTTGGAGACACATCCCTGGTAAGATATTTGGTGAATTGTTGTAGGCACGGTATTGAGGTTAAGGTTAAGGGTTAGGACCACAAATACAGATTTTGGGATTGTTAACATGAAAATAATTGAAGCCATTAGGCACAATCTCCAAGGGAGAAAGGAGGAAGGACAGTGGATAAACACAGCACTCTGGAGAAATTTAACAGGCAGAAATTAGCCAGAACTCAAAGGATACAGGAACCCAAAATAGTCAAGAGGATTAACAAAGCAGAACAGCAGGTGTCAAAGGGTGAACTGGTTGTAAGGAAATTGAGGCCAAAACAATAGACTTCATCTTCCTGAATGTAAAAGGAAAGACTGAAGATAGTTCATATGTTAGTAAGATACAGGGAAGATATTTTTTAGAATGATGGAGACCTGGACATATTTATAGAGGGGGAGAAATTTATGATCCATGAGGAAAAGTAATTGATGCAATAAAATGCCAAGGGAACCTTGGTGGGGATGTGGAGGGATAAAGTTTGAAGATAAAACAAATCATCGTATTCCTTAGAAAAGGAGGGAGGATTTCATGGGTGAAGGTGCTGAGATATCAAACAACTAGAAGGGTAGTCACAAATAAAGAGAAAAGGTGCAGAAGACGCCCTCATAGATGACTCCAATCATATGCTGTAAGAGGTGAGGAAGCACAAGTATTTGTTTATAGCCCCTGTAGAAGTCTGGTAAGGAGCTAACAAGAAAACAGCTAAAAAAGCAGAACTAAGGAGTGAGGCGTCTGCTGGCTTGAGTTAGCATGTGTTTATTATGGGTCAAACCAGCTCCATGTCATAAATTTTTTGAGCTACTCTTGACTGCTGGAGAGTAGAAAAAGAGAGAGCAGAGTCAGAAATTAGCACTAGAAGTAAGAGGGAAGATAAGGATAAGAGGGGTCCAGAGTTCCAGGGAGAGAAGTACTAGCAGGTCCATATCAGCATCAGAAGCAGACAGGACGACTGGGAAATCGGGGTGTGTTGAGGGAACCACAGGTCACAGTGAGAGGGGCTTCAGCGTGGAGCCTTGTTGTAGCTTCACTGTGGTCAGGAGGGAGAGGCGTGGGGTTAAGATGAATTTCACAGACGTGTTTTGCTCATCATTAACCATGTGCCTGACCATGACGGTTAATAAGACTGGCAAGGTCCCTGCCCTCATGGAATTATATCCTAATAATGGGAGCAAAAGGCAGGGAGAGACAGACGATAAACAAAAAGAGAGGAGAACATATCAGGAGGTGATGATGATTGAAATAGAAAGACATGACGGCAAGCCATCACCACACATTGAGTGGAGAAGGAAGGTCTCTGATTAAAGAACATTTAAGCCAAGATCTGAATGACTAGGTAGAGGCAGACGTGGGAGAAGTGGTCACATGGGTGTGGGGAATCAAAGGAAGAGAAGCATCAAGGGTGACCCCTAGATGTTTGTTCAAGCAACAGGTGGTCATTTTTACTGAGATGGGGAAAACTATAGAGGAGCAGGTGTTGAAGGGGGTGAGGACTGGCAGAAAATCAAGAATTCTCTTTCGCCACCTGAAGTTTAAGATGTCCAGGGGTGGCCGTGAAAGTGGAGAAGTTCTAAGCATGAAGGGAGCATCAGGGAAGGCCAAAGAGGTTGTGAAGATCAAAGAGTACTCAGAATGAAGCTCCTCAGGTTGTAATGTGGGTCATAAATATCCTCCTTGTTCAGGATCCTTGAGGTTATTTCAGATGAGGGCAGGATTTTGGTTGAGGAAGAAAAACTTGAAGAAGGAACTGAAATGATAAGGAATATGGGCAAATTTTCTTTTTATTTATTTATTTTTAAAACAGCAGGTTCTTATTAGTTATCCATTTTATACATATTAGTGTATATATGTCAATCCCAATCTCCCAATTCATCACACCACTCCCCCTCCCTGCCACTTTCCCCCCTTGGTGTCCATACGTTTGTTCTCTATATCTGTGGGCAAGTTTTCTTGACGGATTCCTAAAGACTAGTGGATGGTGGAGATGATGGGGAAATATATCTGAAAAGTAGTTGAAAATGGTAATTGATGGAGACTATGTATATTCTTGATAATGATTACAATAATATTTTAGCAATTGAGCAAAGATGCTCTTTAGCATAGACTGCATTAAAGAATAATTAAAATGTAGGAAGTGAGCAACCCTGTAATATATAACAGTATTATTGTCTCATTAAGTATAGCAGTCTCTTGAGACAGAGTATTAAGAGACATATCCAGATTATATTAGCAATAATAATAGCAGTGAGGGATCTCAGAAGATCCAGTCCAACTATGAGCATTTCTTATGAGTTCGACCTAAGATTTCTTCTTTTCTGCATCTACTTGTGTGTGTGTGTGTGTGTGTGTGTGTGTGTGTGTTTGTGTTTGTGTGTGTGTGTTCTCAGCACGGTTTTTGACTATTTCTCTAAGCAAACATGTGATTCTAATGAAATTTGCTGAATTTCAAGCAGCCACACGTGTATGAAAGCTGCCCAAGTTGGATATTTGTGGAATGCTGATTTTCCATACATATCAACATTTGGTAATTATCATCAGAACTATTCATACAAGTTTAAAAGTGGAAATAAAATTAAGAGAGATTCAACAGGGACCTCAGATGACCTACTGGGTAACCCTTAGAGGTAATCAGTCCTTTCAGTGAGGTCTATGTGACTAAGCACTCTTCCTTACTCAGCTTCTCCTGGAAATCTTAACAGGAACACCTGCTATTTCTTCTTTAAACCTCCACACGCTGGGTGCACTAGCGAACTACAAGCACATTATAATAAGTATGCCTTAAAATTGTCATAAGTCGGTGTATGTATCCTTTCCTAATTTCATAAGTTTCCCAAGGCCTGCTCCTTCCTGTTTTGTTTTTTTGTTAATCTCTCTCAAAAGCTCAGCATATAGGTTTTAAATGATAGTACCACTGGTGAAGTGCATTGGTTATTGATTGTTGTGTAACAAAGCACTCCGAAACCTAGCTGCTCCAGCAACAAACATTTATTTTCTGTGCGTTTCTGTGGGTCAGGAATCCGGAAGTGTCTTAGCTACATGGTTTATGACACAGGGTCTGTTAGAAGGCTGCAATCAAGGTGTTGGCAGGGCCTGCAGGCATCTCAGGGTTCAACTCCAAGAGGATCCAATTCCAGGATTTCATGCATGGCTGTTGGTAGCCCCTAGTTCCTTGCCATGTGTGCCTGTCCACAGGGCTGCCTCTCCACAGTAGCTGGTTTCTCCCAGAGTGAAATGATTCTGGAGAGATGAGAGGGAGAACCTGAGATGGAAGCCAAGTCCTGCTTATAACCCAGGCTTGGAAGTGAAATCCCGACATGGCTACAGTTTTCTGTTCATTAAAAGCAAAGTTTGATATTGACATGTACCCACTACTATATTTAAAACAGATAACCAACAAGGACCCACTGTACAACACAGGGAACTCCGTTCAATATTCTTTAATAACCTAAATGGGAGAAAAATTGAAAATGAATGGTTACTTGTATGGGTATAACTGAATCATTTTGCTGTACACCTGTAACTAACACATCACTGTTAATCAACTATACTCCAATATAAATTTTTTTTTTTTTTTTAAAGCAAGTCAGTAACTGCAGCTAACACTGAAGGAAAGGATGTCGATATTAAAAGGTCGGGGCCATTGGGGACCGTCTTGCAGACTGCCAACCACACACCACGAGTTGTATTGCTTCACATGGCACATGGGGAAACTGATACTCTGTGAGGATTTTGATTTGTCCAAATCCATGCCTCTCACAAATGGAGCAAAAATGAATATAAAAATTTGCAAAAGACATCTGATAAAGGACTGTTACCCAAAATATACAAAGATCTCTTAAAACTCAATAATAAGAACAAAATAATACCATTAAAAAGTGAGCCAAAGACCTTAACAGACACCTCAGAGAAGATATACAGATGACAAATAGGCATATGAAGAGATTCTGCACATCAGTGTCATCAGGGAAATGCAAATTAAAACAACCTACCTAAATAGGTACCTACCACTACATACCTATTAGAACTGCCAAAATCCAGATCACTGACAACATCAGTTGCCGGCAAGGATGTGGAGCAACAGGAGCTCCCATTCATTGCTGGTGGGCATACAGAGTGGTACAACCACTTGGGAAACAGCCTGTCAGTTTCGTACAAAACCAAACACACTCTTACTATAGGATCCAGCAATCATGCTCCTCGGTATTTACCCAGAGGAGCTAAAAACTTATGCCTATACAAAAACCTATCCTTGAATATTTACAGCAGCTTTATTCATAATTCCCCAAACCTGGAAGCAAACAAGTTGTCCTGCAGTCGGTGAATGGATAAATAAAGTGGTACATCCAGACAATAAAATATTATCAGCAGTAGGAGGAAATGAGCTGTCAAACCATAAAAGACGTGAAAAACCTTAAATGTGTATTACTAAGTGAAAAAAGCCAACCTGAAAAGGCTACACATGGTATGGTTCCAACTATATGACATTCTGGAAAAGGCAAAATGGTGGGAACAGTAAAAAGATCAGTGGTTGCTGGGGTTAGAGGGGAAGGGGGATGAATAGGTAGAGCACAGAGGATTTTTAGGACAGTGATAATACTCTGTATGGTCCTATAAGATGGATACATGTCACTGTGCATTTGTCCAAATCCATAGAATGCACAGCACCGGGAGCGAACCCTGTTGTAAACTGTAGGCTTTGGGTGATTATGATGTGTCACTTTAGGTTCACGCATTGTAACAAATGCACCATTCTGGTGGGGGGTGTTGACAATGGGTGAAGCTATGCATGTGTGGGGATAGGAAGTATACGAAAAATCTCTGTACCTTCTTAATTTTGCTATGAACCTAAAACTACTCTAAAAATCCAGAGCAAAAAAAGATCATAAATGCAGATTAAACTGATTCCAAAAACCCATTCTTTTCCCAGCATATCAAACTGCAATATAATAATATTATATTGATAGTCATGCACAAAATTGTTTCTAATCTGTGAAAATAATTCAATTTGCTGCGAAAATGGCTTAATAGTCTACCTCTCTAGATCTTTATGTATCTAATAAACATTTGCCAACACCCACTCTATGCCATACATTGTTGTGACTACTGCCAAACAAAGGTGATAACACAAAGCCTCCCCATCCTCCTTAGAGGAGCTCATAATTCAGTGAAAAAAACCCCACAAATCTATGACCAAATAATAACAATACAAACTGATTTACAGAACATAGAACTATGGAACCTAGAAAAGGGAGAGAATAACTGGTTTAAATTGAACATGGAGCTGACATTTGAGATAGGCCTTAAAAGATGAGTAAAAGCCAAGGAAGAAATATCTCTACCTGATATTCCAGGTAGAGAGAAGAGCATGCTGAAAAATACATGCTCTGGATAGCTTAGTGGTTTAAAATGTGAGGGTTTTTTTCTTTTCTTTTCTTTTCTTTTTTCTTTTACAACAACTCATTAGCTGTATAACCTTGGGAAAGCTTTCAACCTCTGTGACTCAGTTTCCTCATCTTTAAAATGAAATACAAGAACAAAACCTGCTTCGTGGTATAATTGTAAAGATAAATGAGAATATAAAGAGCCTAGAACAGTGTCTTACACATTATAAACCCTCAAAAATGTCAGCTGTCATGACCTGAAAGGACATAACTTTTTGGCATGGTGCTTTGGGAGACCTATTACCACAGAAAACCAATCTGTAATTGTGGAATTTCAAGTACCTTATCAGGACTTTTGTTAAAAATTTTAGACTGAGCAACTGTAGGAATTTCTCTGACTTTGTTCCAAAGCCATAAGACTTCCAGAAGTATTTTTAAAGTTTTAAATATATAACATAACCAGACGTAAAAGAAAGAAATGGAACATTTGTGAAAAATAAAGAAAAAATCCATTGTGATAGTGATATAAGAAAGTTGGACCTACACAGCCAATGGGATAAACCAGACATTGCAAACCAATAATGGTTAGAGATTAAACACCTGTATGGAGTGAGAGTTGAATTTAAAGATCTCATATGTGGCAAGAATTATGAATTTATCTCTCTGAATAAAACCAGGAGAAAGTAAAACACTGGCATGTCTATAAACTGAGACTGGAAAATCTTTAAGACCTGCACTAAAATCTTAGCTTAGAAGCAAGCCTCTCATTCCAGGCCATGGATAGAAATAGAATCACTTATGAGAAATCAGAGTCTTTTTCCTGTACTATGAGAAGATTTGAGGCCCAAACTCATGACAATATTGCAGTGGGAAAAGTCTGAGATGAGAAACTAACCTAAACACTAGGCAAGGTCTCATTAAATATAAAGGGCCCAGGCAGAGGAAACCATAAAACTGTCCTATAAAGGCTCTAAACAATTTGGGTATAGAAGGAGCATATCTCAACATAGTAAGGACCATATATGATAAGCTCACATTATACAAGATGGTGAAAAGCTGAGCATTTTCTCTAAAATCAGGAATAAGACAAGAGTGTCCACTCTTGCCTTTTATTCGGTGTAGTACTGGAAGTCCTAGCCAGAGCAACTGGGCAAGAAAAAGAAATATAGGCATCCAAATCAGGAAGGAAAAAGTAAAATTGTTTCTGTTTATAGATACATAATCCTACATATAGAAAATCCTGAAGAGTCCACCAAAAAATATTTAGAACTAACGAATGAATTCAGTAAAGTTGAAGGATAAAAAAATCAACATACAAAAATTAGTTGCAATTCTATACACTAACAAAGAAATATCTGAAAGAGAAAGAAAACAATTCCATTTACAATTGCATCGAAAAATACTTAGAAATAAATTTAACAAAGGAGGTGAATGTAAAATAGATAGCTAGTGGGAAGCAGCTGCATAGCACAGGGAGATCAGCTTGGTGCTCTGTGACCACCTAGAGGGGTGGGATAAGGAGGGTGGGCGGGAGGCTCAAGAAGGAGGGGGTATGGGGATATATGTATACATAGAGCTGATTCACTGTTATACCACAGAAACTAACACAACATTGTAAAGCAATTATACCCCAATAAAGATGTCAAAGGAGGTGAAAGATCTGTACACTGAAAACTATAAAACATTGATGAAAGTAATTGCAAAAGATACAAACAAATAGAAAGAAATCATGGATCAAAAAATGAAAATATGAACATTTTAAACACTATTTTGTACACCTGAATCTAATATAATATTGTAAATCAACCATACAACAATTAATCATTTTAAATTTTTAAAATTTAACTTCTTCCTTAATGGATATGTTGGGAATGATGTTTTGCTGTAATCTTCTAGATTCTTACTAAGTGTAGAACTGCCATATGTCACTTTTTTCTCATTAGTTTAGGCAACATTTTTAAAATGTACTATTTTTACGCAAAAAATCCACTTCAAGGAATTAATCCCCTAGCAATATTTAAATATGTACACAAAAAGTAATATGAAAATATTTTTACAACCAAATCAGAAAACAATCTTGAATAGATGAGTGCTTAGACAAATCTAGAACTTCATACTCCTGTGTGCAATGTGACCAAAGAGCGATACGGATGAAAACAGACTGCAGCCATTATCAAATGGAAAGAGCAAGTCTTAGAAAAATGTTTGTAATTCCCTTTATGTAAATATAAAATTTTAACATATATGTCTGTGTATGTCTGCCTGTGTGGCGGGGGAGAGAGAGATGGTAAAGAATTAGAAGTAAACATGCCAAGTTGTCAGTAATGCTTACCTAGGGGGAGGGAAGTGGGGATTAGAGTGGTACGGGGAAGACGTTCATATTTTATTCTATACTCATAACCAGAACCTTTTGCAATAAGAATTTCTTGTTTAACAATTGGTAATGGAAGATATGTCAAAAGACAGAAGAGTCAGCAAAAATAGTGTTCAGTATTTATTGATTATTCAAGGAAAAAATTAACTTTGGAAATAATTGAAGAGATTCCAAAGAAATAAAACAATGTAATTGATTAAAAGTTAAAACCTATGAAAATGGAGTGGAGGTGTAGAGGGCAGCGCTTCTGCACATGGTCCCCCCGAGCTACAGGGTTGGGGCAGCCATTTGGCACTAGAAACTCTGGTCTGAAATGCTGGGGCCCAGGCATCTGCGTGTGGCACCCTATGAACAAGTGAAACTAGATGAAGCACAGATGAAAATTTTGAAAAAAGATGGGAAAAAAGAAGACCAGAAAAGAGTAGGCAGCCTGCCCAAGGTCACACACAACTACCATGTGGCTGACAGGGTCTTGGTGCTCCACCCGGGTATCAGGCCTGTGCCTCTGAGGTGGGAGAGCCCAGTTCAGGACACTGGTCCACAAGAGACCTCCCAGCTCCACATAATATCAAACGGCGAAAGCTCTCCCACAGATCTCCATCTCAAAGCTAAGACACAGCTCCACTCAGCAACCAGCAAGCTACAGTGCTGGACACCCTATGCCAAACAACTAGCAAGACAGGAACACAGCCCCACCCATTAGCAGAGAGGCTGCCTAAAATCATAATAAGGTCACAGGCACCCCAAAACACACCTCTGGATGCGGTCCTGCACACCAGAAAGACAAGATGCAGACTCATCCACCAGAACACAGGCACCACTCCCTTCCGCCAGGAAGCCTACACAACCCACTGAACCAACCTTAGCCACTGGGAGCAGACACCAAAAACAACGGGAATTACGAACCTGCAGCCTGCAAAAAGGAGACCCCAAACACAGTAAGTTAAGCAAAATGAGAAGACAGAGAAATATGCAGCAGATGAAGGAGCAAGGTAAAAACCCATCAGACCAAACAAATGAGGAGGAAATAGGCAGTATACCTGAAAAAGAATTCAGAGTAATCATAGTAAAGATGATCCAAAATCTTGGAAATAGAATGGAGAAAATACAAGAAACATTTAACAAGGATCTAGAAGAACTAAAGAGCAAACAAACAATGATGAACAACACAATAAATGAAATTAAAAATTCTCTAGAAGGAATCAATAGCAGAATAACTGAGGCAGAAGAACGGATAAGTGACCTGGAAGATAAAAGAATGGAAATAACTACCACAGAGCAGAATAAAGAAAAAAGAATGCAAAGAATTGAAAACAGTCTCAGAGACCTCTGGGACAACATTAAATGCACCAACATTTGAATTATAGGGGTCCCAGAAGAAGCAGAGAAAAAGAAAGGGACTCAGAAAATATTTGAAGAGATTATAGTTGAAAACTTCCCTAATATGGGAAAAGAAATAGTCAGTGAAGTCCAGGAAGTGCAGAGAGTCCCATACAGGATAAATCCAAGGAGAAACATGCCAAGACACATATTAATCAAACTATCAAAAATTAAATACAGAGAAAAATATTTAAAGCAGCAAGGGAAAAACAACAAATAACATACAAGGGAATCCCCATAATGTTAACAGCTGATCTTTCAGCAGAAACTCTGCAAGCCAGAAGGGAGTGGCAGGACATATTTAAAGTGATGAAAGGGAAAAACCTACAACCAAGATTACTCTACTCAGCAAGGACCTCATTCAGATTCAACGGAGAAATTAAAACCTTTACAGACAAGCACAAGCTAAGAGAATTCTGCACCACCAAACCAGCTTTAAAACAAATGCTAAAGGAACTTCTCCAGGCAGAAAACACAAGAGAAGGAAAAGATCTACAATAAAAAACCCAAAACAATTAAGAAAATGGTAACAGGAACATACATATCGATAACTACCTTAAATGTAATTGGATTAAATGCTCCAACCAAAAAACATAGACTGGCTGAATGGATACAAAAACAAGACCCGTATATATGCTGTCTACAAGAGACCCACTTCAGACCTAGGGACACATACAGACTGAAAGTGAGGGGATGGAAAAGGATATTCCATGCAAATGGAAATCAAAAGAAAGCTGGAGTAGCAATTCTCATATCAGACAAAATAGACTTTAAAATAAAGACTATTACAAGAGACAAAGAAGGACACTACATAATGATCAAGGAATCAATCGAAGAAGAAGATATAACAGTTGTAAATATTTATGCACCCAACATAGGAGCACCTCAATACATAAGGCAAATGCTAACAGCCATAAAAGCAGAAATTGACAGTAACACAAACATAGTAGGGGACTTTAACACCCCACTTTCACCAAAGGACAGATTATCCGAAATGAAAATAAATAAGGAAACACAAGCTTTAAATGATACATTAAACAAGATGGACTTAATTGATACTTATAGGACATTCCACCCAAAAACAACAGAATACACATTTTTCTCACATGCTCATGGAACATCTCCAGGATAGGTCATATCTTGGGTCACAAGTCAAGCTTTGGTGAAGTTAAGAAAATTGAAATCATATCAAGTATCTTTTCCGATCACAACGCTATGAGACTAGATATCAATTACAGGAAAAAAACTGCAAAAAATACAGGCCCATGGAGGCTAAACAATACACTACTAAATAACCAATAGATCACTGAAGAAATCAAAGACGAAATAAAAAAATACCTAGAAACAAATGACAATGAAAACACGACAACCCAAAACCTATGGGATGCAGCAAAAGCAGTTCTAAGAGGGAAGTTCATAGCGATACATTCCTACCTCAAGAAACAAGAAACATCTCAAATAAACAACCTAACCTTACACCTAAAGCAATTAGAGAAAGAAGAACAAAATCCCCAAAGTTAGCAGAAGGAAAGAAATCTTAAAGATCAGATCAGAAATAAATTAAAAAGAAATGAAGGAAATAATAGCAAAGATCAATAAAACTAAAAGCTGGTTCTTTGAGAAGATAAACACAATTGATAAACCATTAGCCAGACTCATCAAGAAAAAAAAGAGAAGACTCAAATCCACAGAATTAGAAATGAAAAAGGAGAAGTAACAACTGACACTGCAGAAATACAAAGGATCATGAGAGATTACTACAAGCAACCCTATGCCAATAAAATGGACAACCTGGAAGAAATGGACAAATTCTTAGAAAAGCACAACCTTCCAAGCCTGAACCAGGAAGAAATAGAAAATATAAACAGACCAATCACAAGCACTGAAATTGACACTGTGATTAAAAATCTTCCAACAAACAAAAGCCCAGGACCAGATGGCTTCACAGGCGAATTTTATCAAACATTTAGAGAAGAGTTAATACCTATCCTTCTCAAACTCTTCCAAAATATAACAGAGGGAGGAACACTCCCAAACTCATTCTACGAGGCCACCATCACCCTGATACCAAAACCAGACAAAGATGTCACAAAGAAAAGAAACTACAGGCCAATATCACTGATGAACATAGATGCTAAAATCCTCAACAAACTACTGGCAAACAGAATCCAACAGCACATTAAAAGGATCATACACCACGATCAAGTGGGATTTATCCCAGGGATGCAAGGATTCTTCAATATATACAAATCAATCAATGTGATAAACCATATTAACAAATTGAAGGAGAAAAACCATATGATCATCTCAATAGATTCAGAAAAAGCTTTTGACAAAATACAACACCCATTTATGATAAAAACCCTCCAGAAAGTAGGCATAGAGGGAACTTACCTCAACATAATAAAGGCCATATATGACAAACCCACAGCCAATATTGTTCTCAATAGTGAAAAACTGAAACCATTTCCTCTAGGATCAGGAACAAGACGAGGTTGTCCATTCTCACCACTATTATTCAACATAGTTTTAGAAGTCTTAGCCATGGCAATCAGAGAAGAAAAAGAAATAAAAGGAACCCAAGTCGGAAAAGAAGAACTAAAGCTGTCACTGTTTGCAGATGACATGATAGTATACACAGAGAATCCTAAAGATGCTACCAGAAATCTACTAGAGCTAATCAATGAATTTGGTAAAGTAGCAGGATACAAAATTAATGCACAGAAATCTCTTGCATTCCTATACACTAATGATGAAAAATCTGAAAGAGAAATTAAGGAAACACTTCCATTTACCATTGCAAAAAAAAAAGAATAAAAGAGGAATAAACCTACCTAGGGAGACAAAAGACCTGTATGCAGAAAACTATAAGACACTGATGAAAGAAATTAAAGATGATACAAACAGATGGAGAGATATACCATGTTCTTGGATTGGAAGAATCAACATTGTGAAAATGACTATACTACCCAAAGCCATCTACAGATTCAATGCAATCCCTATCAAACTACCAATGGCATTTTTCACAGAACTAGAACAAAAAATTTCACAATTTGTATGGAAACACAAAAGACCCCAAATAGCCAAAGCAATTTTGAGAAAGAAAAACGGAGCTGGAGGAATCAGGCTCCTGGCCTTCAGACTATACTACAAAGCTACAGTAATCAAGACAGTATGGTATTGGCATAAAAACAGAAATATAGATCACTGGAACAGGATAGAAAGCCCAGAGAAAAATCCATGCACATATGGTCAGCTTGTTTTTGATAAAGGAAGCAAGAATATACAATGGAGAAAAGACAGCCTCTTCAATAAGTGGTGCTGGGAAAACTGGACAGCTACATGTAAAAGAATGAAATTAGAACACTCTTTTACAGCATACACAAAAATAAACTCAAAATGGATTAAAGACCTAAATGTAAGGCCAGACACTATAAAACTCTTAGAGGAAAACATAGGCAGAGTACTCTATGACATAAAACACAGCAAGATCCTTTTTGACCCAGCTCCCAGAGAAATGGAAATAAAAACAAAAATAAACAAATAGGACCTAATGAAACTTAAAACTTTTGCACAACAAAGGAAACCATAAACAAGAACAAAAGACAACCCTCAAAATGGGAGAAAATATTTGCAAATGAAGTAACTGACAAAGGATTAATCTCCAAAATTTACAAGCAGCTCATGCAGCTCAATATCAAAAAAACAAACAACTGAATCCAAAAATGGGCCAAAGACCTAAATAGACACTTCTCCAAAGAAGATATACAGATTGCCAACAAACACATGAAAGAATGCTCAACATGACTAATCATTAGAGAAATGCAAGTCAAAGCTACAATGAGGTATCATCTCACACAAGTCAGAATGGCCATCATCAAAAAATCTACAAACGATAAATGTTGGAGAGGGTGTGGAGAAAAGGGAACCCTCTTGCACTGTTGCTGGGAATGTAAAGTGTTACAGCCACTATGGAGAACAGTATGGAGGTTCCTTAAAAAACTAAAAATAGAACTGCCGTATGACCCAGCAATCCCACTACTGGGCATATACCCTGAGAAAACCATAATTCAAAAAGAGTCATGTACCACAATGTTCATTGCAGCTCTATTTACAATAGCCAGGACATGGAAGCAAGCGAAGTGTCCATTGACAGATGAATGGATAAAGAAGATGCGGCACATATATACAATGAAGTATTACTCAGCCATAAAAAGAAACAAAACTGAGTTATTTGTAGTGAGGTGGATGGACCTAGGGTCTGTCATACAGATTGACGTAAGCCAGAAAGAGAAAAACAAATACCGTATGCTAACACATATATACGGAATCTAAAAAAAAAAAATGGTTCTGAAGAACCTAGGGGCAGGACAGGAATAAAGACTCAGACATAGAGAATGGACTTGAGGACACAGGGAGGGTTCTGTAAGCTGTGACGAAGTGAGAGAGTGGCATGAATGTATATACACTACCAAATGTAAAATAGATAGCTAGTGGGAAGCAGCTGCATAGCACAGGGAGATCAGCTCTGTGCTTTGTGACCACCTACAGGGTGGGATAGAGAGGGTGGGAGGGAGACACAAGAGGGGGATATATGTATACATGTAGCTGATTCACTTAGTTATACAGCAGAAACTAACACAACATTGTAAAGCAATTATACTGCAATAAAGATGTTAAAAAAAAAGTATGAAAATAACTCAAAAAAGGAAAAAAGAAACTATAACATTTACAATAAATATGAAAAATCATGTATAACATAATCTAATATAAAATATAAAACACAATTTGAAAAGGAAACTTTGACTCCCATTAATGCACAAAATTTATAAAGGAATATTACACACAAGAGAAATAATAAATAAGTTTATAGACAATTTTTGCCTCCATGAAACTAAATAAATGCACATATCATCTTAGAGTTCCATTGTATATCTATTAAAATTTCCATGCAATTAAATCAGGATAATAATTCACAGTGCTGTCAAGATGATTATAAAATAGTGCTGATTTCAAAATAAATCATTATCACTTCACAATGTAATTTTGTAGCATATGTCTAGGTTCATACAGCGTTTATAAGTATTGATCTCTTGAACCCATTTTGGGGAAGGGGTTCAAATCAACTCTTCTAAGAAATTGAGAAAAGCTATATACATTAAATCCTCATTTCAGAATGATTTATAAAGTCAAAAAATGTTTAATAATAAATGAATGACTACTTAAATTTGTACACATGTATATGATAGAATATTATATATTCATTTAAATTTATCCTTGTGAAATCTAAGGAAAATTTTAAAAACACACAATATTGTTATAATGGGAAATAAAAGAAATACACTTAAAAATGTAGGCTTACTATCTGCAAATGCAAAAAAAGTATATCTTTGTGTAGGTGAGAATTGGGAAGGAATGAACAAAAGTGAAGGTACTTATTTTGTTAGGATAATAGGCTCATTAGCATGTGGTATTTTTCTCTTTTAAAGTGTTTTTAGTACCGTAGATATTTACAGTCCTTATGGGGGAACAAGAACTCGTGTGTAGCTTTTGTGTTGTGAGATTGATGTTTACTCTATTTTTGCAGAATTCCATTCTTTTTTCTTTTGAAAATAGAGTAAATCAGTATCACTAACCTTTCATGAACTTTCTAATTTTTTGTAGCTTTTACAAGATTACAGATTGCATTTTGACAATCACACCTCCAAAAGCTTCCTATTTTCTGGGAAGAAATTATTCTAGGCATGAATACTAAACATGCCTGCAGGTTCCTCAATCTTTTTCTCTTTAATTTAAATTTCTTATCCCTTTTGCTGATTTTTAAAGTATCTTTTTCAGTTCAAGCACCATTTTTCCAGAAGCAAAATGTTATTTATGTAGTTTTGCCTTTTCTCCACCATCCCAACTAGTTACCTTCTACATTCATCTTCCTGTTCCAAATATAGCTTGAAAGGCCCTTTTGGTTTCCTTTGGCCTTAACCTTCCTGATTCTATTGTTATCACTCTCTGGTCTCTGACGTGCTGCTGTCCATGGTTTTGCATCCTTCTGTTTCATTGTTGGTGTGCATACTTTTAAAACTTTGCTCAATGTTATGTGGCAGCCTGGATGGGAGGGGAGTTTGGGGGAGAATGGACACGTATACGTATGGCTGAGTCCCTTTGCTGTGCACCTGAGACTATCATAACATTGTTAATCGTCTCTACTCCAATATAAAATAAAAAGTTAAAAAATAATAATAATAAAAGGTAAATTTCTTTTAAAGTGATGTGCACAGGCATGTTGAGTTTGTTCGGTATCTCTCCTCTTGTTAATTATCCCTAGATCATTTCAGTAAAGGGAGCTTCCTAATATTCGTGACCTGTTTTTTTTTTTTTTTTTAATAAAATTTCAGGCAGTGATATCAGAGCTGATTGCTAAAGTTTTTGGAAGGAAATCCAGTAGAGAAAGAAGAGAATGGGAAATATGACTACCTTTAATTCAAAACAGTTTCCTTAAAGACATGCCAGTGAGCAGTAAAAAAAATATGGCTTTATTTGTGTAATAGCAATCATTGAAAGAACAGAGACTTTTTTACCAACTATTTGTTTTAGTACTCCGGGACACAGCATTGCACAGGTGCACACATAGGTGATAGAAAACATCGCAGAGGAATAATGCCACCACAGAATTCTATGACCTTTTCTCAGGTCACTTGTTTCTAATTGCATTCTGACTCCTAAATTGTTTTCTAATGCAGGGAAACCTGTTTATTTTGTGGATGCTTGTCAACTTCTTCTCTAGCATGTGTCCACAAATCAGGCTGATTAAAAGCAAAATAATGATACAGTGACTATTCTTCTATTTAGAAATACTTGGTATTCTAAACAAAATAAAGCTTTTGCTACTGGGAATGTCCATTGTCTCAGGCTATTCAAAGAGCAACGGATGAATAAGTTGGTTGTTTTCTTTTTCTGTCTCCAACATCTTTGTCTTCCTTCAATAAGAGCTTAGTTTAAAATGGTAGACTTGTCTGGGTATGACAAATTTATTCTAATTTTGATGTTTAGAGAGCTTACTCCTAAGGAATATTTTCCAACATTTTCTGCTTCTAATATAAATTCACCAAATTTAATACATGTAATAAAGTGCATTTCTGAATATGAAACATTATTTTTGGAGGATTTCATGATAAGGTTGATCACTCTATAGGGCATTGAATCTGTCATAACATCCAAAATTTAAATGTCACCTGAGTTCAACATAAAACCTTAAGTAGAATTTAGTGGGTTAGTGCTATATCTTCTAATGAAAAAGTAGTGACTCATGAAATAATTTCCACCCCTCTGCCAAGATTCCAGCCTAAATTCAGTTTCTTTGGTAACTAGATACATTATTTCCCTCCTTTTAAGCTTGTATAAAAGGTGTGAGTATCTGGGTTACACTGTGTTACTAATTCAGAGAGGATTGAGATGTTTTATGTGAAAGTACAAGTCAATGGACCTCATAGCCAAAGTTGATGGATGATAGGTTGGCATTCTAAGGGTTAAACACAGATACACATAGACATACACTTGAAAGAAGAATATGTTGAGTACAAGCACACATACAGGAATATACATATTGAATATACACACACATATATATCTATGGATAGTTCTATAGCTATAACTATAAAAATATTAATATAAACTTTTAATGTAAGATCTGAATGCTTAGAGGATTCTTTTCATCCTTCTTAAAGCAACTGAGGAACAATCATCTCTAAGAATGTGTAAACCACCTGAGAATACTAATAGGCACTGCTTTTCATGGTGGTCCAAGGAAAAAAGGAGTAAAAATTCTTTGCTCTTTACCAAATTGTTACCCAGATTTTAGGTGTCACTGAAAAACATTCAATAACCACCTCCTTTCTCCCATAACCCAAAGGAGGGAGGAGAACTGAGTGAGAAGCCTCATGTCTGTCAAAAGAAGCAAGGAATAGAAGGAGGGAGGGAGGAGAAAACTGAGCTCACCTCTCCCCAGGGGCTGTCGGAGGTTTTACTGAGTGAGGAAGGCTTACGAAGGCTGCTGAAAAACAGAGAGAAAAAAAGGCAATCAGAGAACAGGCGTGGACCCCTTCACCGCCTAGCTCAGTGCACATCAAATAACCTTCCTGTTGCAGTGTTGAATGATCTATTTATGGTCATATTGGCAACAAGTTGGCCCCATAATGAATCATCAGGCTGACTCAAGGGGCTGATCCCCAATGTGTGGCAACTGTTGCTTCTAGATGATGGATTTTTCCTATAACATTTCTTAATCCCTTGAATGCTCCTAACCTCCAAAGCTGGGTTAATGCCACATGATGCAGAGCTGACAATGCCTCGATTTTGTATTGCTTCTTCGAATGTCTACTATTAATTTTTAGTCATTATTTTGCTTTGAGACGTGTAGAGTTCTTAAATAGATGCATACTATCTTATTGGAAAATGAGGCTTCAAGAACTGATTACTTCAATTCAATCTTTTTAGAGATGAAGGGACCCTGTCCCAATTTGGCAAGCAACTTATCAAGACCTGGTTTAGCAGATCTGAAAAATAATTATATTGCATTTATATTGCAGATAAGCTGCGAGATAATTGACTGTGTCTAACTGAGTATGACTGCTTAACAGCAAGAAGGGTAGAAAGTAACAGGGTAGGTTTCACTGTAGACCTAGATACCATGCCCAGGAGACCAGACCTGAGTGTAGTACCACTTGTAGGGCATTTGGGGCAGCCAACCAAAAGCATGTGAAATCATCGCGAACCAAGTTTTCATAAAATAGGAAGGAACATAAAACACCTCTGCTCTAGCTCCACGTATTTCAAATAATAAAATAATTAAATCCCAGAAAAATAATGTCTTGCTTATGATCACTCAGGTTGACAAGGCCAGCACTAGAACTTAATTCCGCTGACACTCAGTCCAGATGTCTCTGTACAATGCCTCACTGCCTCCCTTCTCTCTATGGGATGCCCAATGATCTAAATTTTATTCTGTGTATCTCAGAAACACTGTTGACAGTGAACAATAACCAGAGTTATTATTTCCTTCTTTTGTCAAAATTCGAAGGCCAACAGAGAATTGTACAGTGATCATGGTGTTCTTTATGCCTCTAATCAACTTAAATCAGCTTAGAAACCAGAGTGACCTAGACAGGGGAAGGGAGCAGTGGAAAGTCTGTCTGTAGTGTCAGTTTAGTAGATAAAGATTTACGTTGAGTTTGAGCTGAATTCATTCACATAGACTGGAAAATTTTCTGTTTGGACATGATGCTTTGATTCTTTTTGGGGGGAATGGGGCATTTTTGGGGTGGCTGAAGAGCTGATTTGCACATGTTATTTAAAATGCCTAAACGTTATTTCGTTTGAATGAGAAAGGATAAAAAAAGTGCAGATACCTTGTTCTTGCATTTCCTATTGCTGGCACCAAAGCCAGTATTCACTACCCTTGGGGCATATATTCCATAATGAAAGATGTTATCATTTAAACCCAAATCACTGGGTTCTCATTTCCTGGGGATCTTACAGATTCTGTCTGTGAGAGTTATTGAGAGACAAGGGATCCTCTTGAAGTCTGTCACTTTGCAGGATGCTAAGAATGCCTTCTCATAACTTTACAGTCTGATATTGCTACAGCTATCATAACAACTATTAGAAAAACTACAAAAATGAGACAATAAGAACCTGTTCTTGATTGTACTAAATATATATTTTTCTAATTATAAAAGTGGTAGGTCAATTGTAGGAAGAAAAAAACCCCACAACTAACAGAACAGAGGGTATAAAATGAAAAAGCAGTTCTATCTACACTCTCCCTAAACCCAATTTTATATATAAATGAGATTATACCGTATATGTATTTCCACTTGCTTCCTCCCCCTGCCACACACGCTTTTTAATACATTCTCATCATTTTTCTATTTTAATACATGTAAGTCTATCTTAATGCTAACAGCTCAATAGTTTCATTGTATATTTGTATCATAAATTTAATAACATATTTAGCCAGCTCCCTATTGCTGAAATCTGTTTTTCCCCCAATTTATCTTAATTACCAAAAATACTTAGTGAAGGTCCTTCCAGGGACCTTCAGTGATTAAAGTAGGTATAGAGTAAATTCCAAATAAAAAAAATAAAATAAATTAATAAAATTAAAAAATTAAATTAAAAAAAAAAAAAAAAAGAAGCAGAAAGCAACAATGACCAAATGCAAGGATCTTCTCAACTCATTTCTGGTGACAGTTGGAATAGAAATATAAGTCTGAAGAACATTTAAGTGAATTGTTCCAAAACAAACAGCATCAGATTTGAAAATGAAATAAATTTTGTAGATGAGAGAGAATTCAGATAGTTCTCTTCCCTACTAGAAAACTAAAACAATTTCAACTCAGAAGAAACAACAAAAATAATAAATTGCTAAGCAACAGAGATCCTGTTTACATGCAAATATTGATAGTAATAACAAAAAAGAAACAGTGTATGAATAACACAGGAAATATGATCTGAAAGCAAGCTTGCCTATAATAAAATATTTGGCTTTTGTTTTGGACTAGTTTGGTTTTCCACAAGTCAACACCTATTTATGTTGACACCATCTGAATTAGTCTGCCCCAAAGCCAACCTGACGTTTAGCAATCTGCCATCTGTCTAAAAAGGAAGTTTATCTTGACAAAGACAAAGACCAAAAAGGTGTTTTTGCATCAACTTATCTTTACAAAGGACCTTAACAAGAAGGCCAGCTTTGTGGTGCTTCAGACATTTCTTATTAACTCTCAAAATCTAAGGAACATTGGAGCATTAAATATTTTTCCTGTGATATTGGTCCTTTAAGCTATATTGTTTTACTCTTTTATTAGGATGGACTTTTTACCTTCCAGGGGAATGCACAGAGGCTAAGTTTACGTATTAATTTCGGAATAGACTTAACTCTGCTGATCTAAGACAACTACTTAGGGCTCTAGTATTTAGGAGGCTGTTGTTACTGATAAAAACATTACAGGAACATTTATGCATCATAACATCCATTCATGTACCAGTGTGAAACCTTGAGGTTAGCTGGCCCTGACTCAATTCAAACCTGAATTTTTTTTTTTATCTTTAACAGTATTTCTGTTCTCCACCCACCACTATACTGAAAACTTCTTGAAGGAAAAGCAGACAAACTTTAAAAAATTATTTTAATCCATATATTGTCATGCTTTGTGAATTATTGGTATGATAAATGTTTGTTGACTAAATCCTCAGATTATTGACTAACCTCCTAGTGCACTGAATACACTATGTCTCATTCATAGATATATTCATATATCTATGAGTCCACTTATTCAAGGTTTTTTGTTTGTTTGTTTTTTTCAATAGCAAATACTACAGTGCTACACAATCCACGGTTGGTTGAATCTGTGGATGTGAAACCACAGGTATAGGGGAACCAGGGCTACAGAAGAATCTGGCATACGGAGGGCTGACTATAAGTTATACAGGATTTTCAACAGCCGGAAGTTGGGTGCCTCTAACTCCTGCATTGTTCAAGGGTCAACTGTATAAATACTTTCTTTTCTAAACTTGATTATTTTAAGAGTAGTTTTCGGTTCACAGGAAAATTGAGAGGAAGGCATAGAGATTTCCCTGTCCCCACTCATGCAGAGCCTCACCCTATATCAACCTCTCCCATCAGAATGATTCATCAGTTACAGTTGATACACTTACGTAGACACATCATAATTACCCAAATTCCACAACTTACATTCCAGTTTTCTCCTGGTGTTATACATTTTATAGGTTTGTGGAAGTGTATAATGACGTGTACTTCTTTGTGGTATTTCCACTGCCCTAAAAATTCTCTGTGCTCTGAGTATTTATTCCTCCACGTTACCCCCAAGCCCTGACAACCACTGACCTTTTTACTGTCTCCATCATTTTGCCTTTTCCAGAATGTCATATAGTTGGAATCATATAGTATGTAGCCTTCTCAGATTGGCTTCTTTCAGTTAGTGATATGCATTTAAGGTTCTTCCATGTCTCTTCATGGTTTGATAGCTCATTTCTTTCTGGTGATGAATAATATTTTATTGTCTGGAAGTATCAGTTTGTTTATCCACTTATCTACTAAAGAACAACTTGGTTGCTTCCAGGTTTTGGCAATAATGAATAAAGATGTTGTAAACATCCATGTGCAGGTTTTTGCAAGGCATAAGTTTTCAACTCTTTTGGATAAATACCAAGCAGTGTGATTGCTGGATCATATGGTAAGTATATGTTTAGCTTTATAAGAAACCTCCAAAATGTTCTCCAAAGTAGCTGTGCCATTTTGCATCCCCAGCAGCCATGAATGAGAGTTTCTGCTGCTCCGCATCCTTGACAGCATTTGGTATTGTCAGTGTTTTGGATTTTGGTCAATCTAATAGTTGTGTAATCAAACAACAATCATATTGTTGTTTTAATTTTGCATTTCCCTGATGACATATGATGTGGAGCACCTCTTTATATACTTATTTGCCATCTGTATATCTTCTTTGATAAGGTGTCTTTTACAGTCTTCAGCCCATTAAATTTTTTTTTTCTTATTATTGAGGTTTAAAAGATCTTTGTATATTTTGGATAGCAGTCTTTTAACAGATGTGCATACTTAGAGTTTTAAATGGGCTCCTTCATTTTTTTTTTTTTTTAAATTATAACTTTATAAAATTTTCCACATGGTCAATCCAACCTGAAAATGTTACAGCTTCAATTTCCCTCCTGAACATCCTCCTTATAGAAATCACAATCCTCTGGTTTTAACTTAGACTGGCCTTTTTTAAAGGCCTATTGCACAGCTCCCATCCTGGTACTTTCCTTAGATATAATTTTACCAATTTTAGACTCTCTCTTACTGCTCATCTATGATGGATGAACAACTTTATTCACTTTCTTCATATAGTCTCTTATTTGATGGGTCATATTTTCAGCAACTTTTCCAGAAAAGCAAGAATGGGAATTAGGCCTTTGTTTTAAAATTTTTGTTTGTTTGTTTTTAGACTTTCTTTTTTTAAAATATGTGAAAACATTGTTTTTATGCTCTCAGATGTGTTAGGGTAGTGATTATAAGATTTTAGCCTAAAAATCAGTTTTACTGAAAATCTTGAAGGCCTTGTTCTAATTCCTTTTAGCTTCCAGTAGTGCTACTGAGAAGTCTGAAGATATTTTCGTTTCTGATTCTCAGATTGTGCCACTTTTTTCTTCATTTATTTTCTTTCTTTGTAAGATTTTAGAACTTCTCTTTATCCCTGGTATACTGAAATTCCATAATAATATACATTGGTTTGGATTTTTAAAAAATAGTTTGCTAGGTGTTTAATGTCACCTTTCAATCAAGTGACAGATGTTTTTGAATTACAGAAAAAAACACTTGTAGCATTTCTCTCATACTTTTTCCATTTCTCCCTGAAAATCCTATTGGTTCTCAATAAGATATTGTGAATTGATACTCCAATTTTTTTTCAGCTTTCCTATTCCATTTTTCTAGTATCAATTTGCCTAGTAGTGAGATCTCAAACTCATATGTAATAATTTTCCAGGATATTTATTTATTTATTTATTTTCTTTCCTTTTTTTTTTTTTTGAATTTTTGAATTTTATTTTATTTATATTTTTATACAGCAGGTTCTTATTAGTTATCCATTTTATACATATTAGTGTATATATGTCAATCCCAATCTCCCAATTCATCACACCACCGCCACCCCTGTCACTTTCCCCCTTGGTGTCCATACGTTTGTGCTCTACATCTGTGTCTCTATTTCTGCCCTGCAAACCAGTTCTTCTGTACCATTTTTCTAGGTTCCACATATATGCGTTACTATATGATATTTGTTTTTCTTTTTCTGACTTACTTCACCCTGTATGAAAGTCTCTAGATCCATCCACGCCTCTACAAATGACCCAATTTTTTTCCTTTATATGGCTGAATAATATTCTATTGTATATATGTACCACATCTTCTTTATGCATTTGTCTGTCAATGGGCATTTAGGTTGTTTCCATGACCTGGCTATTGTAAATAGAGCTGCAATGAACATTGGGGTGCATGTGTCTTTTTGAATTATAGTTTTCTCTGGGTATATGCCCAGTAGTGGGATTTCTGGGTCATATGGTAATTCTATTTTTAGTTTTTTAAGGAACCTCCATACTGTTCTCTGTAGTGGTTATATCAATTTACATTCCCACCAACAGTGCAAGAGGGTTCCCTTTTCTTCACACCTTCTCCAGCATTTGTTGTTTGTAGATTTTCTGATGATGGCCATTCTAACTGGTGTGAGGTGATACCTCACTGTAGTTTGGATTTGCATTTCTCTAATAATTAGTGATGTTGAGCAGCTTTTCATGTGCTTCTTGGCCGTCTGTATGTCTTCTTTGGAGAAGTGTCGATTTTAGGTCTTCTGTCCATTTTTGGATTAGGTTGTTTGTTTTTTTAATATTGAGCCGCATGAGCTGTTTATATATTTTGGAGATTAATCCTTTGTCCATTGATTCGTTTGCAAATATTTTCTCCCATTCTGAGGGTTGTCTTTTCATCTTGTTTGTAGTTTCCTTTGCTTTGCAAAAACTTTTAAGTTTCATTAGGTCCCATTTGTTTATTTTTGTTTTTATTTCCATTACTCTAGGAGGTGGGTCAAAAAAGATCTTGCTGTGATTTATGTCAAAGAATGTTCTTCCTATGTTTTCCTCTATGAGTTTTATAGTGTCCAGTCTTACATTTAGGTCTCTAATCCATTTTGAGTTTATTTTTGTGTATGGTGTTAGGGAGTGTTCTAATTTCATTCTTTTAAATGTAGCTGTCCAGTTTTCCCAGCACCACTTATTGAAGAGACTGTCTTTTCTCCGTTGTATATCCTTGCCTCCTTTGTCATAGATTAGTTGACCATAGGTGCGTGGGTTTATCTCTGGGCTTTCTATCCTGTTCCACTGATCTAGATTTCTGTTTTTGTGCCAGTACCATATTGTCTTGATTACTGTAGCTTTGGGGTATAGTCTGAAGTCAGGGAGTCTGATTCCTCCAGCTCCATTTTTTTCCCTCAAGACTGCTTTGGCTATTCGGGGTCTTTTGTGTCTCCAAACAAATTGTGAAATTTTTTGTTCTAGTTCTGTGAAAAATGCCATTGATAGTTTGATAGGGATTGCATTGAATCTGTAGATTGCTTTGCGTAGTATAGTCATTTTCACAATATTGATTCTTTCAATCCAAGAACATGATCTATCTCTCCATCTGTTTGTATCATCTTTAATTTCTTTCATCAGTGTTTTGTAGTTTTCTGCATACAGGTCTTTTGTCTCCCTTGGTAGGTTTATTCCTAGGTATTTTATTCTTTTTGTTGCAGTGGTGAATGGGAGTGTTTCCTTAATTTCTCTTTCAGATTTTTCATCATTAGTGTATATGAATGTAAGAGATTTCTGTGCTTTAATTTTGTATCCTGCAACTTTACCAAATTCATTGATTAGCTCTAGTAGTTTGCTGGTGGCATCTTTAGGATTCTCTATGTATAGTATCATGTCATCTGCAAACAGTGATAGTTTTACTTCTTTTCCAATTTGTATTCTTTTATTTCTTTTTCTTCTTTGATTCCCATGGCTAGGACTTCCAAAGGTATGTTGAATAATAGTGCTGAGAGCAGACATCCTTGTCTTCTTCCTTATCTTAGAGGAAAGGTTTTCAGTTTTTAACCATTGAGAATGTTTGTTGTGGGTTTGTCATATATGGCCTT
Source organism: Eschrichtius robustus (assembly GCF_028021215.1). Lineage (NCBI taxonomy): Eukaryota > Metazoa > Chordata > Mammalia > Artiodactyla > Eschrichtiidae > Eschrichtius > Eschrichtius robustus. The sequence goes on from NC_090834.1 coordinate 5,933,002, forward strand.
TATTATGTTGAGGTAGTTTCCCTCTAGGCCCACTTTCTGGAGAGTTTTTATCATAAATCGGTGTTGAACTTTGTCAAAAGCTTTTTCTGCCTCTGTTGAGGTGATCATATGGTTTTTATTCTTCAGTTTGTTAATATGGTGTATCACATTAATTGATTTGTGTATATTGAAGAATCCTTGCATCCCTGGGATAAATCCCACTTGATCATGGTGTATGATCCTTTTAATGTGTTGTTGGATCCTGTTTGCTAGCATTTTGTTGAGGATTTTGCATCTATATTCATCAGTGATATTGGTCTGTAATTTTTTTTTTATGTTGAATTTTCAAGGGTTCTTTCTTATTCTCTGATAGTTTTTGTTTTATCATATTCTACTTTTGTTTCATGGATGCCATTCTCCTCTCAAACTTCTGAGGAAAATCTTCTGAGGCTAGATTTTTGGTTTGAGTTTCATGGAGCTTACATTTTTGTGTGTATAGGGGCAGAGAGACAATAAACAAAATGCATAATAATATTCAAAATTTGAGAACATATAACTAGGTGCTAGATTTATATATTATAGCTAGTATAACAGTGACAAGTGTTATGATGTAAAATTAATGAGATGAGATGATAAGATGAAAAATTGGTCTCCAGCATAAAAACATGAGGAGTTCCATCGACCCATACCTCAGTGAATGTTGTGAAAATTATAAAAAACAACCATTTAAGACCTATGATGTTTGCCCCAAAAGCAAAGACAAAATGAAGGAAAAACATCTAAGAAAATCTATGAAAATTCGGTAAGAAAGGCAAGAGTCTTTTTTTTTCTTGTTTTAAAATTTTTATTTTATATTGGGGCATAGTTGATTAACAATGTTGTTAGTTTCAGTTGTACAGCAAAGTGATTCAATTATACATAGACATGTATCTATTCTTCTTCAAATTCTTTTTTGGAACCAAGGCTGCTCCTTCTCTCCCACCTTCCTGCGGGGTGAGGAGGAGATTCCGCTCCAGACTTCTGCAGCCAAGAATACAGGGCTCCTTCTTGACCCAGCTGTCAGCCAAAGGGCTTTATGCCAAGAGAAGCAGGACTTCAGAATTTCTCATCCTGATCCTCACTGCCCGTTGCTGAGGCTATGTTCTCGGTGCGTGGTTGGGAGGCAGGGGCTCCCTGCTTCTGCTCAACTCCCACTCGTGAAATGAAGCCTCTGCGCTGCACATCGCATACTGATAATCCTGGGGCCCTGATACTCCTTCCCCTCGTTTTTGAGGCAGTGGATCCATGCCAGGAGAGACAAGCTGAGAAGATCTCAGACTGCTGCCTTTTTCTCCACTGAGTTTTCAGCTCCTGGAAAGAAACTGTCACTCAGAGAAAAGACTGCATAGTCTCCACCCCCGGCTCCAGAGTCCTGGTTCAGAGATTTTTGTCAGGGGGAAGGAGCAGACCATAAAACAGATAGCTCTTGATCTTTTCCCGAAGGAACTGACTTCATTTGCAAACGAGGATAAAACAGTTTAGTCCTAAAGGCTCTCTCAGGAGCAGTGGCAGTGTGGTGAAAGGCAGCTGGAAGGAGATTCATGTATCTGATGAAGATACAACCCTAGACTGTAGGCTGGCTAGTTTGCAGTAGAGAAACTGGGAATCAAACAGCTGGGAGGAGCCCTCCTGGCATCAGAACAAATATCAAACACTGACCTCAGAAACTATTCTTTCCAAAGGGCCCCACTTTGATTGGATTAATTTACAGAGAAATATATACTCCAGAACATTGTTGAAGACAATAAAACCATCAGCTGGCAATTAGTGAAGTTTAATAGCAGAGTGTGGCCAGGGAAAGAGATTAAGAGAACCCTCCCAGTACCACTGCCACCCCAGAGTGACTGTGGGCATACCCAAAGCTGCACCTCCCTGAGAAACAATATCAGAGCCCTAGCACTATGGGGGTGAGGAATAACTCTATTATGTATGTATATAATGTACTCTTAGGCCTACAGCATATAGAATTGCAACATATGTGCAATACTTTTGCCAATAATGTTACAAAGGAAGTGGATGGGAGCAAAGTGGTAATGGACTATGGAAAGAGTGACAGATGGTAAACTAATAATTATAACAATATATTTTGGGGTTTGTAACATTAACATATATAATATTTTATTTATATCTTATATATTATTTATTATACATAATGCGTCATTATATATAATATAACAAAAAAGAAGAAGAAGTAGAGATATATAGGGGTAATGAACCAACATATCACTGGAATTAAGCTAATATAAATGTGTATCTGATTATTATAATTTAATACATGTATAGTGAACTTAAGAGCAACCACTAAGAAAACCCAAAATATATTGAAAAAATTGTAATTGGAATTAAAATGCTATGCTAAAAAATATTTACTCAATGCAAAATAAAGCAGCAAATTAGAAACAGGAAACAAAAAAGGCATGCAACAGTTAGAAAACAAAAAGTAAAATGGCTGACATAAATCCAACTATATCAATAATAACATGAATGTGAATAAATTAAACAATCCAATTAGAAGGCAGGGACTGTTAGACTAAATGAAAAATATGATCCAACTCTATGTTGTCTCCAGGATACACACTTTAGATTAAAGGACACAAACAGATTTAATGTAAAAGGATAGAAAAAGACATGTAATTCAAACAGCAATCACAGGAAAGCTGGACTGTCCATACTGATATCAGACAAATAGACTTTAAAATGAAAAATGTCACTAGAGATAAGGAGTAATATTTTATAATAAAAAGGTGTCATTTCATCAGCAAAATATAACAATTATAAATACATATGTATTTAATAACCGAGCACCAAAATACATGAAAGAAAACCAGACAGAAATGAAGGGAAACATGGATGATTCAAGAATAATAGTTAGAAACTTCAGTACTCCACTTTCAATAATGGATAGAACAACAAGAAAAAAAATCAGCAAATGAATAAAAGACTTAACAACACTATAAACTAACTGGACCTAACAGACATCCGTAGAACACACTACCCAACAATAATAGAATGTACTTTCTTCTTAAGTGAACGTGCATCATTCTACAGGATAGACCATATGATATATCATAAACCAAACCTCAATAAATTTAAAAGAATAGGAATAATACAAATCTCTGACAACAACTGAATGAAATTAGAAAAACAGGGGAAAATATGGGTAACCCACAAACAAGTAGAAATTGAATGATATATTTCTCAATACCCAATGGAAAAAGAAAAAATCAAAAGAGAAATCAGAAAATACTTTGTGATGAATGGAAATAAAGATACAATGTACCAAAACTTATGGGATGCAGCTAAAGCAGTGCTTAAGGGAAAGTTATTGCTATGAAATCTTTTGGTAAGAAAAAAGAAAGATCTCAAATCAATAATCAAAACTTTCACATGAATTCACCTGGAATAGAATAGCAAACTAAATATAAATCCAGAGAAAGAAGAAAATAATAAAGATTAGAGCAGAAATTAATAAAAAAGCATAGAAAACAATGGAAAGAAATCAATAAAACCAAAAGCTGTTTTTTTGAAAAGCTCAACAAAATTGACAAGCCTTTAACTAGCTTGACCAAGCAAAAAAGGAGAAAAAAAGAGACTCAAGTTGAAACAATCAGAAATGAAAGGGGACATAACTACTGACCTTAGACAAATAAAAAGTATTGTAAAGGAATACTATGAACCATCATACACTAATATATAAAATGAATTAGATGAAATGGACAAATGCTTAAAAGTACACAAACTACCAAAACTGACTCAAGAAGAAACAAACAGTCTGAATAGACCTATAACAAGTAAAGAGATTGAAGTATGAGAAACAAAACAAACAAACAAACAAACAAAAAACTACCCACAAAGTGAAGCCCTGGACCAAATAGCTTTACCATTGCATTCTACCAAACATTAAAAGAAGAATTAATTTCAATTCTTCACAAACTCTTCCCAAAAATGGAAGAGAAGGAAAGACTTCCCAACTCTTTCTATTACCTTCATGCCAAAACTAGTCAAAGACATCACAAGAAAAGAAAACAACAGAACAATATCTCTTATGAATATGGAGGCAACAACCTAAACAAAATATTTTCAAACCAAATCCAGCATCATATAAAAGGAATTTTTCACCATGACCAAGTGGGATTTATCTTAGTGATGCAAGGTTGATTTATAATCTGAAAAATCTATCCATTTAATACATCTTATTAGTAGAATAAAAAACAGAAATTACATGACTATCTCAACAGATGCAGAAAAAGATTTAACAAGATCCAAAACTCTTTTGTGATAAAAAAAAAATAAACAAACTAAGAATATAAGGAAACTGCTTCAACCTGATAAAGAGCATTTTTGAAAAACACACAACTAACCTTGTACTTAATGGTGAAAGATTGGACAGTTTATCTCTAAGCTTAGGAAAAAGACAAGAATGTCTGCTTTCACTACTTCTGTTCAACATTATATTGGGAGTTCTAGCCAGATAAATTAATCAAGGGAAACAAAAAACAATCAAATTTGAAAAGAACTAAAACTAGCTCTAGTCACGGATGGCCTGATACTGTATATAGAAAATCCTTACAAATCTACTAAAAACTATTAGAACTAATAAATGAGTTCGGCAAGGTTGCAGGATACAAGGCCAATATACAATATTTAATTCCTTCTTAATACACTTACTTTGAACAATAAATAAAATAAATCAATTCCATTAACAATAGTATCAAAAATAATAGGACATTTAATGAAACAAGAGTAGAAGTTACATTCTGAAAACTATAATATGTTGTATAAAGAAATATCTAAATAAGTGGGAAAACATTTTCACAGATTGGAAGACTTAACATTGTTATGATGGCAATTCTCTTCAAACTGATCTACAGATTCAATACTATTTCTACCATAATCCAAGCTGACTTCTTTGTAGAAATTGATAAACTAATTACAAAATTCATATGAAATTGCAAGAGTTGTGGAAAAGCTAAAACAATTCTAAAAAAGAAGAGGAAAATAGGAGGACTCACATTTCCTAGTTTCAAAACTCATACAGAGCATCAGGAATCAAGACAATGTGTACTGGCACAAGAATATATATATATATATAATAGAATTGAGAGTTCAGAAACTAAACCATACATCTATGCTCAACTGATTTTCAATAAGGATGCCCAAAACTATTTATACTGAATAAAGTTTGACAATTGTTCATACCATATACAAAAATTAACTCAAAATGAATAAAAAACTTCAATGTTAAGAGCAAGAACTATAAAACTCTTCAAAGAAAACAGGGCTAAATCTTCGTAACCATGGATTTGCAAAGGATTCATAAGCATAACACTAAAAGCATAAGCAGCAAAAGAAAAAAAAATAGATAAATTAGACTTGATCAAAACAAAACTTGTGCTTCAAAGGGCACCAGCAAGAAAGTGAAAAGACAACCCACAGAATGGGAGAAAATATTTGCAGATCATATATCTGATTAGGGACTTGTATGTAGAAGATATATAAAATCTCTAAAAATACAATACCAAAAATATAATTAACCCAATTTAAAAAAATGGGTAAAGAATCTGAATAGACATTTCTCCTAGGAAGATATTTAAATAACCGATAAGTATATGCCATAAGAACATGCAAAGAGCTGAACATTATTAGCTATCAGGAATGCAAATGGAAATCAAAACCACAATGAGTTACCACTTTACACCCACTAAGATGGCTGGAATAAAAATGAAACTTGAATACATTATGCTATGTGAAAAAAAGTCAGTCACAAAAGGCCACATATTATATGATCTCATTCTTACGAAAGTCCAGAACAGAAAAATCTATAGAGACAGAAAGCAGGTGCACAGTTACTGAGGGCTGGGTCAGGGGAGGTGGGGGGGTAAGAGAGTAATATTTAAAGGGTACAGAGTTTCTTTTTGAGGTAATGAAACGTTCAGAATTGACTGTGATGATGGTTACACATATTTGTGAATATATTAAAAATTATTTAATGGTACCTTTTGATAGAATGGAGTTTCCTCAAGAAATTGCAAATAGAACTACCATTTGATCCACCAATCCCACTGGGTATATAGCCAAAGGAAATAAAATCACAATATCAAGATATCTGCACTTCTCATATTCTTTGCAGCATTATTCAAAATCGCCAAGGTACGGAAACAGCCTTAGTGTCTGTCAATAGATGAATAAATAAAGTGTGAAACATATATATCTCACATTATACTTATATATATATGAATATTACTCAGCTGTAAAAAAGAAAGGAGTCCTGTCATTTGTGACAACATGGGTGAAACCAGAGTATATTATGCTAAGTAAAATTAGCCAGACTGGGAAAGACAAATACTATATAATCTCATTTATATGTCAAATCTAAAAGGGTAGAGCTCATAGAAACAGAGTACAGCAGTGGTTCCCAGGGCTGCGGCATGGGGAAAATGGAAAGAGGTTGGTCAAAGGGTACACACTGTCAAAAGATGAATCAGTTCTAGCTAACTGAGGTGCACCATGGTGAATATGGTTAACAATGCAGTATATACTTTAAATTTGCTAAGAGAGTCAATCTTCAATGCTCTCATCACACCAGGAAAAAAAAAAAAACAAAAAAACTGTTAGGTGATAGTTGTGTTAATTAGCTTTATTGTGGTAATCTTTTCACAATGTATGCATATATCAAACCATCACGTGTACATCTTTAATATATACAATTTTAATTTGTCAATTATACCTTAGTAAAGCTGGAAAAAAAGAAAAAGAACAACTTTTGAAACAACAACAAAAAAAGAAAAAGGTTGAATGTGTGAAAAAAGGAGTGTGGAATTTGACCTGAAATTTCTGATAGTAAATCAAAAAAATTTCTCTTACTCTCAGCATGATCTCTGTCTCTCTCTCTTGCTCTCTCTCTCTTTTCTGGTGGAATTAGGTACTTGGATTTCATCAGTCTTTTTTTTTTTTTTTTCTTGTTTGCCTTGTGGTCTTTCTCTGCAGCAAGAACTGCCAAGCTATTTAAGGAGGAAATGCAAACTACAGTGAATTTCCCAAGGCACAGCTCAAAGATACTTGCTGGTCCCTGTAGAGTTGGATCTCTATGAAGCCCTGTGGTATTTTAAGGTGAGAATGGGTGACACTTTGAACTTTGCAACCATAAACGTTATACTGGACTGCAGATATGGATCAGTGGATACAACTTCCTCAGGAATTTAAATATGTCAAATACACCAAAGGATATTTGATCATCCAAGATGTGGAGTGAGGGGAACTACTAAGTGACTCATTCTGGCCATACTCTTGACTTCTTTCAAATACAAGAGGAGGCTGGAAATATCAAAGACAGCTCCAGATTAAGGACTGATAAAGAAATTCTAAAGAAAGGGGGGTGTATCCTCACCCACTGAATATTGTAACATAAACATGAAGAGCACAGACTTTGGAGTCCAAGAGATGAGAGCTGTGTGACCTTTCCAAAGTTATTTACTGCTCTGAGCCTTTGTAACATGATTGAGAATGGAGACAATGATTTACCAATTGGAATATATTGCTTAGTTGCCCAATGCAGGCAACTAGATTTGTCCAAGTATGAGAGTGTTGGGAAGTTCTTTCGGGAGCTGGTGAAACATCTTGTCTGAGATATGTTCATTGAATGAGTTCTACTTTCTACCTCTGGTAGCTTAATTTGCCTCAGAAGTCAAAGTGGAGCTTTGGAAGTGTTTTTCTCACTAACAGTCCTTCTAACGCCCATCCCATGCACAGATACTGAGACCAACACGCTTTGGTCCACTGTAGACTTTTCTATGCTTCTAGGTGCCCAGGAGACATTAAAACAAGCATTTGATGGAGTTATTTACCCTTCAATTTCCCCAATGTATTATTTATGATTTATTTTTTATACTGAATAAAGAAATTTAAAAACTTGTTTTTATGGGCTATTTGTTGTTTCTTCCCCACCCCCACACTCTTTTTTTTTTTTTTTTTTCACTTAAATTATGACTGAAGTCATCGCTTTTCATATGCGATGTTTCTATTGACTTTAAAACTAATGTAATCATTCAAAAATCTGCCAAACCCAGCCCTGAGGAATAAAGAAATAGGAGCAGTCCTAAATGGGGGAGGGTGGGCATCCAGGACTGCTGACTTAGAGAGCACTTCCCCCAGGTGTGACTATATTAAAACCATATTTCACTTTAATAGGGAAGCACTGGAAGGGAACTTGGGGGAGGGTGGCCTCTCCTGATGCATGGGACTCCATTTGGACTAATAAAAGACCACTTAGCCATGAGGGCTCGTTACAATTAAATTGTCTCTAAACAGTTGGTTTCTTGGTAAACCTCCAGAGTAGAACAGCTGGAGCATATGTAGCGGGAGGAGCTGAGGTCTGCTCCTGTCCCTGGAGCCAGAGTGCCTTTCAGTGACCCTCGTAAATCTCACCGCATAGGAGGTGCTGCTGAATGTCCTTTTAATCCTTTGGCTCAGCAGAGGACCCACGGCAAGGTATTGATCTGCTCTTAATCTTGGTATAACTTAACTGTCTCTGTTCCCATGCTGTCTTATTCTAGTAATGTTTCAAGATAATATTAGCGTTGTTAAGTGATTTGAGGATTATTTCTTCTGTTTCTATTTCCTGAAACAATTTGTAGAATAGAGACTATTTATTATCTGATATTTTAATTGAACTTGCTATAAAGCCTGAGCACAGTGACTTTGCTTGTAGACTTTTATCTTTAAATGTACAACTTGATAAGTTTTGACGTATGTGTACACCCATGAAGCTATCACCATGATCAAGACAGTGAAAGTATCCATAATCTCCAAAATTCACTCTGAGGTTGACTTTTTTTAGATTCCATGTATAGGTGAGATCATACAATATTTCTCTCTCTGTGTCTGGCTAATTTCACTTAGTATAATGTTTCCAAGGTTCATCTATGTTTCCACAAATGACAGGATTGCCTTCTTTTTTTAAGGCTGAATAATATTCCATATATATTTATATTAATTATATTTATATATATATGAAAAGAAGTATTTTTTCACATTTTCCTTACCCATTCTTCGGTCTCCTTATGCTGTTTGCATATCTTAGCTACTATGAAGAATGCTGCAATGAACATGAATATGTTCATTGAGATACTGATATGTCTTTGAGGTGCTGATTTCATTTCCTTTGGATATATACCCAGGGGTGGAATTGAATTGTTAGGTGATATGTTAGTTATAGTCTTAATTTTTTACAGAAACGCCATACTGTTTTTCCTAATGGTTATAACAATGTTAGAACTTCTAATACTGTCCCTCTTGTACTGTCTCTAAGGTTTCTTGCCCTCTATCCTTTTTCTCTCTGTTCTTTAGATTGGATAATTGCTATTGATTTATCCTAATGGTCCTCTGTTTTCTCCACTCTTTGGTAAAAATCACCCAGTAAATTGTTTATTCTGGATATCGTACTTTTTTTTGGTTTAACTTTCATCTTATTAAGACACTTTTTGAAAAAATTTTTATGGGAGTATAGTTGATTTACAATGTTGTGTTAAGACAGAAAGTTTTTAGAGCAGTTTTAGGTTGACACTAAAATTGAGGGGAACTTACCAATACTCCCGGCCCCTGAGACGGAGCAGGACACTGTGGTCCTTGCCCCCCCCCCATGTCCTCAGCCTGCCTTTTGTCTGTGGAAAAACCTTAGCCAGAAAGTAAGTTTAATCAGAGAAGTGAGAAAATGCAGAAACAAAGGGAAACAGTCAAAGGAGACCAAATAATAATAGTTTAGTCATTAAACAGAGTCATGGACATTTCATTCCTCCTTAAGGGCTGTAGATAATATTCTAAGTCATATTCCGTGAGCTGTCTTATAGATACTGAAACCCCTACCTGGTGGAAGAAGTTAACTACATGATGACCAGGCTGTAGCCATGACATAAGCTACCACAATTCCAAGAATTGGCCTCACAGAAATGGGAACAAACCGACCCTGGAAATGAAGATTAACTGTACCTAAAACAATCGAGGTGACGCTGGTCAGACCACCGATGACCAATTTCAAGATGACTGTCAGAGCTGACCGTATTGTTTCTGCTTGTAGCCCCCTTCCTCTGTCTATACAAGCTCTTGCTCCCTGATTGTCGGGGGGCGGGGGAAGTCGGCCTTTGGACAGGCATCTGCCCTCCCACCCCACCCCCGGTTGCCAGCCTCCGAAACAAAGCATCCTTTGCTTTCCTACCAACACTTGTCTCTCGAGAATTGGCTTCCGAGCGGAGAACAGCTGGACCTGGGTTCAGTAACACCCTTACACATGCATAGCCTCCTCCATTATCCATACTCCTCACCAGAGTGATACATTTGTTACAACTGATGAATTCACATCAGCACATCATAATCACCCCAAATCCATAGTTTATATTATGATTCACTTTTGGTGTTGTACATTGTATGGCTTTGCATAAACATATAATTGCATATATCCTTCATTATAGTATAATACAGAGTATTCTCACTGTCCTAAAAATTCTCCACATTCTACTTATTTACCCCTCGCTCCCCCATCCCCAAACCCTAGCAACCAGTGATCTTTTTAATCTCTCCAAGGATTTGCCTTTTTCAGAATGTCATAAAGTTGGAATCATACAGTAAGTAGCCTTTTCAGATTGACTTCTTTCACTTAGTCATATGCCTTTAAGTTTCCTTCATGTATTTTCATGACTTAATAGTTCATTTATTTTTTGGCACTGAATAATATTTTATTGTCTGGATGTACCAGTTTATTTATCCACACACTTACTGAAGGACATCTTGGTTGCTTCCAGGTTTTGGCAAATATGAATGAAGCTGCTTTAAACATCCGGGTGCAGGTTTTTGTATGGACACAAGTTTCTAACTTTTTTTGGGTAAATACCAAGGAGTACAACTGCTGAATCATATAGTAACCATATAGTAATCATATAGTAAGAGTATGTTTAGTTTTATAGGGAACCACCAAACTGACTTCCAAAGTGATTCTATCATTTTGCATTCCAACCAGTAATAAATAAGAGACCCTGTTGCTCTACACTCTCACCAGCATTTGGTGTTTTCCATGTTCTAGATTTTGGCCATTCTAATAGGTGTGTAGTGATAGTGGATTGTTGTTTTACTTTGCATTTCTCTGATGACATATGACCTAGGGTATCTTTTCATGTACTTATTTGCCATCTGTATATCTTCTTTGGTGAGTTGTCCATGAAAGTTTTTGGCCCATTTTTTAATTGGGTAGTTATTTTCTTATTATTGAGTTTTAAGAATTCTCTGTATATTTTAATAACAAGTATTTATCAGTTATGTCTTTTGCAAAATTTTCTCCCATTCTTTGGTTTGCCTTCTCATTCTCTTGACATTGCATTTTGCAGAGCAGATGTTTTTAGTTTTAATGGAGTCCAGCTCTTATCCATATTTCTTTCATGGATCATGCTTTGGTGTTTTATCTAAAAGTCGTCACCATACCTAATGTCATCCAGGTTTGCTCCTATATTATCTTCTAAGAGTTTTATAGTTTTGAATTTTACATTCAGTATTGTGATCTTATTGGACCTAATTTTTGTAAGAGAAATAAGGTCTCTGTCTAGATTCGTTTTTTCTTTTTTTGTGTGTGTGGATACCCAGTTGCTCCAGCATCATTTGTTGAAAAGATTATCTTTTCTCCATTGTCTTGTCTTTGCTCCTTTGTCAAAGGTTAGTTGATTCTGATTATGTGGGTATATTTCTGGGCTTGCTATTCTATTCCACTGATTCATTTGTCTATTCTTTTGCCAATAGCACTCTGTCTTGATTACTGTAGCTTTATAGTAAATCTTAAAATCAAGTAGTTTCAGTCCTCCAATTTTGTTCTTCTTTAATAATATGTTGGCTATTCTGAGTCTTTTCTTCTCCATAAAAACTTTAGAATTAGTTGGTTGATATTCATCAAGTAACTTACTGGGATTTTGATTAAGATTGCACTAAATCTGTAGATCAAGTTGAAAAGAATTGACATCTTGACAATATTGAGTATTCCTATTCATGAACATGAAATATCTTTTCCTTTATTTATTTAGTTCTTTGATTTCATTCATCAGTAGTTTCACTCATACAAACCTATAAATATTTTGTTAGGTTTATACCTAAGTAGTTTATTTTTTTGGATGTTAATGTAAGTGGTATTGTGTTTTAAATTTCAAATTCTAGTTGTTCATTGCTGGTATTCAGGAAAGTGACTTTTGTATATTAATTTTGTATCCTGCAACCTTGCCAGAATTGCTTATTACTTCCAGAAGTTTTCTTGTCAATTCTTATGGATTTTCTACATAGATGATCATGTTATCTGTGAGCAATGACAAGCTATTCATTCCTTCCCAATCTGTATACCTTTTATTTTCTCTTCTTTTGTTATATTAGCTGGAAATTCCAGTACAATGTTGAAAAGGAGTGGTGAGAAAGGACATCCTTGCTTGTACTGGATCTTAGTGGGAAAGCTTTGAATTTCTCACCATTAAGTATGAGGTTAGCTGTGGGCTTTTCATAGATAGTTTTTTATCAAGTTGAGAAAGTTCCCTTCTCCTAGTTTACTGAGTTTTTAATATCATGAATGAGTGCCTGATGTTGTCAAATGCTTTTTCTGCATCTCTTGATATGATTATGTAATTTTTCTTTTTTATCCTGTTGATGTGGTGGATTACATTAATTTATTTTCAAATGTTTTTCTAGCCATGAATATTTGTGATAAATCCCAATTAGTCGTGGTGTATAATTCTTTTTATACATTGTTGGATTCAATTGGCTAATGTTTTGTTGAGGATTTTTGCATCTATGTTCATGAGAGATATTGGCTTGTACTTTTCTTTTCTTGTAATGCCTTTCTCTGCTTTTGGTGTGAGAGTAATGCTAGCATCACAGAATGAGTTAGGAAATACTTTCTTTGCTTCTATTCTCTGAAAGAGATTGTAGATAATTGGTGTAATTTATTCCTTAACTATTTGGTAGAATTAAATTCTACCAGTGAACTCATCTGGGCCTGGTGCTTCCTGTTTTGTAAGGTTATTAGTTATTGATTGAGTTTTTAAAAATAGACATAGACCCATTCAGATTGTCTATTTCTTCTTATGTGGTTTTGGCAGACTGTGTTTTTTAAGGAACTAGTCCAGTTCATTAAGTTATCAAATTTGTGAGCGTAAGAGTTGTTCATAATATTCCTTTTGATCCTTTCAGTGCCCTTAGGACCTGTAGTGATGTCCTCTCTCTTTTTTTTTTTTTTTCTGTATTAGTAATTTGTGTTGTTGCTCTTTTTTTTTTTTTTTTTTTAATTTTTCTTTAGTTAGCCTGGGTAGAGACATTGATTTCATTGCTCTTTTCAAAGAACCAACTTTTAGGTTCATTGATTTTTCTCTATTGATTTTCTGTTTTCAATTTCACTGATTTCTGCTCTATTTTTTATTATTATTTTTCTCTCCAAAATTTTTACTTTCAAATAACCCTATACCATGTCACAGAGAGTGTAGGTGCCTAAAATGACAAAATCCTAATTCTTTTCTTCTGTCTCTTGTATCATTGCTGTCATTCATTTCATTTATATATAAGCCTACATAAATCTATCTACCTACTTATCTATCTATCTCTACCGTTCACCCTTGAACAACGAGGGGGTTAGGGGCCACAACTCTCTGCACAGTTGAAAATCTGTGTATAACTTTACTATTAGCCCTCTGTATCTGTGGTTCCACATCCATGGATTCAACCAACCTACCATAATGTAGTATTGTAGTATTTATTTATTGAAAAAAATTTACATATAAGTGGATCAACACAGCTCAAACCCATGTTGTACAGGGGTCAACCGTATATGTTAAATTATCAAATTTGTCTCTTGGTAGTCTTCTCAAATAGTAGTTTTTTATATACTTTTGATAATATATATTATATGTAATATATGTAATATAATGTTTACATTTGATAACTACATAAACATACATAATCCAAGACATTGTTGGCATTACTCTTTGAACTGTTATCTGTTAGATTAATTAAGACTAAGAAAAATAAAAGTTTTTATTTTAACTTCACTTTGATGCTCTTTCTTACTTTATGGAGATCTGAGTTTCTGACCAATATTATTTTACTTCTCTCTGAAGAAATTCTTTTAACATTTTTTGCAAGCCAGGTCAAAAATTCCCTTAATTTTTTTCCTGAGAAAGTCTATATTTCTCTTCCAATTTTGAAGGATAATTTTGCAGAATTCTAGGTTTGTAGTTATCTCCTTCAACACTTTAAATAACTATACACTCTCTTCTTGCTTGCATGGTTTCTGAGGATACATTAGATGCAATTCTTATTTTTGTTTCTCTTTAGTAACATGTGTTTTTCCTCTGGCTTCTTTCAGGATTTTTTCTTTGATTTTTCTCTAGTTTGAAGACTATTTGCCTAAGTTTAGTTTCTATGGTGTTTTTCCTGGTCAGTGTTCTCTGTTTCCTGGATCTGTGGTTGATGTCTGACAGACATTAATTTGGGGAAATTCTTAGTCATTATTGTTTAAAATATTTCTTCTGTTTTTTTCCTCTGTATCTTCTTCTTCTGGCATCCCCATTACATATGTTACACCTTCTGTAATTGCCCCCTAGTTCTTGGAATTGCTGTTGTTTTTTCAGTCTTTGTTCTCTTTTTAGTTTTCAAGGATTCTGTCTGCTATATCTTCTAAATCAGAGACACTTTCCTCAGTTGTGTCTAATCTACTAATAACCTCATCAAAGGCATTCTTCATTTCTGTTACAATGTGTTATCCCTAGTATTTCTTTTTGGTTCTTTCTTAGGATTTTCATCTCTCTGCTTACATTGCCCATCTGTTCTAGCATGCTGTCTTCTTTATCCATTAGAGGCCTTAGCATATTAATCATAGTTGTTTTAAATTCCTAGTCTGATAAATCCAACACCCCTGCCATGTCTGGTTCTGATGCTTGCTCTGTCTCTTCAAACTGTGGTTTTGTTTTTTGCTTTTTAGTACGTCTTGTATTTTTTTCTTGTTAGCTGGACATGATGTACTGGGTGAAAGGAGCTGCCATAAATAGACTGTTAGTAATGTGGTGGTAAAGGGTTGGGGTAGGGAAGCATTCCATAGTCTTATAGTCAGGGCTCAGTCTTTTAGTGAGCCCATTTCTCTGGATTGTGAACTTCACAAGTGTTTATCCATTTTTTTCTCCCCTGCCTAGGGGAGACAAAAATGGCTAGAGCTCATTGGAGTTGGGTATATGCCTTCCTTCAGGTCAGTTAGTCTCTGATAATACCCAGCAGGTTTGGCTCTGGTTACCTAGTTTTCCTTGAGGGCAGGCCTTGTGAAGAAAAGCAGAGTGCTCTGGTATATTTCAAAATGGTTTCTTTTCCTCTCCCCATGTGAGAAACATGAGGGGAATTTTCTCCATAATTTACTGTGGGAACCTGGTTGAGTTCCTGGAGGTAAATATCACAATATTGTGCACTCCCTCCCACCTCTGGCTGGGTTCCCCTGGAGTTTTTAACTCTCAGAGTTGTCCACACTAAGCCTTCAGCAACTTGTCAATTACAGTTTAAGTTTTCCTGCACCAACACTGATTCCCTCTCTGGTTTCCCCTGAGTGTCTGCTCTGATAAGCTGTGACTTTCTGTATTTGTTGTCTGATTGTCCAATCTTGGGGGCAACAGTTTGCCCTGTATCCTCCCCTCTTATATGGATCCAGGAAGATTTATTTATTTTTCATTTTGCTCAGTTGTTTACTTGTTAGAATGAAGTGGTCACTCCTAACTTCTTCCATGTGGAACCCAATATTGTATTTTTTAATTAGAAAAATATTCATTTAGTTCTATTTCTCCAGAGGTTTTGTGTTTTTTACATTTATTGCCAGCATATTTTTCTTTATCTCATAAGGCATACTTGTACACCGACTTTACATCTTTGTCTACTTATTCACATATCTGTGTCATCTTGGGATTGGCTTCGAATAATACCCTTGGAGTGAGTCTCATTTCCCTTATTCTTTATATGTTGAGCAATTTGTACTGTATCCTGAATATTGTGAATGTTATATCATTGAATCTCTGGATTATGATATACACCTTGAAAAATTTTTTTTAAATTATTTACCGAGCAATTAACTTTGTGGACTTAGACTGTAAAATTTGTCTGTTGGTAGTCAGTTCATATAGCAGGCCAGTTATTTTATCATAAACTGAACTGTTTGCTTTTTGCCCCACATACACATACTTAAACTAGAGCCTGGCAGAGTTAACACACAGAATTTGGGATTTTCTTTATCTGGCTCTTTCTTTTCTGGAAATCTCCCATAGTGGCTCTAGTTATCCATAACTTTGATTTTTTGTTCTTCAGGCCTGAAACATAGCAAGGTTTTCTATAAATTTCTGTTTCCTAACATTCTGTGCATGCTGTGAAGATTTCAGTCACCCACAAACTTAACCAATATAAATAGTAAATCCATCTCATTCTGGTCTGTTCTTTCAAATTTGGCTCCCTTTAAAATTCTGCCTTCAGTTATTTGTTTTATTTATTTATTTATTTTTCTTTTCAGATTTAAACTGTTATAAGCAAGGTGGTAGGTCCGTTTGATCATAACAGAAGAAGAATATATAACTTGATTACTTAAAACCTGTCTAAGTATCTTTGTCTTTAAACTAGAAAGTGTAATCAATTTATTTTCATAAATGATACATTTGGATTTATTATTACATTATTTAGGACTCTATACTTTAATTTTCTATTTGTTTTCTTTTTTTTCTCAATTCCCTCTGTGACTTTGGAAGTAACATACTCCATTTTCATTAGGTTAGTTATTCTGTTCAAATTTTTAGCATGTACAGTGCACTTAAACATCTAAAGTTAATTAATATCCATACCTTCTTCCTAACTGTACAAAGATCTTAGCACACTTTTACTCTGATCTTTCCCCATTCCCTTGCTCACATTGTTTTATATAATCCAAACTGGTGATTGGTATTTTTTATCATTATTGAATTTTAGTCAATCTTTACTTTATGTTCATTTATGTTTTTATCTTTCATCCTCATCATCATTGCTCTTTTTCTTCAGATTATTTTGTTCTGGGTTCAATTTTCTTGAAGTTCACACATACACACACTTTCAATGAGGTTTTTTAAAAAAATTTTTCTTTATTTTATTCTCACTCTTGAATGATATGGTAGCTGGGTATAGAATTCTAGATTGAGTATTATATCTTCATTGTGAAGAAGTCACCTCTCGGTTCATTTGTTGTGCTTTTTTAGGGGGGGTAGGTAAATTGTCTTTTCTGTTAGGCTGCTTTTATAATCTTTCATTTTTCTTAGGTGACTAAAGTTAACCTTGACATATCTTATCTTTGAGGGTATTTATTTATTTACTGCTTAGGATTTAGTTTTATTATACTTCTTGAACCTGAGTGTTAGATATTTCATAACTTGTAAACATTTCACTGCCATTATTTTCACAAAAATTTCCTCTTACCCTTTCTTTTCATTTTCTCCTGGTATTCCTAGAGGATATATATTGGTACATCTCATTCCAGCTTTCCTATTTCTTATCCTCTGTCTTTCTTTTTTTAAAAATAAATTTATTTATTTTATTTATTTATTTTTGGCTGTGTTGAGTCTTCATTGCTGCACGTGGGCTTTCTCTAGTTGCGTTGAGCAGGGGCTGCTCTTTGTTGCAGTGTGTGGGCTTCTCACTGCAGTGGCTTCTCTTGTTGCAGAGCATGGGCTCTAGGCCTGTGGGCTTCAGTAGTTGTGGCTCACAGGCTCAGTAGTTGTGGCTCACAGGCTCTAGAGTGCAGGCTCAGTAGCTGTGGTGCATGTGCCCAGTTGCTCTGCGGCATATGGGATCTTCCTGGATCAGGGCTCAAACCTGTGTCCCCTGCATTGACAGGTTGATTCTTAATCACTGTGCCACCAGGGAAGCCCTCTTATCCTCTTTCATAACTTCTTTCATGTTTTTCTTGTCTTTGTCTCTCATTGCTCTATTATGAGTAGTTTATTCATATTTATTATATATTACATAATTTATTAGTGCTATATTTCTTTTAGTCTAATCTGCTTTTTCAACCATTTATTAGATATTTTTAAATGGCTATTTTTAATATCTAGAACTTCTAATTTGTGTCAAACCTGCCAGGTTTCTTTTTTTTTTTCTTTTAATTTTTTTTAGTATATTCTTGTGCTTTTTATTTAAAAATTTTTTTTTCTTGTGCTTTTTAGATTTTATTTTATCTCTTTAATGCTAAGCCTCCCAACTACATTAATAAGCTTTTGGTTATTATTTTATATTAAACAAGATTTGTCTTCCTTCTTAAAAAATAGGAATCCTTTGTGGCCAGCATATTTCAGATATTACTACATCATGGTTTTACATTGCTTCTAACAGGAAGAAGTGAGAATGGAGAGATGTGATGAGGCATCATTGACTTAGGGTCAAGATGGTGGAGAAAATAGGAATAAAGGGTGATTCAGAAAATTCACCTGGAGCTGCTATCCACCCTAAAGATTGAGGGGCTCTCATTTTCACTTTAAAATTAAATCCTTTGTTTTCTTCTTGCTAAAAATATAGAATCCCTTTACTCCCTGCTACGCAAAAATATAAACAGCAGCAACACAGTACAAACAAGTTGCCAGCAACTACATTCATCACTTGCAGTGCATGTTTTGAAGGAAAATTAAATTATGAGTAATTAATTTTAGAGGTTCCTGGTCTAGAGTTATAAAAATGTAATTGGAATCTTTTATAAAAAGTCTTGAACTTTGAGATCTTGCATATGGAAACATAAAAACAAAAACCAAAACAGAAAAAACCTTGTAGTTGGAATAAAAATTTT
This sequence comes from Eschrichtius robustus, assembly GCF_028021215.1. Taxonomy (NCBI): domain Eukaryota; kingdom Metazoa; phylum Chordata; class Mammalia; order Artiodactyla; family Eschrichtiidae; genus Eschrichtius; species Eschrichtius robustus. Next base: position 5,951,855 of record NC_090834.1, read on the forward strand.
AATCCAAAGAACAATTATCCTAGGTCAAATTACAAAAATAAAAAGGATTCAGAAGCTCCTAGCAAAAGGACATTTTCCTTTGCTATAGATCCTAAATTTAGTGGGATTGTACACTACTATCAGAGGCATAATGTATATTAATTCAGTTACTCATTTGGTTAAGAGTGTTGAGCTCCTGCTACACCAGTTATTCTGTTAGACCAGTTCCATATCTGCTTGGATATGACAGTGATCAAAGCAGAAATGGCAACTACTCTCTTAACTTTTAAAATTGCTTATTTTGCATAAGTTAATTATTTATGAAATTAGACATGATTATTTCATCATGTGGGTTCAGTCATTATCAATTAACTATTTAATTGCCCTTAAGGAATTCTGACTATACTATTTACTTACTCCAGGCATACCTTTTCTTTCATAACAAAGAACACATTTTTGCTCCTCCCTACGCCTCTGGTCTTACTTTATTCTCCCTCCAAAAGTGTTACTCCCTGTCTTCAAGCCCCACTTTCTTTTATTTGGGTTCTATGATCCTTGAACCATCCTGCCCATATCCACTTCACAATGTGAAATTCTAATCATACTTCAGATATGTCTTCATATTACCTTACATTTCTCCTTTATAACAATGACTACAGTTTACAAATGCATATTAATATATGAGACCACTTGCAGTTGGCTGTTGAACAATACAGGTTTGAACTGTGCGGGTCCACTTACATGCAGATTTTTTCAATAGTAAATACTGCAGCGCTACATTATCTGTGGTTGGTTGAATCCACAGATGCAGAACTGGAGAGATACAGATGAAACACGTATATGGAGGAACTGTATATATGGGGGACTGATTATAAATTATATGTGGATTTTCAGCTGTGCTGAGGGTTGGTACCCTTAACCCTTGCATTGTTCAAGAGTCAATCATACAAAGTTAAGATGCTTTTAATTGTAATATAAAAATATGATTCAAATCTTTGCTTAAATAATAAGGGTTCCTTGCCCTTTCATTGTAAGGAGTTCCTTGGTCAACTAATCATGTTGCCCCTTTTCTGATCTCTGGGAGGATCTCTCTTGTCCAATATCTATCTTGGTCACAACTTAAAGGGACAGTAGGAAGGATGCAGTCTTACTGCTTTAAGAGTTCACTTTGATATGAGTTTAAGGACTTGGAAATTGCTTGGGGCCAAGAAATCACAGCCAAGTTTGGGATTTTATTTACTGAGTGAAAACTTGGTGGCTTACTTCACTAAAAGCATTTGTTTTCTTGTCTTCCTCCCAGTGCTGGGATTGAGACCTCGTTGGTTTGCAGTATTTCTAGTGTTTATAGAATGCTCTTCTGTCTAATAAATTTCTATGGTAAAAATAAAAAAGATGGCCTCCGGCAGCAGAGTCTAAAAGGCTGGCTCTGAATCAGAGCTGCTGCATTGTAAATTGCAGTGTCAAATGTTTCCTAGTCTCACCACTTAAGTATCTTCCCAAAGATACTTAACCTCTATGTGCTTCTGTTAACTTTATCTGTAAAGAAGAACAATAATTATTAGTTCTCACAATGATTACTGTGAGAACTAATAAGTTAATCCCTATAAAGTATTCAGAACAATGCCAGACACCTAATAAGCATGTATTAAGTGTTAACTATTGTTTTTATCATTATTTGACAGATTTCACTTTATCTTTATGCTTCACAAAAATGAACAGATTTTTATGGTCCGTACTATTAATTAGTTATGATGAATTTGTTCAGAAAAGAAAACTTCCTCATTAAGTCTTGATGTAGGGACAAGTTCAACTGAATGCAAAGTTGACTGAAAACAGTTGCTTCCTCCCCCCAACCAATTAGTGGGAATGAGCACAAGAGAATCTTTTGGAATACCCACATGCGAATACTCCCCAAATTCCTTCCAGGCATAGGCTTCAAGAATGATGGTTACTACTTGTACCCACTGGGTTTGAAGGAGAGGAAGTAGGGTGACACGGCATGGCCTTGTGTCACTGGGGGAAGAATATCTATTCCAGAAGGAGGATGCCTGCACAGTCGTGAACCCTGCCTTTAGCCTCTCAGAAGGCATAAACGCTGAACCCAAGTGCATTAGCCCTTCTCCATGCCTTTCCAATCAGCACTGCAAAAATAAACAGTTTATACATTTAAAGTAACCCAAGACTACCCTCACCAATTATTTTATAAGGATCCCTTGGAAGACAAACACGTTCCCCCGCTCCTCAGCCCACAGCAGCCATTCGTCTGCCATGAGCTGTTGGAGGGCTGAGTAGCTTGCTTTCCCGGGGCTCGAGGCCCAGAGCTATTTTGAGGAATAGGGTACCTGTATATCTTCCACTCTCTGGTGAAGTGTCCTATCAGCTTAAGTTTCCCTCTCTACAAAGCCTTCCTACCTCTCCACCTGGCTGATGTTTCCTATTCCTGGAGTATTTGAGCACCGGTGGTTGTCCCAGGGAAGTAGATGGGGTTGGGGCCCAATTAAGCAGTATCAGAGCTGTTACTGGAATTTCTTGTGCTCAGAATCCTGGGAATAAAACAAAATCCACCTCTACTGAGCACATACTATAGGCCAGAGACTGTGTAATTTGATTTAATCCACATTAATGTAATGCCTGGTGCGTATTATAAACCCTTCCTTAAAATGAGACAACTGAACCCAAGACGACAGAGCCAGTCAGTGGATGGCATGTCTCTGAGATGCCACCTACTTTGTTCCAGTGCCATCCTCGTTCTGCTACGATGTGCTGTTTCCTGCAAGAACAAGTAGCATGCACTTCATGACTCTCATGTGCTGGGTATGGAACAGAGAGATTAATGAGCACAATTGTCAGCCATCATAAGGAGCCATCCAGGGAGGCACGGATCAGATAGGGAAGATAAAGTTCATTTTATTCTTCACATTATTCCTGGTCACATCACTAGAAAGTGATAGATCTGATATTTAAACTCAGGACTCTTTTCCAGAGCACACACTCTTTCCAATTTATATTGCTCATTATTATTTGAGCAAACAATATTTTAATCCTATCTGATCTCATCTTCTCCAATCTTACCATAGTCAATAGCTGTGAATCTGAGCACATTGTGTTTCCTGCTAAGGAACTAAATTTCTTAACTTATTGGGCAGTTATTTCTGATATTTTTCTCTTTCATTAATCTGGGGATTGTTTTTTTTTCACCTTGCTTCCTCTCTCTCTCTCCATATGTATATATGGCTTTTTCCTGTGAAGACCTCATTCAGAAACTACTATTCCTTCAAGGTCATTTTGTCCTTAGTTAAGTGACCCTTCCAACATCCTTTGGGAAATCAAAGTTTTATAGAAATTAGCATAAAGGCCTGGGTTTTTTATTAAGTCTGGAATATGTAAGAGTTCTGGGATAAAATACCTGAAGCTCTAACAGACTCTAGGGCTAGACAAACATTTTGTTTCTCATCTGAAAACCTTTGTACTCTTTACCCTCCTGATCAATTGTCGATTAGCGTGAGCTGGGCCTGGGAGGAGGATTGAGTTCATTAATAAATCAGATTATATCAGAAATTCTATCAGAGTTAGCTGAGAAAATGAGTGGATGAAGATGAAGTAGCATTATTTCTAGAAACCCTCCCTGTAAACTTCTTATTAGAGAGAAAGAGACTTCTCTGAATCCAACCTAAGTTTCAACCAAAGGCAGGATCACGGTTTTAGAGGGTCTCAATAATGTTTAGGATTCAAATTTGGTATTGACCTAAAATGAGGTTAACAGCTTCAGAGTTGATGTTACATAAAATTCTTTTTGTAGCATATAAAGTTTGTTGTGGAAGTAGTAAACATATTGGGTAATATTTTAAATGCCCAAATCCCTCTTCTCTCAAAATCTATTAACTTTGGGTGAGAAATAGGCTAGTTATACTCCCAGATTGATAAGAAACCAAATGAAAAATAGAAGTTGATAGTAGCAGGGGTTACTGTTGTCAAATCAGTGGTGGCCCTCCTTCTTCTTAGCTAATAGGGGTCCTTTCTTGAACTCTTTTGTAAAAAGAGTCCAGGGCTGGAATGAAGGAATCTCATCTCCTTCCTCCACCAGTGTCCCCTACTCCTCAACCCCGGATTTTACCTTCTTAACCCCTTGTTTTATTGCTTGTCTGTCTCACTAGATCATAACTCCGGCATTGCCCAGATGGGGTGCACGATTTGTCAAACTCTCCTCCATGCTAGTATTCTTCTAACATTTTTCAAGGATTAGTTTATTAAAATTTCTTAATACCCCCAATCAGGTAGCGAATATCATTATATCTATTTTGCATGTGAGGAAATCAAGACCCACATAGGTTAAGTAACTTGCAAGGCCACCCAACTAGTAAGTGGATCTGAACAAGATTTGAACTTGGAAAGTCAGTTGCCAGAGTCCAAACTCCAAACTACCAAGATATATTACCAAAATAAATGGTTGTTGAATGAATGTCTTTAGTCTAAATTAATATATTACATATGGATACATTCTATAGGTAATAATTCAGCATATTTGTATATATTTATGTTAAGCATATAACATCTATGTACTATATAGATTTATTTTGTATTAAGGCCACTAGCATATTATATATCATCTCAATATTTATCTAACAAAGACACAAACATATGTAACATATATGGTATCTGACTTTATAATTATTCCACAAATATTTGTCAGGGTAATATATTATATATTGTTATATATAATATATACATATAACAAATGAATATTGCATTCTTGATATATAATTTATAAATCATGGATATAGAATTAATACTAATATTTGTTTAATGACTAAATGAACACAATCCCTGTGGTCAGCTTAGCCTAGTGCCTCCTTTACTGTTCTCTTCTTTGCCCTTTGCCTGTGACTCTGGTGTCAATCAAATGATTCATGCTACTAGCTTTCCCTGCTAAAAGACACACCTTGTATTTGGCAATTAAATGAGAGAGAAAAAAGTGACAACAAAGTCCCCTACATTATTTTTTTTTAATGAGAAAACAATCTACAGTTTTGATCAGACAATAGACTGCAGCCTAAGAGAGAAGTTTGGGAATGTCCACTCTGTTGATTCAGATTGTGGAATTCAGGCAACATTCCTAGGTTGGAAATTGGGCAGGAGATGACCATTAGAACCAAGAATAAAGGAATTAAGGGTCCTTGATTATATATATTGCCTCATCCAGGAACCAGAGTAGACAGACAGATCTTCAATGAAATACCTCCAGCTTGGATATAGAAAGATCTCTCTCTCTCTCTCTCTCTCTCTTTATATTTATGTATATACTCCTTTGTTGGTCAAATAAAGTTGTTTGTATTCATGCTGTTGCTTTAAGACCCTGGTCTTTAGTGAGAGCTTCCATTTTCCCAGAGCAGTTCAAATGAACATGCAATTGAAAACAGATGTGGGCTCCAGCGTGTTATTGCACAAGGGCGAATGGGGCACAGGGAGGGAAAGAGGGGGAGGTGGCAGGGACGGCGCGAAGGGACCTTCAGCAGCCCCAGGACTCTCATCACTCGAGGGGGTCTGAACTCCGAATTCCACCAGCCTGCACTCTGAAAATGAACTCCTAACAGAAAACAGATGGGGTGGACCTCGAGGTGGGGGAGGGGAGACAGAGGGAGGCCTGATGGGGAGAGTGCGGTGAGGAAGGTGAGGGAGCAAGCACAGTCAGAAACATGGAGAGAGTGGGTTTCTTCACATGCCCATGTAAGGAAAGAAAAGTGCTAGAGGAGGTGATGGGAGTTGGGGGTGAAACATGCCTAGAACACCTAGCGCCTCCTGCAGACACAATTTCCATTGTTTTTTGCCCTGCTGAGAAGAACCAGTGACATTAAGACGCTGCAACAGCAGGGATCATCAAGACAGATTTTTTTTTTTTTTTTTTTTTTCCTTCTTTTTGCCTGGGAAACATCTCATCCAAACAGACCACTTGCTTTTGCAAATGCCAGTAGTCCTGATAAATCAAACTCACTGGAGTCAGCACAATCCTCATGTTACTTTCCATCAGGGCTTTGTCTGAGCAGAGGCATGCCAAGGGGTGTCTGCTGCGGGGGAGGAGGGAGCTGGTCCAGTGCATAGTCTGGACAATAATACCTCCTGGGTCTTTCCATCCTGGGAACCAGAGTTAATTCGCTTCTGTTTTCTCGGACCAGCTTATCAGAGATTTGACAGTTCCCAGATTTGAATGAAACTTTTTCCACCTTTCTTTTTCTTTCTCTTTCCTTCTTTTTCTTTCTTTCTTTCTTTCTCTTTCTTTCTTTCTTTCTTTCTTTCTTTCTTTCTTTCTTTCTTTCTTTCTTTCTTTCTTTCTTTCTTTCTTTCTTTCTTTCTTTCTTTCTTTCTTTCTTTCTTTCCCTTCCTTCCTTCCTTCCTTCCTTCCTTCCTTCCTTCCTTCCTTCCTTCCTTCCTTCCTCTCTTTCTTTCTTTCTTTCTTTCTTTCTTTCTTTCTTTCTTTCTTTCTTTCTTTCTTTCTTTCTTTCTTTCCTTCCTTCTTTCGCAGCTTAATCCTCCCTCTTCAGTAAATGAGAGGAAGAAGTAGATAGCTATACGCCTGGAGTGAATCTAAGTAGTATGCCATTTTGGGGTTTGCTGAGTTGTATATTAAGATTGCTGAGCTAACACTACATGCTTGGGGGATTATTTGGCCCTAGATGTACTTATTTGGCAAAATAGCTTTAAATGTTCTCATGCATACCATATAATCATAAAGTAGTGACTCTCAATGGGAAAGGGGTGTCTGGGAGAGGGATTTTGCCTCCTAGGAGACTTTGGCAATGCCTAAAGTCATTTTTGGCTGTTACTGGCGTGGTGGTCACTGTCTTCATGGGTGAAGGCCAGCGATGCTGCTAAATAGCCTACAGTTCACAGGACAGCACCCGTCAACGATGAATTATCCAGCCCAAAATGTCATCGTGCCAATGCAGAGAAAATCTGATTATAAGCTTTATATGATCCATGTGACAATTTGAGGACAAGGATGACATGGATATATACAATTCAGGGATCATCCTTGAATTTCATTTTAAGGTCATATCTTTAAAACCTTATGCCCCCCAAAACAAACTGATGATGCTAATGATAAAACAGCAATAATAGCTACTAACTATATTGCATTGTATGCCAAGGCACTGTTTCAAGCACTTTACATTATAATACACTTGTTTTTCACAACAATTTTATGAGATCTGTACAATTATTTTCCTAATTTACAGGACAAGAAACAGGAACAGAGAGGTTTAGTAATATGCCTGAGGTCACTTAGCTAATAAGTACAGGGCTGGCTTCATGGGTATTTAGCCTGTGCAATCACACAGGGCCCATGCTCCGGGGGGCGGGGGGCATGCTTGGTTTAATGTTCTATTGTCACTGCCTTAAAATTCTTAATAATTTTATCACTGAACTTGTGTTTGTAAACGAAGGTCAATGGGCAGTAGATCATGCATGTGAGCAGAAGAGGTATGTGTAATATAGGAGTTGCTTGTTGGCTCAAGCTCACTACATTGACATGTAGTGTTCATGGTTTCCCATGAACCCAGAATTCCAGTGGACCCACCATGCATGTGGGTTCAGTGAGACTCAAAGCAAGTACAGTGTAAGCGTGTTCTGTCTATGACTAAGGACGGTCATTGGGAGCCCCAAGAAGTCACACTCTCTATTCAACCAGAACTTGCATTGAACACAGAAAGAAAGCAGGGGCATTCTAAGAAATGCAAATGTCCAGACACCCTATTGTATCCCTTCTTACTCATGTTACTTCCCTGTATTAGCCAACAACTTATGCTTGAAATGATCACTTAGAAGGAAGGGGAAAGATAGGACAGCCCATAATTTCTTTTCCTTTCAGCCCTCCCTTACTCATCAGTAAGCCAACGGTACAGAGCATTGGTAGGCTGTTCACATATCAAAAAGTGAAATAAGAAACAGTTGACTTAGTTCTGTGCCATGTTTTCATGTTTTGGTAAGAATAAAATACCTATGCATATGTGAGCTATGGAATAAGAATCGTGTAATTTCAGTGATCCTGCATATACTTTAACTGCTCTTATATTTGCATCGAAACTGGTATTGCACAATTTAAAGATGGATGCTCAATGGTGAAAATATGAAACCATTTCCTCTAGATCAGGAACAAGACAAGGTTGCCCACTCTCACTGTTATTATTCAACATAGTTTAGGAAGTTTTAGCCACAGCAATCAGAGAAGAACAAGAAATAAAAGGAATCCAAATCAGAAAAGAAGAAGTAAAACTGTCACTGTTTGAAAATGACATGATACCATAGATAGAGAATCCTAAAGATGCTACCAGAAAACTACTAGAGCTAATCAATGAATTTGGTAAAGTTGCAGGATACCAAATTAATGCACAGAAATCTCTTGCATTCCTATACACTAATGATGAAAAATCTGAAAGAGAAATTAAGGAAACACTCCCATTTACCATTGCAACAACAAAAAAAATTAAATACCTAGGAATGAGCCTACTTAAGGAGGCAAAAGACCTGTATGCAGAAAACTATAAGACGCTGATGAAAGAAATTAAAGATGATACAAACAGATTGAGAGATATAGCATGTTCTTGGATTGGAAGAATCAACATTGTAAAAATGACTATACTACCCAAAGCAATCTACAGATTCAATGCAATCCCTATCAAACTACCAATGGCATTTTTCACAGAACTAGAACAAAAAATTTCACAATTTATATGGGAACACAAAAGACCCCAAATAGCCAAAGCAATCTTGAGAAAGAAAAACGGAGCTGGAGGAATTGGGCGCCCTGACTTCAGACTATACTACAAAGCTACAGTAATCAAGACAGTATGGTACTGGCACAAAAAACAGAAATATAGACCAATGGAACAGGATAGAAACCCACGCACATATGGTCACCTTATCTTTCATAAAGGAGGCAAGAATATACAATGTAGAAAAGACAGCCTCTTCAATAAGTGGTGCTGGGAAAACTGGACAGCTACATGCAAAAGAATGATATTAGAACACTTCCTAACACCATACACAAAAATAAACTCAAAATGGATTAAAGACCTAAGTGTAAGGCCAGACACTATAAAACTCTTAGAGAAAAACACAGGAAGTACACTCTTTTACATAAATCACAGCAAGAACCTTTTTGACCCACCTCCTAGAGAAATGGAAACAAAAACAAAAATAAACAAATGGGACCTAATGAAACTTAAAAGCCTTTGCACAGCAAAGGAACCTATAAACAAGACAAAAAGACAACCCTCAGAATGGGAGAAAATATTTGCAAAAGAAGAAACCGACAAAGGATTGATCTCCAAAATATACAAGCAGCTCATGCAGCTCAATATAAAAAAAAAAAACAACCCAATCCAAAAAAGGACAGAAGATCTAAATAGACATTTCTCCAAAGAAGATATACAGATTGCCGACAGACACATGAAAGGATGCTCAACATCACTAATCATTAGAGAAATGCAAATCAAAACTACAATGAGGTATCACCTCACACTGGTCAGAATGGCCATCATCAAAAAATCTGCAAACAACAAATTCCAGAGAGGGTGTGGAGAAAAGCGAACTCTCTTGCACTGTTGGTGGGAATGTAAAGTGTTACAGCCACTATGGAGAACAGTATGGAGGTTCCTTAAAAAACTAAAAATGGAGCTACCATATGACCCAGCAATCCCATTACTGGGCATATACCCTGAGAAAACCAGAATTCAAAAAGTGTCATGTACCACAATGTTCATTGCAGCTCTATTTACAATAGCCAGGACATGGAAGCAACCTAAGCGTCCATCGACAGATGAATGGATAAAGAAGATGTGGCACATATATACAATGGAATATTACTCAGCCATATAAAGGAACGGAATTGATTTATTTGTAGTGAGGTGGATGGACCTAGAGTCTGTCATACAGAGTGAAGTAAGTCAGAAAGAGAAAAACAAATACTGTATGCTAATACATATATATAGAATCTAAAAAAAAAAAAAAAGGTTCTGATGAACCTAGGGGCAGGACAAGAGTAAAGACGCAGATGTAGAGAATGGACTTGAGGACACGGGGAGGGGGAAGGGTAAGCTGGGACGAAGTGAGAGAGTAGCACTGACATATATACGCTACCAAACGTAAAATAGATAGCTAGTGGGAAGCAGCTGCATCACACAAGGAGATCAACTCAGTGCTTTGTGACCACCTAGAAGGGTGGGATAGGGAAGGTGGGAGGGAGATGCAAGAGGGAAGGGATATGGGGATATATATATAAGTATAGCTGATTCACTTTGTTATACAGCAGAAACTAACACAACATTGTAAAGCAATTATACTCCAATAAAGATATAAATAAAAATAAATAAATAAAGATGGATGGTAAAATTTTATGCTGATAAACTAAAATTGCAGAATGACCTTAAATCACAAATAAAACACCATGACAAGAAGGAGAAACCGTGGAAGAAAGAAAAAGCTTCATATTTTTGTGTCTTTAACGGCGCTTTCTCCCTGACTTTTTGACAAGGGATCCTGCATTTTTAGTTCGAGCTGGGCCCTGCAAATTATTTGGTTGGCTCTGAATGACAGAATCATGATTTGAATCCTGGCAGTGCAGACCTAAAATATATGTTCTTATCTACTAGAATACCCATTGCTCTCATAGGGTCCAATGTGATAGAAATGAGCCAGTCTTTAAGAAGAATATCTTCATTTGTGGCTCGATGCCTCTCAGGGTACAAATGTTACCAGTCTGTTGGAGTGGTGAGGGTGGGGTCCATTTCCTTCAAATAGTAATCTTCGGTTTCTGTGGGTGTCCTGAAGAGCTCTTCCTGTGCTACATGCTCAAAACTGTCTAAGGGAGAAACTGATCTTTTATGTGGTGCACACCGACTTGTATGTTTCAATGTCACACTGTTCTGTGATCTATGACTCTAGTGGATAATAACTGTGGATTTTGTTTATTGGTCCCTGAGATTTTGTATATATGTGTATATATATCATCTCACTTTACGTATGTTATCTCAAATTAATCTTCCCCGTATCTTCCAAAGCTGATCTGCTGAGTGAATGATGATGAGTTCTGAGAGCAAGAAGTGTGGAGTCATTATTGGAACCCAAAGCTGAATGATTTCCACAGCTCATTTAGTTGCCAGAGGCCTCCTTCTCCTCCTCTCTTCTGTAAAGGCATCCATGCCTGACCATTCTCTGCCAGGCTTTCAGTTGAATAGCCTTTGCGAAATGAAATATTATTTAGGGAAGTTCCTGTGATTTTTAACATATCCAGTAAAGCTGACATCTTTGGAAAGCTGCATTTTTATAAGACTTATTAATTTGTAGCATCTTGGCTTACAATCAGACTTACTGAAGTGACTCATAGAGCCCAAGAGAATTACTCAGTAGCATTTTGATGAAATAAGTGAAAATGACCCAGAAATGCTTTCCTCTGAAATACATGAGGGTAAAAAGTTGAAGTGAAAGAATTCTCAAATGTTAAATATGTTCGGGGCATTTTTGGTTTTATCCTGGATGCACTTCAGTGAAGTTGTTTGGCCTTTGCTTCAAACTGTTTTAAAACACCAAGGGAAGTGATCAAAGAAAGACAACTCTAAGAAAATTTCATCTAATCTTCATTGGTATACTTCGACATTGCTAAGAAAATCACATTTATCTTTAGGAATTATATTCACAGCCTTTGATCTAGAGCATAAAATGATGAATAAATTTGCATACACCTTCCTTAGGAGCCATGATGTAAGTATGTATCTTACCTCTCAGACCCAATGACTCAGAGGTATGATTCAATACACACTCCTTACACACAAGATACTGGAGCAACGGAGGGGGTGGTAGAACCTTATGCTCTTCAAAGAACATGTTATCTTCAACTTTTCAAGAGAAATACATAGAAGTGTATAAACCCTTGGAAATATGATTATTCCTTAAATGTAGGGTCTGTGTGTACATCTTATTTGCTTATTATTACTAGTAGTATTATTATTTTGGCCAACTTAAGTCAAGATAGCAAAGAAGTTATCACAGCCCATAGCCTAAGGAGTCATACATAACTGGGTTTAATTTCTAGCACCTATTTATTATTATTATGTTTCTAACTTGGGTACATTTACCTGACCTTTCCAAACCTCACTTTCTTCATTTATAAATTTAAATAAAAGTAATCTATCTACTCTACAGGGATGTTAAAAGATTACATGATAGAAATGTAAATTGACTGGCACATAGCAAATGCTCAATAAATCAATATATGGTGCTTATTACATTGTGGGCACAAGAAAAACAACATAACTAGTTATTTTGTCCTTAAATATTAGGAAGAGCTGTGCTGAAATCTGTCCAGTCTCTGTTCATACCAACAAACTACAATTACTAAAACACAATTGCCAAAATGCTACAATTACTTTTGCAATATTATATTTCATTTTAAAATGATAAAATGCTTGGCCAGCCAAGACACATAATTGTGAGTTACTGGATTTATTTATCTGGTGTAGGATTTCACCAAATAAAATACACCAAATAGTATTGGGAAACTAGAAATAGGCATTTTAAAACTAGAATTTACATGAACCCATATGCAACAAATGTAGTTTTGTGATTTCTTGATTCATGGATAAAAGCATTTCAAATCTCTGCTTAGAGACCCTTGTAATTTACATCAGAACAAGAGGACTGGCATTCAGGTTGAGAGGAGTATTACATATCAATGTTAATGTCTATCTTCCCCTTAGATTTCATATGAAAGAGTTAGGAAATAATGTATATATGTTACAGTGTAATATCAAAATATAATGGATTAGCTCTTTTTTTTTTTCTTGTTTCACCAATTACTAACTTTGCTAGCAAACTGTAAAAAGAAAAAAAGAGTATGGAAAAGTTTTAATGAGTTCTTTTTCCTGTTAATGTTTAAATCAGAAAAAACACCTAAAACCCCATCAACCATTATAAATTTCTTTATTATAATTAAGTGTATGTCACCTTTCAATCATTTTCTTGAAAAATACTTTGCATGACTTGACTGATTTGGTTGTAGAGACACTGAATTTAGGCGGTTCTAAGGAAACTGAAGGGAAAAATATCAAGGATAGTATCTTAAATGCAAGCATAGTAGAAATTTAAACATAAGGCATATGATTTCCTTTGATGATTTTATAAACAGAAAATCATGTCATTCTTTCATCCTTTTACTTATTTCTTTACCATATGTCACTTACTGTACAAACTTCTGATTCCTGATTTTCCTATGACCTTATGTTTTTTAGCTCCTGTTTTTATAAATAAGAGCTATCTAGTATCCTGGACTTCTGCAAATGTGTGACTTTTCCAAAGAATATCATAATTTAGTATCTGCTAAATGCAGCTTGAGAAGCTCCAAATGAAACACAACTTAGGAACTGTGCCCTGAACCTTGTTTATCATTAATCTAGAGATAGATAGCCTTTTCCAACTAATGTGAAAACTCAGGCATTGAAATCCGTACACACACACAGAGGCACATTCATGCTCAAGTGTTTTGCTGAATCAGCTGAATGAAATGATGCTTTGGAGGCAAACTAACTGCTCTGTCAGCTACACATCAGATAATTGATGCTATTTATGATAGAAATGAAATTGGAGACTGAGAAATGAACAACAAAAAGTCTTCCTTGGAATTGTTTTGTTTTCTTTGGAAAAAGGGAAGGAGCCAGTGACTCAGTTTGGCATTACACTGACCTCTTCAGAAAGAAATATGCCAGATCCCTGGGTAAAACCGACTAACCTGTAAGTAAATGTAATATTGAGACATATTTCATGATTGACTGTTTCCTGGCAATCAGATTTACTTTAGGAGAAGACAATGGACAAGTTTGAACAGGAGGAAAAAAAAGAGAGAGAGAGAGACTGAATACAGTATAAATCTGTTCTAAACTCTTTTAAAACAAACTCAAGAATCATGTCAATATTAAGAAAATTACAGAATGCCTCCCAGATTCTTTTTTTTTTTTTTTTTTTAATTAATTAATTTATTTTATTTTTGGCTGTGTTGGGTCTTCGTTTCTGTGTGAGGGCTTTCTCTAGTTGCGGCAAGCGGGGTCCACTCTTCATCGCGGTGCGCGGGCCTCTCACTATCGTGGCCTCTCTTGTTGCGGAGCACAGGCTCCAGACGCGCAGGCTCAGTAATTGTGGCTCACGGGCCCAGTTGCTCCGCGGCATGTGGGATCTTCCCAGACCAGGGCTCGAACCCGTGTCCCCTGCATTGGCAGGCAGATTCTCAACCACTGCGCCACCAGGGAAGCCCCCAGATTCTTAAACATGTATTGTGAACTTGAGATTTCACTTGACTATGCAATATAAATTATACAATGTTGAACGTACGATGTAGGCATGAGGCTATCTTCAAAAATAAGTTAATGATAATAATAGCTGTCATATCTTAAGCACTTCCTATTGTTTTAGATACCTTACGTAATATAACTAAATTAATCTTCACAAAGGAATCAAGGGTTAACAGCATTACTCCCTTTGCAATTGTAGAACAGGAGGCTTGGAAATGCTAAGAATAAAAAGGAATAAAGGAGTCTCTATGTTGCCCTGTACTTGGTAAAACCACAGCATGTTGAAATGTTTGGGAGGTGAAACTGCCTGTAAAGACCCAGACGACCATAATAAAGACACAAGACTCTTCAGTGATCTCGGCAGAGGGAAGCCTTCTTTCTTTGTGAATGACGAAGATTTTAGAGACTTAAATTTTCATTCTGGACTCATTGTTTCCAAACTTGCTTTTCTGTAAGGGCTGCGACATGAGAGATGCATCAAAGTGCTGTGTCTGCTGTGACTTGTGACCTGGAGTCATCAACCAGCGCTGGTTGGGTCGGGGTGTCATGAATCAGAACCACCTACGGGGCTTTCTCAAACCATACAGCACAGTCCTCCAAGGTGATAAGACAATTCCAGGGCTATGAGAGGAAGACACAGCTGACCATTCTATTATTTCAGAGGGGCTTCAGAAGACCCTGAAGCCACACTGTCAGGACACCTCTGCCCTGACCCACTTCTAAGTGTCCCCTTTCACGACACTGGATTTGCATTAAGCCCAGGGCGAGTCTCTCAATCCTGAAACATTTCCTGAGTAACTTCATCACTCAAGGCCATCGGAAGACCTTTCCTTTCAAGTTTGAGACTCCAGCAGAAAACTGGGGTCATATCCCCCTGAGGAAGCCCCATGGAACTGCAGTGTAGACTCAGAAGCATTCACGAAGAGATGACAGATGATCTGAGACAACAGAGAGGGCTAGAATCCTAATTTGATAGTCATACATCATCTGGAATTAAATATCTTACATCAAAAAATGTTTATACAGGACATTGGGTCATTGTATGTTTATGTTTGTGTCTAAGTGTGTGCACGCACCCCGGAGAGATTAGAGAGATTCTGTGTATATGGCAATCATGTTTTTAATTTCCAAGACCTCTTTCTTGTTTTCTGATTGTTCCTTATACATAGCTTCCTATTCCTGTTATAAGTTGACACCTACACTTGAATTTTGAGAACATTGATTCAAATCATATTCAATTATTCAATTAACTTTTTTTCCATTGTGCGTATATGTATACCTGCATGTGTGTATGTATTTATGTGTTTGTACAGAGAGATCAATTCCTTACTCAAAGAAAAGTTGATCGAATTTAAAAACTAATTTGCTTCTATATGAATACAAGGACCAATGATGTTGGTGGCAGACATGAGGGCTCCTGCCTCTCTTATCTGGCATCTGCTTTTTCATATGCTCTTTCTTTCCTGTTTTAGCTGGCCACCCAAGGCCACTTCAACCCCCTGTTCCTGCTGAGCTCTTCTGTATAATGGGTGTGGTGTGTGTGGATGACTAGGGAACACGCTGGGACTCTCCCCACTGGCTACTGTTGGCAAGTGAACAGTGTGTTATGAGCATTTCTCAGTAGTACTGGTATCATTGCTACCCTTTCCTGTTATACCTAGAGGTCACTTATACACATTAATTGTTATTGTGTGATCTAATGGCCCATGATAACTTCTATCACTTACTGAGCTTCTATTTCATGCCAGAAACTTAACAATACAGTCATATTTAATAATCCCTAAAATCGTATAAGGTAGCTGTTTAAATCCCATTCTATAGATAGAAGATCTAAGGTGTGGATATATTAAGAAACTTTCCAAAGACCCCACAGCTAGTAAGTGATAAAACACTGAGTCAAACTCTAATCTGTTCGATTAAAAATCCGCTCCATCCAGACTTAGAAAAATGCGTGTCATGAACTTCCTTAATCATGTATTCAGCAAGCATTCACTGAGCACACACCACGTGACAGGCACCGCTCTAGGTAATGAAGACTCTGCCTCTGCCCTAATCACCCAGACAGAACTCTGTACCTCTGCGATCCCTAGGATGCTCTTAGCAGCGTCCAGACCCTATTCTAAACCCATTGCTAAAGATGAACAGTCATCTGTGATTTAAATTCAGTAGCTTTGATTTCCTATCAGTCCCTTAGAGGAGGATAATATCATTCCCACCGGGTCCCTAGAATTTCCCGTTCTTACTTGCCTTGTGATTGCAACTTACAGTTCTGCCCAAGAAGAAAAATTATGAATGGTTCTTTTCCCTGTTCTTTTCCCTCCTCCAACCTCCGCCTCCCAACAGGAACAGCTGTTTTCTATTACAAAATAGTCTGACAAGGTGCTGGTCTGGAGGAGTGTCTCTTTGGCAGGTAATTTTGATGAGGCCCAGAGGTAAGGGGGCGAGTGTCTCAGATGGGTTTCCGGTCCTGTTATCAGCCCCCGCCAGCACCCCCAGACATGGCTGCCGTCTGTACCTGGGGCTGATCTCTGGCTTGGGGCCCATGTTTGCTGAGAGCATCAGGCATCTGTCAGGGTTAATCCATTAACTTTTTTCTACTTAAGCCCAGAGCTTGGATATAAGGCCGACATCCAGCCCTCTGGCAGAGAACTTGGTCCTTGAACACCGAGTAACCCTGCCAGTTCTGACTGGGCACTCAAGCTTTGATTTGTTTTTGTTATTTTTTTTCTTGATTTAGGAAAGTAGAGTAGCAATTCCAAACATTAAGAAATAGACAGTATAGAAAAAAGGCAAATGCTATGTGAGAAAAAGTTTCCCTTCACAGCCAAGCTATCTGCAGAAGAGTGAGCCCAGTAATGTTTTTGCACAGGAAAATCTTACCTGTGTCTTCAAACCATTCTTTATATTGTCCTTGATTTTCAGGAAAAAAATAGGTACCCTAGCCACAAAGCTCAGTTAAAACCGTCTGAGCTTTATAGTTTGGGTTCTATTCTATTTACTGGACTTTTGATGAATGTTTCCAGGAACTGGTTTTCGCTCGCACTCAACTTTACTGTTTAGATGCAACAAACAGCTGGGAAGTCTAATAAGATTTATCATTAAGAAAGAAATTGTTCTTGCCCTTAAGTGGCTTTGATAGATTTGAATGCTTTCTTTTTGCGAAGAACACCGGATGTCAGGAGACTGCTGTGCTAATTCCAACTCCGTGATTAATAATAATACTAACAATAACAAAACATGACAGTAGCATTTAACATTCAGTAGCATTTAATACTAACAATATTTATCAAGCTCTTACTTTGTGTTAACATGGAATAATGTGTGCAATCTGATTTAAACTTCACCACAATGCTGTTAAAATAGGTATTATTATTTTCAGTCCTCTTTTACAAATGAGGAAATTGAGACTTAGAGAGGTGAAATAACTTGTCCAAGGACAATACTTATTAAATACTGAAAGCAGAATTTATTGCCAGGCTTATCTGTTTCCAAAGCTCTTATTCTCTGAACCAGCCTTCTTAACAATTACTATATAACCTGGGAAAAGACATGAGCTCACTTTCCTCATTTGTAAAGCAGGGCTGGGGGCAGGGGCTGCAGGACATATTTGTAAGTTTCTTTATAACTCCAAGATCCTTAATGGAAAAAGACAGGATACTGTGACAGACTCTAACCTGTTATATGAAGCTTATATTGGTAGTGATGATAATGATACCGTAATGAATTTATAGACTTCTATGTGAGTTACAAAACCCTTTGATTTTGTTACTGCTATGAACTGAATGTATGTGTCCCCTAGTAGTCATATGTTGA
This sequence comes from Eschrichtius robustus, assembly GCF_028021215.1. Classification (NCBI taxonomy): domain Eukaryota; kingdom Metazoa; phylum Chordata; class Mammalia; order Artiodactyla; family Eschrichtiidae; genus Eschrichtius; species Eschrichtius robustus. Next base: position 5,969,977 of record NC_090834.1, read on the forward strand.
AGGTCTAACCCCCAGTGAGAGGATATTTGGCCTTGGGAAGTAATTAAGTTTAGATAAAGTCATGAGGGTGGAGCTCCCATGATGAGATTAGTGCCCTTATAGGAAGAGGAAGAAGCCAGTGTTCTCTCCCTCTCTCTCCTTCCCTCTCCCCCCACCACCCCCACCCTCACCTCCCCCCGGCCTTTTCTCCTCCTTGTGAGGATACAGCAAGAAGAGGGCTGTCTGCAAGCCAGCAAGAGTGCTCTCTCCAGGTGCCTTGAACTTGGACTTCCCAGCTTCAGAACTATGAGAAATAAATGTCTGTTTCTTAAGCCATTCAGTTTGTGGTACTTTGTAGAGCAACCTGAGCAGACTATTACCTTATTTGATTCTCACAATTAATCTCAGTACTGAAATGGATAGAATAGCTACTACTATTTGAGTTTTACAGATAAGAACATTGAAGCTCAGAGGTTTACTTGCTCTGGGAGACTCACAAGTGTCTGCAAGTGTCCTCAAATGCTGCCCTGAGCCTCGATATTCTCCTTCCCTCATGATTCGAGTCTACAGCCTGTGCAGATGTTGAATTCTACATGGGAGCTTTTCTAATGGGACTTTAGACTGTTTTAGCTGAATTCTTTCTAGGTAGCCACACGTATGCATCCAGACTCAAACATTTTTCTTTACACAAATGCCCTGTCACTGGTTTCAAGTGGAATATACTGGGGCACAAACTTCAGAGATGAGTTGTAATAAAGATCTGGGACCAAAATTTAAATAGAACTTTTTACTCATGATTTTCTAGTTTTCATAAATTTGAGAAGAGCCCCTTTTCAGGCTCAGAAATATAAGCTCCAGGAATCCTTTCCTCTCGTAGTCCTGCTCAGATATGTGAAATCTCTTCAGTTTCTTCAGCCCTGGTTACTCTCTCTGCTCAGCAGAAATCCCTGCTGACTGGCTCTTTCAAAACCTCAGAGCAGTCGAGCTTGATCTTGGGCAGAAACAGCACAAATGTGCCAATTCCCCTGAAACTTCTTCATGGCTGTCTTTCTGGGTTCTGGTGAAGTGGCCTCTTTGGATGGGTATCTGGAGAGGTACTTATTTGAGACCAAAACTTTGGGATCCGATACCTATCCGGATGATATTTCCATGCACATGTGTATCCATACTTGGCACTGACAAAATAGAGAGATGTTTTGTTGAAGCCTTCATTAGAGAAGTCATGTGAAAATTCTCTGCCATTCTCAGCATCTTGATCCTGATGGATAGGAGAAAGATTAGGAGGAGAGAAGGCAAGAAGCTCCATGCTAGATGGAGCTTCCTGTCTGGAGGAAGGTCAAGCACATTGGAGCTCGAGAGAGTTCCTCTTGCTCCCCATCTTGTCCTCCTCCAGACACTCCCAGAAAACTAATGATGGGCTCCTCCCGCCCCCAGAATGTGGTTGAGACACGATAGCACACACATCAATGACCTGTCTCATTCCTCCCTTCCTACCGTTTTACCTCTTCCCCCACAAAACACTTAGTGTTTAGTTGTGGGTACGACCCTCGACCTTGAATTCTGAGCCAGACCCCATTTAATCCTCCGTGTTCTCTTTGAGGAAATGACAGAGCCAAGAGGGTCCAATGACAGATACTTTCTGGTCTGGGCTTAATTCCCTTGCAATTCATCTCCTCTGCTTTGACACAGTGTCTCTGGGGGAAGTGCCCCTCTTAACCAGCATAGACAATAAGGCTAAGTGGACAAATTACATGTCTTCCCCCAAAAGCCTCCCCAGTCTGTGGGAGTGAGCAAAACTCAGCTTTGCAAACACCCACACTTCTTTCACACCACATATTAACATTCTGGAATATTAGACTCATCTACTTCTCTTTTCTTCAGATACAGATAAGATGAATGCCTGGCAATTAGGTGTGTGGGAAGGGTTGGTTGAGGCTAGAAGAATATGTAACAGATGTTGCAAGTGATAAGGAAGGAGCACATGACGGGACTAGAGTGGGGGCCCCTCTGGAAATTTGGATTGTGTATGGTCATTGGGTCATTGATTGGTGAAATACACACACACACACACACACACACACACACACACACACACACTGGAAGTCTCAAGAGATAGGCTTCTTTTTTTTTTCTTTCTTTCTTTTTTCTCCTAGTACTTCTTTTTTCTTTTGCAATTACCCCTCCATCATTTTGTCAGTTTTTCTCACAACTTTATATTACATTGTAGAGTTAGTCACATTAATAGCACTAAAACTAACTGACTTAGGAGACCAAGCACTACTATTTAAAGAGCACTTGTAAGTACTTTGCCTTCAGAGACTCTGGAGAGGTCCAAATGGCTTCAAAACATCTTTCCTTAGGGTGCCTTAAATTTCACAACTAGAAATCCATTTCTTTGATTTCATAAATGTTGACATTCTAATGACAGTAAGGACCCTAAGAAAGTGTTCAGGCCTTAGACGAGTCTGGATTCAAATTCTTACCAACCACGTGATATTTACTTTCATTTGTAAAGTGGAGACAATAAAGTAGTACCAACCTCTAGGATTATTTTAAGAATTAAAGGAGGCAATGCCTAAAGTGCTTAGCACAATGCCTCCTTAATAAAGTCATCAAATCATCATCATTGCCGTGCTCACCTTAAACACACCTCAACCTATGGTATGTGTCAGTGAGCTCCCCAAGGCAAATTCACAAGTGTTATCCACACTAGACTTCACCCACTCCAATGACAGGATCTCACTGCCTCCTGAGATTGCCAAATGAGTTTTCAAAAGTTATAATTGTTAGAAATGTCTTTCTTAATAATAATCTGCCTCCCTCAAACTTCCATATGTGGATTTCATTAGAAGCCCTGAAGCAAAAGAATACAAGCCAGTGACGTTAATTTACGTTAATGTTCTCCCTTCTTTGTCTTCTCACTTGTTTCTGGTGTGATACCCTTTGGGTGCCCTCACCATGTAGGCTGTTCTGCTTGTATATGTGCTGCCTCTCAAAGTCTCTTAAATATTCTAGGTCAGAAAACGCTGTAGCACTCACTAAGCTCCTTGAATGCAGGCATTTTTTTCATTGAAAAAAAAAAAAAGAATGTTAATTAATAAGTATCCATTTATCCATCAACAAAGTGGAAAAACTCATATTCTTTCATATTTTCTGTAGACTTGTATAAAAATGAAAGAACAATACAGATGAAGCTGAGCCTTTACAATCTCCCCACTAATTGGATTCCCTTCCCTTCCTGGGTTAGCCATTAAGAAGTATTTGGTGTGTATCCAATTCCACATATTTACTCTTTAAATGTAGTATAACATAACATAATATAATATACAAATGTGCATGTATGTTAGTTCATAGTTCTACAAAAATAAACTAAGCTATCTAATTATTAATACTTTGTAACATTATTTAAATTAAATACATTATATGTAATGTTTTCTAATATGCTTTTACATTCAGTATTATATTTTAAAGATAGATTCATGACAATACATATATAGTTTATTCTTTTTAACTGTAGTGAAAAGGAATTATACGAATATCCCACTATCAGTCTGTCCATCCATCCATCATCCATCTAGCTACTCTATCTATCTATCTATCTATCTATCTATCTATCTATCCATCTATCATTTATCCTCACTATGCCTTGACACTTGGATTAATTACTTCTACATTTTTTGCTACAGCAATGTTGCAGTGGACCCCTCGTATATATTACACATTACTCTTTTCGAGTAAGTGTGCACAGTTTCTCTTGGGCAAACACACATGTGCACACATTCTCATCTTGGATGGCTGTCACAGAGTAAGTAAATTTTGGGGTATTGTCATTGCTCTTCATGGTGGCTCTACTAATTTAAACTGTCGTCAAGTATTAAGTGAGAATTCATACTCTCCCACATTCTTGGCCAAATATCGGTATTTTTGCCAGTCTGATAGGTTTGAAAGTGTAGCTCATTTTTTGAATTTCCCTGATTATTTGCATAATCGAGCATGTTTTTATACGTATTTTGCACATTCAGCTTCTCTCTTCTATTAATGATGCATGAAAATACTTTGCCCACTTTTTTTCCAAGTTCTTTGATATTTTTGGCCCTATTGGTTTATATTTCTCTTTATATTCTGGATCTAGAATTATATATGCTGAACATCCCTCTTTTCAGGGACCTTTCAGTTTTGTTCACATACCTTTCTTCATGAAGTAGAAGCTTTAAGTGCAAAGCGCTCAGATTTCTCAGTCTTTTTCTTCTTCATTTTGACTTTGTGTTTCTTGTTTAGTAAATCTTTTGCTGTTCTGAAATCTTAAATATATATACCTACATTTTGTTCCAATAGCTTTACAGTATTTTTTTACATTTAAATTTTAATTTATTTTATTTATATATGAAGTAAAAATCTATATCAATCAATAATTTATATATAATAATGTATCATATGTATGTTATAACTAGCTCCTCCAATGCCATTGTTTAAATAGTCCATTCTTTTAGTTCACTAATTCTATCTTCAGCCATGTCCAACTTAGACTTTATTCCCTCTATTGAGTGTTTATTTTAATGACTATATTTTTCATTTTTAAGGTTTTGAATTGGTTGGTTTTCACATCACCTATTTTGACCCACCCACCTGTTTTGTTCCATAGTACTATTTTTATTTTATGACACTTTTCTCCCCTTTATCTTTCTTAAGAATCTTAAAGACTTTAATGTCATTGTATATGTTTCCATTCCTTTCCTTATTTTCTGAAGTAAATTTCCATTTGAAATGATTTATTTTGTTGGCTCTCTTTTCTGAGTAATTTTTTTTCTCATGTACTTTGGCATTTTTACTTGCAACCCACCTTGTGTAGGAGAGGTTTCCCCTCTGTCTCTCTCTCTTTGAACTTATTCCCTCGCCCTGCCCACCCCCCTCCCCCACATTGCTTCTTGCCCCTACAAGCCCCTTTCCTATTCTCAGCAGTGCAGAACTAGGTCTTTTATTTGTCTTCCATCCTCCATTGTGACTGGGACTGCAGGAGCCAGTGGCTGATCCAGCACACCAACACTTCAGAGACACAGCTCTGTGTTAAGCTGTGTGCCCAGGCAAAGCAATGCTGCATTGTGTTTTAGCCTCCTCTTTCTTACCATTGGTCCCTGTGACAAGGAATTTGGGTTTTGTCCCATCCCGTGCACGGCAAAATCCCACAGGATTTAAACCTATTGCTAGGCATTTTATTTCCTTTCTGATCCACCATGAGGTTAGTCTTAGCTTATGAAGCTAGCTTTGCATTTTTTTTTTTCATTTAGAATATAATTTTAAAATATTAAATATTCAGATGGGAGGGTATGTGCTGACCAGAAATTTGGTATGTTTTATTCTTTAAATTTGTTTAACCACTGCCAAACAAACTGTCTGTCATGAAGTAGAAACTATATCTATCAATCAGTCACGGTGAATGAAGGAATGAGTAGAACAAAACCATCAAATTTCCTTTTCTGATACAGCAGTCTGGAATAGACCAGAATAGTGGTCCCTATCCTGTTGTATCAGAATAGATCATTCTGATCTGGAGCTTCCGATTTTTTCCCTAAGCTTTCCAAAGATAATTCTTATACTCAGTGAAGTTTGGGAACCATGGATCTAAAGGAATGTGCTCTGAGTGAAGGAGTCAGAAAGCATGGTATTCAGTTCCAAATCTTTTTCTTAAAATCCATCTAAATTTGATTAAGCTAAGACTTCTGGGCTTTGATTCTCCCAAATGTAAAATTAAAAGGTGATATTGTACAGTTCCTAAGAAACTTTTACATTTTTAATATATGTCATTCTAGTATTAGAAAACCAAATTATTTTTGTAGTTTTGGCATCTACATCTCACTCTTGTCTTGGATTGAGATTATAGTCAGTAAAAACCCATAAATATTGATATTTTTGTGTGTCACCAAAAAGCCAACAACTCTCTGGTGTCTAAATAATTTTTGCATCTAAGGAAAGGTCTTTATATTTTTCTTGCTTAAATTTGTTTTAATCTTGGTGAACATTTTTTATTGAACTACAATATACAGAAAGATAAATGAACATATTCCAAGTGTGTAGTTTGATAATTTTCTACCAACTACCCCTGTGTATCCAGCACCCAGATCAAAGAACAGAATATTTCCAGTGTCCCAGAGGCCCTCCCTTTATATTCCATTCCAGTCAACACCCACCTCCCCTTGGGTAATCTCTATTATGACTTCTAACACATTGATTTTGCTCTTTTTTGTACCTTATCTACGGGATCACAAAAATGTACTCATTTGATCAGGATTGTTTTGCTCAATATTTTATGGCGTTATAGATCATTAATTCTCATTGTTGCATAGTATTCCATGGTATAAAATATACTGTAGTTTACTTATCCAGTCTACTGTTGGTGGGCACCTGGGTAATTCCAGCTTTGGCTGGAACAGCACTACTGTCAACATTTTAGTGCGTGTCCTTTGGTGAACCTGTGTTTTCATTACTCTTGGGCATATAGCTAATAGTGATATTACTAAGTAGTAGGTTATGTGTATGTTTAGTTTCAATAGATTCTGCCACACAGTTTTCCAATGAGGTTATATCAACTTAACCTCACACCAGGAGTATATGTGTGTTCCAGTTGCTCCATCTTCCTGCCATACTTGGTATTTTTTATATTTTTCATTGCAGTTATTGTGGCATCTGTATTGTGATATCATATTGTCATCTAATTAGTCCTCACTGATGATTAATGAAGTTGAATATGTTTTTGACATGATTATTGATGGTGTCTCCTTTCGTGAAATGTCTATTCAAGTCTGTCCATTTTTCTATTGGGTAATTTGTCTTTTTCTTATCAATTTGTTAGCGTTCTTTATATATTCTAGATATAAATCCTTTAAAAAATACATTTATTATAAATACTTTCTCCCACTCTGTGGGCTACATTTTCACTTAGTTGTGTCTTAATTTTTAATTTCCAGAATTTCTTCATTTTTAATTAATTTCAGAATGTAAAATGTAATTTCAGAATGTAAAAGGTTCTCAGTGACTGTACAATACAACATTTTTCCTTTTACATCTGGGACAATCAAAGCCCAGAATGGCCTTAGGTCAATTAATCCTAACTTCAGATTTTCTTAATTTTTTTTTTTCTTTTTGGTTCAGTTTATCATTCTTACCTTTTAGTACTTTTGCCTCCTGTTTAACAAATATTTGACTATTCTAAAGTTACGAAGATGTTTTTCTAAATTGCCTTACCATTAACATTTAGACTTACAATCTGCAGTTCATACAGCGTTGAGTTTTTGTTAGTTGGTTGGTTGGTAAGGTGTGAAGTAGGACTCTCTCTCTCTCTCTCTTTACCTATATCTACATTATCTATAACTATATCATCTATGTCTGCATATTTGGAGATATATTGCTGTAGATAGATATGTATATACGTATGTATGTATAGTTGATCCTTGAACAGCATGGGTTTGAACTGCCTGGATTAACCAATACATGAAATTTTTTCAACAAATGCATACTACAGCACTACACAATCTGCAGTTGGTAGAATATATGGGTGCAGAACCAGGGATCTGGATCTTCCTACGGTAAAGTTGCACTGGGGGTTGAAGCCCCTAATTTCTGCTGTGTTTAAGGGTCAGCTGTATATATGTGTGTGTATATATATATATATATATATATATATATATATATATGTATACGCATATACATATACAGATCTATTTACACATGTATACACACATACATATATACACACATATTTGCCAGAATCATTTTTGTTACACATTCTGTAGTCTATATTTAGTAATCACTCACTGCCTCATATCTCCCACAAACTTGATCAGTGTGCCATTAATGTTAATACAAAACACTAATGCAGTTCATTTAAAATCAGACCAGTAAGACATATATTCCCAGAAATCCTCTGCTAAAATGCAAATTCATTTGGAGAGGTAGCACACTGAAATTGCGTAAGACATCTTAACGCTAGTGGTGATACGTAGATCAGAAAGCAAGGTGCTTTTAACAGCTCTATGAGAGTTTCATGAGAAATAGTTCTGAGAAATGGGGGTAGTCGTGAGGGTTATCCAGCTTTGAAGCATTGCTGGAAAGGCAGGTCTGGGCAGGATGCGGCAGTGCTGTGTGAGACTCTAGTAAGTTAGAACCAGAGTGACAGAGAGCCCTGCGATGGGAGATGGAAAGGCAGCAAAAAAAAAAAAAAAAAAAAAAAAAATATATATATATATATATATATATATATATATCTTGTCTTTAAAATTGTATTCAGGGCTGACTAAGAGTAACTCAGTGTGATGATTTGTTTTTTCACAAACGCTGTAGCAGGGGACACTGAATGTTGCCATCTCACTTTGTCTCAACTTGTCAAGCCAGTCTCTACATGTCACCTGGTCTTTCCTGGGCTCCATTTCTCCTCTTGCATGAAGGGAGTTGGGTGAATAGCTATCTTGTCACACTTTATACTGGAGACAACTGGAGTTGTAGGGCTGTAAGACCCACCAAATGAGATTCCATTTCCAGGCGTAAATGATCTTCACTGCATCTCAGAAGACGACTTTGTTCAGCCACTTTAACTACCATACATGTTTGTGTGTGTGCTTGGCGTTTAAGGACGCTCTCTGGGAATGGCATCCATGATAGCAGAATGACCCAGCAGCTGCTGGGTTGACAACCTATATGGGGACAGAGAAGAAGTCTCAGACAAGAAGGAGAGAAGGGGGGTAGAGGCTGTTTCGACCCCTGGCTTTCCACAGTGAGTTAGCTTTACACTTACTCATGTGGGGGGGGTGTTTGGCCTGTTTCTTGACTAAGTGTATGTTCACAGTATATTTACATATAATAACACTGATCATTTTGTTTTTACTGGAAAAATATCTTCTAGAGTAAATTGCGTTAAGATAATTTAATTCCTTCATTAATTTGCTAGGTTAATTTAATTCTTTCATTAATTTTCTATTCAGAACTAAACCACTTCAAATTCTAAAAAATACTATCTTACTTTACTGAAATTATTTTCATCTGAATAAGTTCTTTTTAGCATACATTTACAAAGAAGATCTAATTTTTGTTTTAATCAAATTTTTCTTACATGCAATTGTGAGCTGCCTTTTGTGGCCATGATTTCTACAAAGTCCAAATTTCCCATGTAGAAATTTCAGATCCAAATTTGTGAAGATATTTTTATCTTTCAACACTGTATGTTGTATCCTGGAGTAGAAATACTCTGAATTCCACTTGCAGCTAAGGGCTTACTTGAGCACAAGAGAGGTTAAATCTCCTGACTTAGGGTTTCTTTGTGGTTATTTAAAGGAAATCAGAGATGAGCATCTCCTGAGCTCAGGAGATTGGTTTTTCAGGGAAACATCTAGAGTCAGATTCCTGTACTGAATAGGCTTTGCTTGGCTTCCCATGAGCTGCTGATATCTGAAGAATTTTTAAATACTAAGAGGATGACTTCTTGTTTATAATAAAAAAGAATGCAAGATTTGAGGGGTTTATTACTACGGACCAAATAATAAGCCTCTGAATTCTTCATTTTGGGTAAAGGTTTCTCTCCCTAGAAACACTCAGCACTGTTGTTTCTTCTGGACCACATACTTTTTCAATAAGCTTTGGGAGTAGAGAAACAAGACCTCTTTCCATATCCACCTGCTTGAAAGATGGAAGCCAGATAGCAGATCCTGCATCTATACAGATTTGTGAAAACAACACATGATCATTCATTCTTTCATGGTTTGAAAAGCACTTCTTGAGCAGCTGGCATACACAGGACTCTGTTCTTTATGTTGTGAGAAATACAACAAACAAAGCAAACAAAAAACAACTGATCATAATACATTGTGTCTCTCCTCAGGGAGATAATATGAGAGGAAATTAAAAAAAGATGAATGATGTTCATCTCAAGTCAATGGCACAGTCATTACCATGTGAATTCTCACAGGAGGTGCTCAAGAGTGTGGAGAAAATCTGAACATCCACGTGCAAAGTACACACTTTATTTACTCCGGGTGTAAATAAAGTCACAGAGACCAAGATACTGAGTGTGATAGTCAGCTGGAGGCCACAGCACTCATGTGGAGGAGAGTTGAGCTTTGAGAATTAAGGTGGAAAAGGTAGATGGCGACTATACTGTGGAATGCTTTGAATGTAGAGTCAATAATGTCTCTTCTCTAATGAACAATTGTAGGTTTCAAGGAATTGGGTTCTTCTGTTAACTGACAAAGTTCTGAGGACCAGATATTTTCTACTGTCTTACCCAAAGTGAATCCTCTTTGATTGTATGATGAAAGCAGAATTTATGATTAATCTGGGGAAATGGGGAGGAAACCAGAAATAGGACACCAATGTGACACAATGAGAGATAATAAGTTTTATACACATATTAACTGATTAACCTGCATAACAGCTCATAATAAACAAGGAAGACATGATAAACATTGTCTGATTTTACAAATGAATACACTGAGGACCATAGGGGTTAAAGGACTTATTAAAGGTTACACACCAGGTAAAACGACAAGCTCTTACTGACCCCCAAGCTTCTTCATTTTAGTGAGTCTTTAATATAACAAATCCATCCTGTTCCAAAAAGCCACCAATCAGACATACTCTAAAATCTTCTGTAAACGGTAACATTTATTTGAAAAAGAGAGTGGCTCTTATCTTGATCCACAGAAGCAAGGGTGAGTGGGCAGGATTATGGAAGATCCCTTTGCAGAGACTTAAAAAGTCGGGGAAATATCTGCTGATGGTCTGAATACCACATCTTAAACATTCCTGTACACGTCAGCGTCTTAAAATGAAGAGATGTTATTTGAAACCTAGTGAAAATGTAGCCAAACTCACTCAGTGCTAACTTTCCTCCTTTCTAGTAAGCTAGTAATTTATAAAGACAACTTATTTCTTTCAAGCCAAGAGGGGATTGGCTGAACAATCATTATAACACTTCTGTGTTCATAGGATCAAGGCTATATCCTTCCTTATTAGGAAAAGTGGGCTGTCCCACCGTCATTGTGCATTGGCATCTGATCCTCTGACCAGGCTCTATGCAATATAACCTCTTTTCTGGCCTCATAAATGAGGCAAATGACCCCTGGGATTCACCTCATGAAAAAAAGACTTCTAATCTAGAGACTTTTAGTTTAAGCAGACCCTGAGTTCTCTCTGGAGTCTTGGGAATACCATCCAGAGTTGCTTGGAATTGCTTCTTCTGAGGCTTCTTGGTTGTAAGATTCTTTTCAATAGTTTCTCCTACTCTTCCTCTCACCCTACACTGTGCCCACCATTAGGGACACACAGATGTAACTCAAGGCCCATATGCTTTGGTGACAGGCGTGCATCTTGATGCTGAGGCAAGGACAGAATTCTAGTCTCTTGGCAGCAGCTGTGGGCTAAATATTAGAGATGAAACTACTTAGCTCCTGAGTGGTGGGTCCCCTGGACCATCAGGGGTGGTTTGTTTTCTGGCTTTCAATTTATCTTCACTTTTTATTTTCTTCTTGGCCCTTTTTCCCTTCACAAAATTATTTTCTTCTCCCACCTCTTCTGATGTTCTGCTCTCTGCACTCTGGTCTATCCCTGGATCAAGTCAACTGCCAAGAAAGGATCTTCTAAGTCATTTTCTCCTTATTGGGGATTTCAGGGAGTTCAGGGCCAACATAAAAAGATTTCAGACCCTGGGAAGAAAGCATCTCTTGCTTTGATTCATCTTTGATTAACTTGCTTATTGAATAGCTGAAAACTGGCAGAAAAAAAAGCACATTTTCTCTAACAGCTATTTTCAGACACACCCTGATGTATCTCCTTTCCCCATCTCTCATTACAGCTCAGGCATATTTCATAAATCTGCGGTCACTTTCAGGCGTGTCAAAGTCCATTTAAAACTTAAATTTCACATTCAATTTTACTTTTTCGTTCTATCCAAATTCAGGCTTAAATTTTGTTTAGAGAACTATTGTGTGTGTGTGTGTGTGTGTGTGTGTGTGTGTGTGTGTGTGAAGGAGAGAGAATTTAATTTTCCATGATTCTTTACTCCCTCTCTCTGCTACTTCTGACCTTCTAGAGACAGGGAAGGGAACTTTAAGGAAAAGGGGGAAATGTTGTGGACAGGTGTAAAGGTCATCTGGCCACTGCTGGGCCTTCTTCTTCTCTGCAGTAGCAGCCCTCCTGGACACCATCCTGCCTTAGGAATGATCCAGAAAAGAAGCAGGTGTTGATTTCTATACTGGTCTATACCCACCAAACCCCAGCGCGTGCACATCACACCTGGAGGAGTTTCCTCAGCTCAGCAGCGGTTCTGATATGGTATGCTATCATGTGATACATGCAGCTCAGCTTCATCAAGCCAGTGAATAAGTTCTTCGTCTTCTTGGGCCACTTCAACCCTCTCTCTTCAAGTATGGTTAAAGCGGAGGAATAAATCCTTCCTACGGGAAGGAGAGGGGAAAAGCCAGAACATTTTCTCCCATGCTCTTCCTAGTCTAAAAACTCTTTCTAACCTATGAATTCCTCTTTCTGGCCTTTCTCTCCCACCCACCCATGGCGCACTGTGCAGCACGTGGGATCTTATTTCCCCCATCAGGGATTGAACCCATGTCCCCGGCACTGGCAGCGTGGAGTCCTAACCATTGGACCGCCAGGGATTATTTTTTTTTTTTTGGCCTTTCTTTTCTAGAAGCTAGTTGCTTCCAAGGAAGCTAACTGGCCGGAGGGGCACAAGACTGATTCGACTACCTTTACTGAGCCCCGGAAGGCAAATACTGTAACTTTCAGAAATCATCCTTAAATGTAGAGCCCCTCTCACCCATTGTTCCTAAATTTGAGACTGAGGGAAGAGGAAAATCCCATTTAACATCCTGTTAATATTCTGTTAACATTGTTTGTATTCCCAGACCCAACACAGTAGGAGTTTATTAAATGGCTGAATGAATGAATGGTTAAATAAATAAAAGAAGGGGAAAAGGAAAGTCATTTTGGTACAGGGGTCTGAATATAATAGAGTATTAATAGCAACTCCTTTAAGTATCTATTGTTGCATAATAAATTACCCCCAAACTTTATATCTTGAAACAACATTTATTGTCTCACAGAGTTTCTGAGAGTCAGGATTCCAGCAGCAGATTACGTAGGTAGTTCTGGCTCAGGGTATCTCACAAGACTGCAGTAAAAATGTTGGCCAGGGCTGCAGGCATCTGAAAGCCTGACTGGGCTGGGGGATCTCTGTCCAAGATGGCACCCTCACCCGCTGATGGCAAGGGTCTCCTTTAGTTCTTCACCACATGGGCCTCTCCAGACAGCTGCTCACAACATGGCAGCTGGCTTTCTACAGAGCCATAACCAGAGAGAGAGGGTTGGGGGGACCAAATCAGAAGCCATAGTGTCTTCTAGAACCTACTGTCGGAAGAGACGTAATTGTCAATTCTGGCATTTTCTATCAGTCACACAGACCGACTGACTCTGTTATAATGTGTGAGGAGAGAGCACAAGGGTGTGAATAACAGGAAGCAGGGCGCACTGAGGTTCATCTTGGAGGCCAGCTACCACAACAGTCTGTTCATATGCCTTAACTCTTTGAAGGCTCATACATTCAATGACTGAGAAGAAATGGACGAATTCCTTGAAAACTACAAACTACCCAAACACAAGCATGATGAAATGATCGACTTGAATAGTTCTAAGACCATTAAAGTAATTGAATTTATAATTAAATCTCCTGAAAAAGAAACATCCAGGCCCATGTTTCACTGAAGAAGTCTACCAAACATTTAAAGAAGAATTAACAGCAGTGTCACACAATCTTTATGAGACTAGAGTTACCCTGATACCAAAACCAGAAAAGAGAATACAAAAAAAGACTACATACCAAAATCCCTCATTAATGTAGATGCAAAAATATTCAATGAAATATTACCATGTTTATGAATGAAGTGTACCATGTGTAAGTGGGCTTTATTCCAGGTATACAAAGCTGAGTCAACATTCAAAATCAGTCTGTGTAATCCACCATATCAACAGATTAAAAAATAATAACCAAATGATCATAATAATCACCATAGAAAAAAGTATTTGAGAAAATTCAAAACGCATTCATGGGAAAAAAAAAAAAAAAAAACTCTGAGAAAAATAGGAAGAGAAGAGAACTTCAACTTGCTAAAGAACATTTAAAAAAACCCTTCAGGGCTTCCCTGGTGGTGCAGAGGTTGAGAATCTGCCTGCCAATGCAGGGGACACGGGTTCGAGCCCTGGTCTGGGAAGATCCCATATGCCGCGGAGCAACTGGGCCCGTGAGCCACAACTACTGAGCCTGCGCGTCTGGAGCCTGTGCTCCGCAACAAGAGAGGCCGCGATAGTGAGAGGCCCGCGCAGCGCGATGAAGAGTGGCCCCCGCTTGCCACAACTAAAGAAAGCCCTTGCACAGAAACGAAGACCCAACACAGCCATAAATAATAAATAAATAAATAAAATAAAACATCTGTGTCCAAGGGTTATAAAGAATATCCTACCAAGCTTAAGAAATGAAGTAAATCAACACAGTCAAGGCCCTCTGTACCCCTTCCTAATCCTAGCTCTATTCCTCTCTTCTCCAGGTAACCACCATTCCGAATTCACTGTTAAAAAAAAAAAAAAAAAAAACCCTTCAGCTAACATCATACTTATTGGTAAATGACTTTCCCGCTAAGCTTACTCTCTAGGATTAGGAACAAGGCAAGGATGTCTGCACACTGTTCTTAATCAGTTTAGCATTGGAAGTTCTAACCATTATAGTAAGGCAAAAAAAAAACCAAAAAAACAAAGTGGCAGTTTTGAAAGGAAGAAATAAAAATGTCTCTATTTTCATATGACACAATTATTTACACAGAAAATTCCAAGGAATCTAAGAAATAATAATTTACAAAATCCTCCTCAAAGTAGTAAAGATGCCAATTCTCCTTATGTTGATCTACAGGTTTGATACAATTTAATAATTATATTATTCTAGATAATTTAATTATTATAATAATTCAATATAATAATTGCTGTCTAAATCCCAGCAAGATATTTATAGACATATACAATTTTATTAGAAAATTTATATGGAAAGGCACTAGCCTAGACTAGTTAAAACAATCTTGAAAATAAAGAATAAAGTGAAGGAATTACTCTACTTGATATTAAGGCTTACTAATATAGAGTAATCAAGACCATGTAGAATTGGTGGAGGGGTAGAGAGTTCAACAGAGAGAACAGAACAGATAACCCATAAGTAGATCCACACAAATACACCCAACTATTTTTCTTTTAATTTTATTGACGTATAGTTGCTTTACAATGTTGTGTTTAATTTCTGCTATACAGTAAAGTGACTCAGTTATACATATTCTTTTTCATATTCTTTACCATTATGGTTTATCACAGTATACTGAATGTAGTTCCCTGTGCTACACAGTAGGACCTTGTTTCTTTATCCATCCTATATACAATAGTTTGCATCTGCTAATCCCAAACTCCCAATCCTTCCCTCATCTACCCCTTTCCCCCTTGGCAACCACGAGTCTGTTCTCTACATCTGTGAGTCAGTTTTTGTTTTGTAGATAGGTTCATTTGTGTCATATTTTAGATTCCACATATAAGTGATATCACATGGTATTTGTCTTTCTCTTTCTGACTTACTTCACTTAGTATGATAATCTCTATTTGCATCCATGTTGCTTCAAATGGCATTATTTCATTCTTTTTTATGGTTGAGTAGTATTCCATTGTATATATGTACCACATCTTCTTTATCCATTCATCTGTCGATGGACACTTAGGTTGTTTCCATGCCCTGGCTATTGTAAATAGTGCTGCTATGAATATAGGGGTGCATGTATCTTTTCGAATTATAGTTTTGTCTGGGTATATGCCTAGGAGTGGGATTGCTGGATCATATGGCAACTCTATTTTTAGTTTTTTGAGGAACCTCCATACTGTTTTCCATAGTGGCTGCACCAATTTACATTCCCACCAACAGTATAAGAAGATTCCCTTTTCTCCACACCCTGTTCAGCATTTATTATTTGTAGACATTTTAACGATGGTCATTCTGAGTGGTGTAAGGTGGTACCTCGTTGTTTTTGTCTAAATTTCTCTAATAATTAGCAATGTTGAGCATCTTTTCATGTGCCTATTGGCCATCTGTATGTCTTCTTTGTAGAAATGTCTATTTAGGTCTTCTGCCCACTTTTTGATTGTGTTGTTTGTTTTTTTGTTATTGAATTGTAGGAGCTGTTTGTATATTTTGGAAATTAAGCTCTTGTCAGTTGCATCATTTGCAAATATCTTCTCCCAGTCCACAGGTTGTCTTTTTGTTTTGCTTATGGTTTCCTTTGCTGTGCCAACTAATTTTTTAAATTAAACTTTTCATTTTGAGATAAATACAGATCATATGCCTCTGTAAGAAATAATGTGGAGAGGTCCCATGTCTGCTTTACTTAGTTTCCCTCATCTTGCAAAACCACGGTAACATCTTGCAAAACCATGGTTGAATATCACACCCAGAAGAGTTCTGCGGCTGCAAAGATCCTGTGTTGCTCTTTTAAGCCATAATCCCCTCCCCCTGCCCCCAACCTAAAGAATGTTATATAAAGGCCTAAAGACTGCATGGCCTAAAGAATGTTACATATGTTAAATAGAATCAGACAGTATGTGACCTTTGGAACTGGCTTTTCTTACTTAGCATAATTCCATGGATACAAGTTGTCCAGTGTATCAATAGAGAGTTTGTTCTTTTTAAATTGCTGGGTAGTACTCCATGGCATGGATGCACCAGTGTGCTTAACTGTTCATCCATTGAAGTCAGATGGGGTGTTCCAGTATTTGGCCATTATGAATAAAACTGCCCTAAACAGACTTGCCAGCCCACACAATTGTGTGATAAGCCAATTCTTTAAAATAAAAAATATATAAATAAATAAGTAAGTAAGTAAATAAATAAATAAATAAAAACTGTGTTTGTGTATGTATATGAGTGTGTGTATACCCATATCCTCTTGGTTTTGTTTCTCTGAACCCTGACAGATACACTAATTTTCTTATATTTACTACTGAAATGTCTGCCTTAGGGAGAAGATGTTGCTAATTTAGTCAGATTCCAGAGCCCAATTTAGGTCAAATTCCCTAGTACTTTGAAATGGTAGAGCTCTTTCTTCTTGTGTTTATATTTTTTTTGTTCCAAACTTGCAAATATTCAAATATTTTACACTTATTTGCCTTCCTATGGGTTGAATGATTATAGTTATTCATGGCTGCCTAGTTCAATAACTTTACAGCTCATTGAATGTCAGACATAGAAAAGATCTTCGAAATTATCTAATCCAAATTCTCTCTTAACAGAGGAAGAAGGTATTGACTGCTAATCTTAGAAATGAGCTAAGCAGACATGTTTTCTCAAGCACAACCTACATTCCATTCTTCCAACTTTTTCCTCAGGCCAGTGGTCTCCTCCCCTCCCTCAGCCCCTGAAAATGGTCTGATTCAGCCATCATAGAGTGAGCCTAACTAGCTCCTGGGATGAGGATAGACAATTGTGGGTGGGGTGGAAGAACTAGCTACATTTTGTTCTGGACCCTTACCATGAGCTAAGGCATCCGGGTCTCCCAAAGCTAGGGTGACCAGCCATATCCTTGGATTTTTGGAGCCCTCTAGGAACTCTGGCACAATCAAAACTAACATATTCCACTTGGATTCATATGTGGTTCAAATGTGCCACTTTCCCTGTCCAAAAACAACAAACTCAAAACATTCAAGACACCTTAACTTCCAGCAATGACTGATAGAATTTGTTTCCCCTCTAAATGTAGTTTTATTTTTGAACTCAAGCCTTGCAGAGACTAATGCACAGATTATGAAACTTGGCACAGAGAAAGTGAAACATGGCGTCTCAGATTTAGTGCTGAATTGGGACACTGGCTTTCTTCTGGGAAGTGTGACCCTTCATTTTGTACAGTTTCATTCTTTTAGCTGCCACTGGATATCCTGTTGTCGGGGGGGCATTTTGTATTGGGAGGAGTGAACTTGGGGTATGGAGCAAATATATAGTTATTCTTAATGCCTAGAAACAGACTAAAATGCAGTTTTGTAGATCTTATAAAATTTTCCTACAGAGATTAAAATAAATAATTGTAGATTCTTGAGTTTTAATCACACTAAGTTTTGTGCCTAAGTCTTTACTCCAAAATTGGCACACACATTTCTAAAAATAAATGGGTAGAGTGTTTCATGGCTAATTAAAGATTTTCAAACACAACCCATCAATGGATTGTGGTATTTACTCCACGAAGCTTGTGGTGTAGCAACTGGGAAAACTAAGGCTACAGAGAGCTTTGTCATTTCCCAGCATCAAATCACTAGCAATCAGTAGCCTTGGGTCTTAATCTAGGTTTACTGATTTAAAATTTTATGTCTTTCCACTGCAGATTTTTGGCCACATAAATATGAAACAAAATATCAGGTCAAGCAGCTGTATCACTCTTTCTTCTCTTTATTTATGGTTCAGGGGAGATCAGCTCTCCTGAATTTTAATTCTCAATGTCTAAATTTAGTATAAAGAATTCTAATAATGCTTTATTTTTATATCTGTGAAATAAATGTCTACCATAAAAGTTGGGCTGCTACCCCAGCATTATAAATAATGGCTATGAAATTCAAGTGCTTACATGATTTATGCTACCTCGTTGGCACTCACCCATGACTCACAACTCCAAGTCAGCAGTTCTAAATCTCACCAGTCCCACCTCTCAGTTGGGGAGTTCCCAGGGTTAGTGGATTTCAGAGCCAAAATGTTCCCTGAGTGAGCTTGAGGGTGAGTGAGTCATTGCTCTGGGATGAAGTTTGACAACCATTCAGTTTAGGTGGAGTCTATTCGGCACCCAGGTCAACAGAGAACTGAAAAGTGACTCACTCTCTAGCTCACCCACCTACATGAATGTTACAAAATCAGTAAGCCTTCCATTTATGAAAGTTTGACTTGTATTTCTAATTGAGTCATTGATCATCTACCTAGGACTTCTGAAGGACAGTATTGGGAAGATGAGTCAGCTTGCTTATCACTGTTGGCTTCAGCTGGCTGGGAGGTTAATCTTTACCCAAAAAGTATATACCTGGAAGTTGTGGTCAGTCTACCCATCTAGGATACCCCTCAGCACTTATGCTGTCATGGGTCCCAAAGAAGTTTGCTTTTCATCCCCTCCTACCATGATAAGGGTCCATATTTTTGCTCAAATTTGAGCCCTTTCCCCTTTTTCAACCTGTAAAAACAAACTTTCTTATCCTAAGAAAAAAGATCACAGTAAAAGATGGCTCGAAGTCTTTTCAGAAATCAAGTAACACTTATGAAACACTATTTGCTTATATTACTGTGTCAACGAATCAAAATCATGTGGATTAAATTTCCTTGCAAATAAATAAGGAGTCACTAATGAGGAGTTGAGTTTGAATTTTGCCAGAATTACAGAAATTTAGTAAAGATATGTAGTGTTTCTTGAACCAGATGGGCCCACTGTTCCACACCAGAAAGTAAAATAGATCATAAAAAAATGTTCCAATACATCTTGATTAGGCATTCTGAAATCATTTTCAAAACTGACCAGTTATTGATTTGGATTACAGTTAAAAATGAACAAGTGCAGTAATTTTTATAATTGATATCAATAAATACTATTTAGTTAATAAAAAATTCCAACAGGTACATAAAAAGTGCTCAACATCAGTGATCATTAGGGAAATGCAAATCAAAACCATAATGAGATATCACCTCATGCCTGTTTAGGATGGCTATAATCAAAAAGACAAGAGATCACAAATACTGGCAAGGATGTGGAGAAAACAGATCTCGTGCACTGTTAGTGGGATTATAAAGTGGTATAGCCACTATGGAAAACTGTATTGAGTTTCCTCAAAAAAATAAAAACAGAACTACCATATGATCCAGCAATTCTACTTCTAGGAATACATCCAAAGGAGATGAAAACACTGTGTGGAAGAGATACATGCACCCCCATGCTCATAGCAGCATTATTTACAATAGCCAAGACATGGAAACAACATGTGTCCATTGATAGATAAAGGGATAAAGAAGTTGTGATATGTACACATATACATATATGTTACTCAGCCATGACAAATAAAGAACTCTTGCTATTTTCTATTTTTGACAACATGGATAGTCCTCTTGAGGGCATTATGCTCAGTGAAATAGGTCAGATGGAGAAAGACAAATACCGTATGATCTCATATACATGTGGAATCTAAAAAAGCAAACAACCCAAACTCATAGAAAAAGAGAGCAGATTTGTGGTTACCAGAGGCAGGGGGTAGGGGAAGGGTGAATTGGAAGAAGATGGTCAAAAGTCCCAACTTCCAGTTATAAGATAAATAAGTACTCAGGATGTAACGTACAACACGATGACGACAGTCAATATTGCTGTATGGTGTATTTGAAAGTTATTAAGAGAGTAAATCCTAAGAGTTCTCATCACAGGGAAAAAATTCTTTTTTCCTCCTTTTCTTTTTCTTTTTTTGTACCTATATGTGATGATGGATGTTCACTAAACATACTGTGGCCATCATTTCACAATATATGTAAGTCAAACAATTATGCTGTGTATCTTAAACTTATACAGTGCTGGATGTTAATTATATCTCAGTAAAACTGAGAAAATAATAAAACAAGAGACATAATATTTATTATGGTTTATTTTTAATAAAAAAAATTTGTAAAATAATTAACAGAAAAACCTAATGATGTAGTTAAGATTCTTCTTATTATTTTGTAAGGCATAAGCACCACACTTTATTTAGCTGAAACACTATTTATTTGAGTGTGAATATAATTACTATGACAACCTTCAACCATAATTTATGTTATTAATCTTTTAAAAAATTTATTTCTTAACGAAAAGAATTGACAATTAAAAAAACCAGGGACACACATTTAAGAGTCAAAGATACAAAGAACAAGTCATTGACAAAGCAAAGCAAGAATTGAAAATTTCTTCTTCTGAGTCCCCTAGTCAATTTTTTGCCATCTATCTTTATACTAATGGTAATTTTAATAATGGCATGTGATATTAATAATGGCACATATGATGAAAATAGTATTAAATGTGCTAATGCAACCTTAATGAAATATAAAAACGTAACTTTACATCCATGCTTAGAAATGGGTTATTTAATTATTCAACAGTGAGATTCATCCAGCTAAAATATATGCAAAAATAAATTCTAAACTGGAGGAATTATGATCTGAAGATGATTAATAAGATCATCCTGTCTTTCTCCAGCCACGTTACCAGTAATATACAAGTAACTACAGACTATAATTTGACTTGTTCTGGATAATGCTGGCCAAAACTCTTGAGAGGAATTGGATAAAACAAATGTTTTTATTTTTATAATGCATTTTGTCCCAAAGCCAAGACTTACAGGATTTTGCTTGGAATTACATTCTGTTATTTGCAAGCAAAGAGTTCCCTTGGCTGTTAGATTGGCAGAGCTAGTAAAATACTGCTCATCTGAGGCTATTTAATCTTAGGACTCTGAATAGATCCAATCTATTACTGCTGCTAAATTTAACCTCATGTGAGCCAGGCCCTGGGGCATGAGGTGCACCATTCTTCCCAGTATGGAAAGTGAAAATTTCTTCTGCCCATGGTTTGGTTAACGCACTCAAACAGAATCAACATGATAGAGTCTGTCCTTATGAAGGCTGATCCTTCAGCTTTTTGTTACTTCTTTAGTGTCTGCTGTGTATTCAGGCTCATTGTGAGGTCCTGGGGATACGTCGGCTTCTAGGGAACTCAGAGTCTAGTAGTGGAGAGAAATGCATAAACAAATGATCGTGTTAAAATGTGAATCTTATTAGAGAAGTAGACAGAGTGCTATGGTGTTTCAGAATTCAAAATGACTAGATATCTGCGGTTGGAACTGGGGTGGGGTTGTATCATGTATGTACTGCTACCTAAACACACCTTTCCAGAACTAAGTGGCTTAAAACATTTGGGGTTTATTTGCTCATGATTTTGCTCTGGGGTCTGGGCTGAGGCACACATTTCTTCTACTGGTGTTTCCTGGGAATTACTCATGGTGATTCAGCTAGGGTCAGACCGTCAAAGAAAGGTATTCACATACTTGGTCATTAGGTCGGATTCCCAGCTGGGCATCTCCGTTCTCCTCCATGTGGCTCATCCAGCAGATTAGACCAGGTGTTTAATAGGGTGCCTGCAACTTTCCAAAAGAGTGAGAGCAAAAACTGCAAGGCCTCTTGACCTAAGGGTTGGCAGTTATACAATGGCACATCCACTGCATTTTATTGGAGACAGCAAAGAACTGGTCTATTCCAGAATCAAGAATGGTGGAAATCGTCCCCACCTCATGATGGGAGGAGCTGAAAAGAAATTGTAGCCATTTTAGCCACCGAGTTTAGTTAGTTAGGGAACATGTCAAAGAAAGGCCTTTTAGGGTGAGTCTTTAATGATTTATATTAATTTCCTATGTAGGTGTGTGTGTGTGTGTGAATGTGTGTGTGTGTGTGTGTGTGTGTGTGTGTGTGTGTGTGTGTGTGTGTGTTGGAGCAGCAGTTATTCCAGGAAGGACAGAGGAAGTTCTCCAAACTGAGTGATTAACATGAACACAGGATGGTGAAATATTTGTGACATTACAAGTAAACATATCTATAGATGAATACAGAATGTATCATAGTTACCAGGGGTAGGGAGTGACCAGAAGGGGAATAACAGTGAAGGGAGGGACGGAAATGAGTCTGGAACGATAGGTTAGCAGATTGTTAAAGAGCTTATGTGAAAGGCTGAGTGACTTTGAATTTGTCCTCTAGGCATTGGGTAACCAGGAATCGTTTTTATATCAAGTTTCAGGCCTATGTGGCCTGGGAAGTCACTGAATAACAATCTGTTAAATAAATAAAAGCAGCTTAGTGATGTAGTCAGATTTGCTATTCTTAAAAAAATAGGATGAAATTAAGTCTGTGTAGACTTGGAAATGGTGTGTGGTGGGTGAGGATAAGAACTTCATGCTGGCCCGAACAAATAGCAGCAAGCTATTTTACAGGGGACCAGCTCCTTTCAATGTATTTATTATGAATATTAGGTCAGCTTTATACCTGCAATGTGCTATTTTTGAAAACCTCATAATAGTGGTGAAGGGCTCCTGAGATGTTTAAGTTGATTCATTTTGAAAGATAAAACACAGCCAGAGAGTAGTGACCTCTCAACGTTGTCAGGAAGTAGGTAGAATGAGCAGAGATGGTAGATTGGGAAACAGATGAAAAACAGATCCTTTACATATGGTGCCTAGTGGTTTTTTAACATATTTGGGAGAAATATAAATGCTTTTAGTTTGTTTCCTCATTGGATTTTCAAGATGGGCCCTGAATAGAGTTTAGCAAGACGTTGAGAGAGAAATGTTAAGAGAGTTTGAAAGACCAAAAGCCACAGTGGAGGCTGGACATTCAATCCACGAATATTCCAAACCTACCATAACCGTTCAGAAATTTATTAAATTATCCTGCACTGGGCAGAGCTGTAGTGTCACAGAAGGCTTTGCCACTTAAGCCCTAGTTTGGAATATTGCCCAGACTGGATATCTATTTTTTTTTTTCTATAATAAAACTCCTTGTCAATGAATCAACCAATCCAGGGCTGGGATGGAGGCCCTAAGATGTATTTTGCTCTCAGCCAGTGCATAATTGGGATTGCTTGTCTTATCTGCCAAGTGAACTGTGGGTCTGCTGGCCAAACGTATGCTGGCCACATGTGAAACAGTATCTCGCTGCCAAGCACCAACCACAGAAAGTCATCATTAATAATCTCATGAGTAGACAATGCGGTGATTGGTCCCAGCTCTTTGCGTGCTGGGTTTCAGGGGCAGCTCTGGCCAATGAGAGGGGTACTAGAAAGCCCCACTCTGTCTGTAGATGTCATTAACAAGTGCAGTGGATGGACAGCATCTGGGAGGAAGACAGAGCCCTTCATCAGCTGTTGGCAGAGAATCCTCTGGCTGCCTTTTCCAGCCTAGGAGCATAGTATTGCCTGAAGCCTAAAAGACAGGTTTTCCTCTGCCTAATTAAGGAGGTGCTGTAGGAACCAGAGGAGTTCAGGCAGAGCTCCTGGGCTTTCCCAAGTACTCCTTTCTACTCCTAATGAGAAGTTGTTGCTGTCTTTGGCTGATTCCATTTTGGTGGCGTCTCAGCACACTGTATGCATTCAAGGCTGCAGCTGCTTAATTTAAAGGAGAGTCATGGGTAGTGACAAACAAGAGGACAGAGAAAGCATCCTGCAAAATACCTCTATTCCTACCGCCTTCAACTCATTTTTAAGGGGTAGAGAATTTAGCAGCCCCCAGTGAGAAATTTCTCAAACGTTATTATGAGTTTCTCTTCAGGAAGGTCATCTGGAACCATGTGTTAACGATTAGATTCTCTGCATAGACTGGCCTGTTTCACACACAGACCAGTCCTTGACCTCATTGCCGTCTCCAGTCCCAAGCAGAATTAGCACCACTTAGCTGAGTTTCCTTAGCAACTGGGTAAGTTACCATGTAACAGTGCATTGTTTGTTTAAAGACTTGCCTCTCACATAATTTTCTGAACAGCTTAACTTACTCAGACCAGTATTCTCAACTCCTCAGAGAACAATCAACACAGAAAATGCTTCACAATATTTGTTGTACTGTTGAATGTAGAGACTGACACTTGTCAATGGAGGGACCCACCTTTCTGCTATTTCAACTTTCTTATTGTTTCTAGTATCTCCAAAATACAAACCAATAAAATGTAAGAACCGAATGACTTAATATTGCAAAGTAATTAAGAGCCCAGATGTTCTAGAATCAGATCTTGGTGTGAATCTCAGGCAAAACGTTGCTTTTGCAACTTTAGGCAGGTTATTTAAAATGTCTATACCCACAGTTTCCTTCTTTGTAAATCAGTTCAATAATGTTACCAAAATCATACAGTTTTGTGAGAAACAAATAATGTACATAAAGTGCCTGATATAAACACTGAGCAAATATTAGCTATTATTGTTATTACCATTATACCAATTAATTACCATTATCTTCAAGTGTAGGATCCCATATCGCTGTCATTTTAAGGTTGATATTACAGAGGGCTACCATATCGTTTTACCAACTATCCCTTGTAGCCATTGCTGAGTGTGAGAAAAGGTGTGGTATGGCCTTTTTCCAATCACTCTTTTATTTGTAAAGACCCTCCAACTCTTTGGAGAAGGCACATTATAAAGCTGAAGAATTCTAATTATTTTTGGCACCAGCAACATCACCCACAGTCAAAGTAACTAGGGATTCCACCAAGGATTTTAACAACCTTTAGAAGGCAGCATTTCCAGACATTATCACGTCACCAGGAAATTCAGTTTTCTGCAGTAGAGTGTGGTAATGCACTTAGCCGTAAGGCTCTTATTTTCAAACAATTTGCGTCAGATTCATCTGTGTTAGGAAAATGGAAATAAAAAAAATTTGAGTCAGCTAAAACTGATTGTCTCCTTTCATTGGCTTCTGGGATTCCACTCCACACAAACAACTACAATGCCAGCTGGTATTTCAGCTGGAAACATCTGCGGGACCCTAAATCTTTTCTTGCATCATTTTTTTTTCCTTTTAAACTTTTTCCCTCTTCTGTTGGTGACTGCACTCATTGAAGAAAATTGGGCTTGGAAGAGAGACAGTTATGCCCACAGATGGAGTGGAATAATAAGATACAGAACAAAATATAGAAATAAGGTAATTTTTGGATAATTAGGACAAAAGCTAAATTTATTTAAAATTTTCAGGTAATCACAGATAAAATAGCATTATGAAATCAATCAGTTTTTAACATGTAGACATCACCCCGCCCAATGTTTTTGCCACAGCTCTCAATAAAATCCCTTAGTTCCACAAATTATTGATACAAAAAGTATTGATCAGTGATAAAAGATGCATAACTCATAATTTTCATCTGATAGTCAATTGATGCAACAATGTGGGAATATCATATTATTATGAGAATATAGCAGTTTTGATGTGTTAATATTATATAACACTATAGTCATATAATAATACAAATATATTATTGTATTTATTTCAATAATGGCCTGTGGTAGTAGGGTACCTGTTTCACTGCTGATGTTCCTTTCCCATCTGATTTACATATTAGAAGAGAATGAATGCGAATCACCAAGCTATCCTTGGGATAGAGTCATCGATCAGGTGTCGGTTGAGCATCATTGGAAGATCACTCGTTCTTTAAGGCCCCTGAACACGAGGGTGCTACGGAGAGTCCGGTAGCAATGAGTTACCACTCAGTAACCAAGAATAAGCACAGTACTTCCTGAAGCCCCTGCCCCCTAAAATGTGTGCAAGTTGAGAGAAAAGCTGAAATAGAGAAATATTCCTACAATAGTGTTTGTAAAAGTGACCTTCGTAGATCATTGCATCTGAAGTATCTGTAGGATATTTGTTAAAAGTGCAGAATCCAGGGCCCATCCTAGATCTGGACTCAATCTTTGGGTGTGGCTTGCTGCGTCAACAGGCCATTTAGGTAACTATTTGGCACATTAATGTTTGAGAATTCTTGACCTGGAAAGTCAGGGAT